>NC_080430.1:86303943-86643110 GCF_028018845.1 Melospiza georgiana | reverse complement strand
AAGGAAGGAAGGAAGGAAGGAAGTGGCGGAAGGAAGGAAGGAAGGAAGGAAGGAAGGAAGGAAGGAAGGAAGGAAGGAAGGAAGGAAGGAAGGAAGGAAGGAAGGAAGGAAGGAAGGAAGGAAGGAAGGAAGGAAGGAAGTGACGGAAGGAAGGAAGTGGCGGAAGGAAGGAAGGAAGGAAGGAAGGAAGTGGCGGAAGGAAGGAAGGAAGTGGCGGAAGGAAGGAAGGAAGGAAGGAAGGAAGTGGCGGAAGGAAGGAAGGAAGGAAGTGGCGGAAGGAAGGAAGGAAGGAAGGAAGTGGCGGAAGGAAGTGGCGGAAGGAAGGAAGGAAGGAAGGAAGGAAGGAAGGAAGGAAGGAAGGAAGGAAGGAAGGAAGGAAGGAAGGAAGGAAGGAAGGAAGGAAGGAAGGAAGGAAGGAAGGAAGGAAGGAAGGAAGGAAGTGGCGGAAGGAAGGAAGTGGCGGAAGGAAGTGGCAGAAGGAAGGAAGTGGCGGAAGGAAGTGGCGGAAGGAAGTGGCGGAAGGAAGGAAGTGGCGGAAGGAAGGAAGTGGCGGAAGGAAGGAAGTGGCGGAAGGAAGGAAGTGGCGGAAGGAAGGAAGGAAGGAAGTGGCGGAAGGAAGGAAGGAAGTGGCGGAAGGAAGGAAGGAAGTGGCGGAAGGAAGTGGCGGAAGGAAGTGGCGGAAGGAAGTGGCGGAAGGAAGGAAGGAAGTGGCGGAAGGAAGGAAGTGGCGGAAGGAAGGAAGGAAGGAAGGAAGGAAGTGGCGGAAGGAAGGAAGGAAGGAAGGAAGGAAGGAAGGAAGGAAGGAAGGAAGGAAGGAAGGAAGGAAGGAAGGAAGGAAGGAAGGAAGGAAGGAAGGAAGGAAGGAAGGAAGGAAGGAAGGAAGTGACGGAAGGAAGGAAGTGGCGGAAGGAAGGAAGGAAGGAAGGAAGGAAGTGGCGGAAGGAAGGAAGGAAGTGGCGGAAGGAAGTGGCGGAAGGAAGGAAGGAAGTGGCGGAAGGAAGGAAGTGGCGGAAGGAAGGAAGGAAGGAAGGAAGGAAGGAAGGAAGCAAGGAAGTGGCGGAAGGAAGGAAGGAAGGAAGGAAGGAAGGAAGGAAGGAAGGAAGGAAGGAAGGAAGGAAGGAAGGAAGGAAGGAAGGAAGGAAGGAAGGAAGGAAGGAAGGAAGGAAGGAAGGAAGGAAGGAAGGAAGGAAGGAAGGAAGGAAGGAAGGAAGGAAGGAAGGAAGGAAGTGGCGGAAGGAAGGAAGTGGTGGAAGGAAGTGGCGGAAGGAAGGAAGTGGCGGAAGGAAGGAAGTGGCGGAAGGAAGGAAGGAAGGAAGGAAGGAAGGAAGGAAGGAAGGAAGGAAGGAAGGAAGGAAGGAAGGAAGGAAGGAAGGAAGGAAGGAAGGAAGGAAGGAAGGAAGGAAGGAAGGAAGGAAGGAAGGAAGGAAGGAAGGAAGGAAGTGGCGGAAGGAAGGAAGTGGCGGAAGGAAGGAAGGAAGTGGCGGAAGGAAGGAAGGAAGTGGCGGAAGGAAGGAAGTGGCGGAAGGAAGGAAGTGGCGGAAGGAAGGAAGTGGCGGAAGGAAGGAAGGAAGGAAGGAAGGAAGGAAGGAAGGAAGTGGCGGAAGGAAGGAAGGAAGTGGCGGAAGGAAGTGGCGGAAGGAAGTGGCGGAAGGAAGTGGCGGAAGGAAGTGGCGGAAGGAAGTGGCGGAAGGAAGGAAGGAAGGAAGGAAGGAAGGAAGGAAGGAAGGAAGGAAGGAAGGAAGGAAGGAAGGAAGGAAGGAAGGAAGGAAGGAAGGAAGGAAGGAAGGAAGGAAGGAAGGAAGGAAGGAAGGAAGGAAGTGGCGGAAGGAAGGAAGGAAGGAAGGAAGGAAGGAAGGAAGGAAGGAAGGAAGGAAGGAAGGAAGGAAGGAAGGAAGGAAGGAAGGAAGTGGCGGAAGGAAGGAAGGAAGTGGCGGAAGGAAGGAAGTGGCGGAAGGAAGGAAGGAAGGAAGGAAGTGGCGGAAGGAAGGAAGTGGCGGAAGGAAGGAAGGAAGGAAGGAAGGAAGGAAGGAAGGAAGGAAGGAAGGAAGGAAGGAAGGAAGGAAGGAAGGAAGGAAGGAAGGAAGGAAGGAAGGAAGGAAGGAAGGAAGGAAGGAAGGAAGGAAGGAAGGAAGGAAGGAAGGAAGGAAGGAAGGAAGGAAGGAAGGAAGGAAGGAAGGAAGGAAGGAAGGAAGTGGCGGAAGGAAGGAAGGAAGGAAGGAAGGAAGGAAGGAAGGAAGGAAGGAAGGAAGGAAGGAAGGAAGTGGCGGAAGGAAGGAAGGAAGGAAGGAAGGAAGGAAGGAAGGAAGGAAGGAAGGAAGGAAGGAAGGAAGGAAGGAAGGAAGGAAGGAAGGAAGGAAGGAAGGAAGGAAGGAGGAAGGAAGGAAGGAAGGAAGGAAGGAAGGAAGGAAGGAAGGAAGGAAGGAAGGAAGGAAGTGGCGGAAGGAAGGAAGTGGCGGAAGGAAGGAAGGAAGTGGCGGAAGGAAGGAAGGAAGGAAGGAAGTGGCGGAAGGAAGGAAGGAAGGAAGGAAGGAAGGAAGGAAGTGTCGGAAGGAAGGAAGGAAGGAAGGAAGGAAGGAAGGAAGGAAGGAAGGAAGGAAGGAAGGAAGGAAGGAAGGAAGGAAGGAAGGAAGGAAGGAAGGAAGGAAGTGGCGGAAGGAAGGAAGGAAGGAAGTGGCGGAAGGAAGGAAGTGGCGGAAGGAAGGAAGGAAGGAAGGAAGGAAGGAAGGAAGGAAGGAAGGAAGGAAGGAAGGAAGGAAGGAAGGAAGGAAGGAAGGAAGGAAGGAAGGAAGGAAGGAAGGAAGGAAGGAAGGAAGGAAGGAAGGAAGGAAGGAAGTGGCGGAAGGAAGGAAGGAAGGAAGTGGCGGAAGGAAGGAAGGAAGGAAGGAAGGAAGGAAGGAAGGAAGGAAGGAAGGAAGGAAGGAAGGAAGGAAGGAAGGAAGGAAGGAAGGAAGGAAGGAAGGAAGGAAGGAAGGAAGGAAGGAAGGAAGGAAGGAAGGAAGGAAGGAAGGAAGGAAGGAAGGAAGGAAGGAAGGAAGGAAGGAAGGAAGTGGTGGAAGGAAGTGGCGGAAGGAAGGAAGTGGCGGAAGGAAGGAAGGAAGTGGCGGAAGGAAGGAAGGAAGTGGCGGAAGGAAGGAAGGAAGGAAGGAAGGAAGGAAGGAAGGAAGGAAGGAAGGAAGGAAGGAAGGAAGGAAGGAAGGAAGGAAGGAAGGAAGGAAGGAAGGAAGGAAGGAAGGAAGGAAGGAAGGAAGGAAGGAAGGAAGGAAGTGGCGGAAGGAAGGAAGGAAGTGGCGGAAGGAAGGAAGTGGCGGAAGGAAGGAAGGAAGTGGCGGAAGGAAGGAAGGAAGTGGCGGAAGGAAGGAAGTGGCGGAAGGAAGGAAGTGGCGGAAGGAAGGAAGGAAGGAAGGAAGGAAGGAAGGAAGTGGCGGAAGGAAGGAAGGAAGTGGCGGAAGGAAGTGGCGGAAGGAAGTGGCGGAAGGAAGTGGCGGAAGGAAGGAAGGAAGGAAGGAAGGAAGGAAGGAAGGAAGGAAGGAAGGAAGGAAGGAAGGAAGGAAGGAAGGAAGGAAGGAAGGAAGGAAGGAAGGAAGGAAGGAAGGAAGGAAGGAAGGAAGGAAGGAAGGAAGGAAGGAAGGAAGGAAGGAAGGAAGGAAGGAAGGAAGGAAGTGGCGGAAGGAAGGAAGGAAGGAAGGAAGGAAGGAAGGAAGGAAGGAAGGAAGGAAGGAAGGAAGGAAGGAAGGAAGGAAGGAAGGAAGGAAGGAAGGAAGGAAGGAAGGAAGGAAGGAAGTGGCGGAAGGAAGGAAGGAAGTGGCGGAAGGAAGGAAGTGGCGGAAGGAAGGAAGGAAGGAAGGAAGTGGCGGAAGGAAGGAAGGAAGGAAGGAAGGAAGGAAGGAAGGAAGGAAGGAAGGAAGGAAGGAAGGAAGGAAGGAAGGAAGGAAGGAAGGAAGGAAGGAAGGAAGGAAGGAAGGAAGGAAGGAAGGAAGGAAGGAAGGAAGGAAGGAAGGAAGGAAGGAAGGAAGGAAGGAAGGAAGGAAGGAAGTGGCGGAAGGAAGGAAGGAAGGAAGTGGCGGAAGGAAGGAAGGAAGGAAGGAAGGAAGGAAGGAAGGAAGGAAGGAAGGAAGGAAGGAAGGAAGGAAGGAAGGAAGGAAGGAAGTGGCGGAAGGAAGGAAGGAAGGAAGGAAGGAAGGAAGGAAGGAAGGAAGGAAGGAAGGAAGGAAGGAAGGAAGGAAGGAAGGAAGGAAGGAAGGAAGGAAGGAAGGAAGGAAGGAAGGAAGGAAGGAAGGAAGGAAGGAAGGAAGGAAGTGGCGGAAGGAAGGAAGGAAGTGGCGGAAGGAAGGAAGTGGCGGAAGGAAGGAAGTGGCGGAAGGAAGGAAGGAAGTGGCGGAAGGAAGGAAGGAAGGAAGGAAGTGGCGGAAGGAAGGAAGGAAGTGGCGGAAGGAAGGAAGGAAGGAAGGAAGGAAGGAAGGAAGGAAGGAAGGAAGGAAGGAAGGAAGGAAGGAAGGAAGGAAGGAAGGAAGGAAGGAAGGAAGTGGCGGAAGGAAGGAAGGAAGGAAGTGGCGGAAGGAAGGAAGTGGCGGAAGGAAGGAAGTGGCGGAAGGAAGGAAGGAAGGAAGGAAGGAAGGAAGGAAGGAAGGAAGGAAGGAAGGAAGGAAGGAAGGAAGGAAGGAAGGAAGGAAGGAAGGAAGGAAGGAAGGAAGGAAGGAAGGAAGGAAGGAAGGAAGGAAGGAAGGAAGGAAGGAAGGAAGGAAGGAAGGAAGGAAGGAAGTGGCGGAAGGAAGGAAGGAAGTGGCGGAAGGAAGTGGCGGAAGGAAGGAAGTGGCGGAAGGAAGTGGCGGAAGGAAGGAAGTGGCGGAAGGAAGGAAGTGGCGGAAGGAAGGAAGTGGCGGAAGGAAGTGGCGGAAGGAAGTGGCGGAAGTGGCGGAAGGAAGTGGCGGAAGGAAGGAAGGAAGTGGCGGAAGGAAGTGGCGGAAGGAAGTGGCGGAAGGAAGTGGCGGAAGGAAGGAAGGAAGGAAGGAAGTGGCGGAAGGAAGGAAGGAAGGAAGGAAGGAAGGAAGTGGCGGAAGGAAGGAAGGAAGGAAGGAAGGAAGGAAGGAAGGAAGTGGCGGAAGGAAGTGGCGGAAGGAAGTGGCGGAAGGAAGGAAGGAAGTGGCGGAAGGAAGGAAGTGGCGGAAGGAAGGAAGTGGCGGAAGGAAGGAAGGAAGGAAGTGGCGGAAGGAAGGAAGGAAGGAAGTGGCGGAAGGAAGGAAGGAAGGAAGTGGCGGAAGGAAGGAAGGAAGGAAGGAAGGAAGGAAGGAAGGAAGGAAGGAAGGAAGGAAGGAAGGAAGGAAGGAAGGAAGGAAGGAAGGAAGGAAGGAAGGAAGGAAGGAAGGAAGGAAGGAAGGAAGGAAGGAAGGAAGGAAGGAAGGAAGTGGCGGAAGGAAGGAAGGAAGGAAGGAAGGAAGTGGCGGAAGGAAGTGGCGGAAGGAAGGAAGTGGCGGAAGGAAGTGGCGGAAGGAAGGAAGGAAGGAAGGAAGGAAGGAAGGAAGGAAGGAAGGAAGGAAGGAAGGAAGGAAGGAAGGAAGGAAGGAAGGAAGGAAGTGGCGGAAGGAAGGAAGGAAGGAAGGAAGTGGCGGAAGGAAGTGGCGGAAGGAAGGAAGGAAGGAAGGAAGGAAGGAAGGAAGGAAGGAAGGAAGGAAGGAAGGAAGGAAGGAAGGAAGGAAGGAAGGAAGGAAGGAAGTGGCGGAAGGAAGTGGCGGAAGGAAGGAAGGAAGGAAGGAAGGAAGGAAGGAAGGAAGGAAGGAAGGAAGGAAGGAAGGAAGGAAGGAAGGAAGGAAGGAAGTGGCGGAAGGAAGGAAGGAAGGAAGTGGCGGAAGGAAGGAAGGAAGGAAGTGGCGGAAGGAAGGAAGGAAGGAAGTGGCGGAAGGAGAGTGGCGGAAGGAAGTCGCGGAAGGAAGTGGCGGAAGGAAGGAAGGAAGTGGCGGAAGGAAGGAAGTGGCGGAAGGAAGGAAGTGGCGGAAGGAAGGAAGGAAGGAAGTGGCGGAAGGAAGGAAGGAAGGAAGTGGCGGAAGGAAGGAAGGAAGGAAGGAAGTGGCGGAAGGAAGGAAGTGGCGGAAGGAAGGAAGGAAGTGGCGGAAGGAAGGAAGGAAGTGGCGGAAGGAAGGAAGTGGCGGAAGGAAGGAAGTGGCGGAAGGAAGGAAGTGGCGGAAGGAAGGAAGGAAGGAAGGAAGGAAGGAAGGAAGGAAGGAAGTGGCGGAAGGAAGGAAGGAAGTGGCGGAAGGAAGTGGCGGAAGGAAGTGGCGGAAGGAAGTGGCGGAAGGAAGTGGCGGAAGGAAGTGGCGGAAGGAAGTGGCGGAAGGAAGTGGCGGAAGGAAGGAAGGAAGGAAGGAAGGAAGGAAGGAAGGAAGGAAGGAAGGAAGGAAGGAAGGAAGGAAGGAAGGAAGTGGCGGAAGGAAGGAAGGAAGGAAGGAAGGAAGGAAGGAAGGAAGGAAGGAAGGAAGGAAGGAAGGAAGGAAGGAAGGAAGGAAGGAAGGAAGGAAGGAAGGAAGGAAGGAAGGAAGTGGCGGAAGGAAGGAAGGAAGGAAGGAAGGAAGGAAGGAAGGAAGGAAGGAAGGAAGGAAGGAAGGAAGGAAGGAAGGAAGGAAGGAAGGAAGGAAGGAAGGAAGGAAGGAAGGAAGGAAGGAAGGAAGGAAGGAAGGAAGGAAGGAAGGAAGGAAGGAAGGAAGTGGCGGAAGGAAGGAAGTGGCGGAAGGAAGTGGCGGAAGGAAGGAAGGAAGGAAGGAAGGAAGGAAGGAAGGAAGGAAGGAAGGAAGGAAGGAAGGAAGGAAGGAAGGAAGGAAGGAAGGAAGGAAGGAAGGAAGTGGCGGAAGGAAGGAAGGAAGTGGCGGAAGGAAGTGGCGGAAGGAAGGAAGTGGCGGAAGGAAGGAAGGAAGGAAGGAAGGAAGGAAGGAAGGAAGGAAGGAAGGAAGGAAGGAAGGAAGGAAGGAAGGAAGGAAGGAAGGAAGGAAGGAAGGAAGGAAGGAAGGAAGGAAGGAAGGAAGGAAGGAAGGAAGGAAGGAAGGAAGGAAGGAAGTGGCGGAAGGAAGGAAGGAAGTGGCGGAAGGAAGGAAGTGGCGGAAGGAAGGAAGTGGCGGAAGGAAGGAAGGAAGTGGCGGAAGGAAGGAAGGAAGGAAGGAAGTGGCGGAAGGAAGGAAGTGGCGGAAGGAAGGAAGGAAGGAAGGAAGGAAGGAAGGAAGGAAGGAAGGAAGGAAGGAAGGAAGGAAGGAAGGAAGGAAGGAAGGAAGGAAGGAAGTGGCGGAAGGAAGTGGCGGAAGGAAGGAAGGAAGGAAGGAAGGAAGGAAGGAAGGAAGGAAGGAAGGAAGGAAGGAAGGAAGGAAGGAAGGAAGGAAGGAAGGAAGGAAGGAAGGAAGGAAGGAAGGAAGGAAGGAAGGAAGGAAGTGGCGGAAGGAAGGAAGGAAGTGGCGGAAGGAAGGAAGTGGCGGAAGGAAGGAAGTGGCGGAAGGAAGGAAGGAAGTGGCGGAAGGAAGGAAGGAAGGAAGGAAGTGGCGGAAGGAAGGAAGTGGCGGAAGGAAGGAAGGAAGGAAGGAAGGAAGGAAGGAAGGAAGTGGCGGAAGGAAGGAAGTGGCGGAAGGAAGGAAGGAAGGAAGGAAGGAAGGAAGTGGCGGAAGGAAGGAAGGAAGGAAGGAAGGAAGGAAGGAAGGAAGGAAGGAAGGAAGGAAGGAAGGAAGGAAGGAAGGAAGGAAGGAAGGAAGGAAGGAAGGAAGGAAGGAAGGAAGGAAGGAAGGAAGGAAGTGGCGGAAGGAAGGAAGGAAGTGACGGAAGGAAGGAAGTGGCGGAAGGAAGGAAGGAAGGAAGGAAGTGGCGGAAGGAAGGAAGGAAGTGGCGGAAGGAAGTGGCGGAAGGAAGGAAGGAAGTGGCGGAAGGAAGGAAGTGGCGGAAGGAAGGAAGGAAGGAAGGAAGGAAGGAAGGAAGCAAGGAAGTGGCGGAAGGAAGGAAGTGGCGGAAGGAAGGAAGGAAGGAAGTGGCGGAAGGAAGGAAGGAAGTGGCGGAAGGAAGGAAGGAAGTGGCGGAAGGAAGTGGCGGAAGGAAGTGGCGGAAGGAAGTGGCGGAAGGAAGGAAGGAAGTGGCGGAAGGAAGGAAGTGGCGGAAGGAAGGAAGTGGCGGAAGGAAGGAAGGAAGGAAGTGGCGGAAGGAAGGAAGGAAGGAAGTGGCGGAAGGAAGGAAGGAAGGAAGGAAGGAAGGAAGTGGCGGAAGGAAGGAAGTGGCGGAAGGAAGGAAGGAAGTGGCGGAAGGAAGGAAGGAAGTGGCGGAAGGAAGGAAGTGGCGGAAGGAAGGAAGTGGCGGAAGGAAGGAAGTGGCGGAAGGAAGGAAGGAAGGAAGGAAGGAAGGAAGTGGCGGAAGGAAGGAAGGAAGTGGCGGAAGGAAGTGGCGGAAGGAAGTGGCGGAAGGAAGTGGCGGAAGGAAGTGGCGGAAGGAAGGAAGGAAGGAAGGAAGGAAGGAAGGAAGGAAGGAAGGAAGGAAGGAAGGAAGGAAGGAAGGAAGGAAGGAAGGAAGGAAGGAAGGAAGGAAGGAAGGAAGGAAGGAAGGAAGGAAGGAAGGAAGGAAGGAAGGAAGGAAGGAAGGAAGGAAGGAAGGAAGTGGCGGAAGGAAGGAAGGAAGGAAGGAAGGAAGGAAGGAAGGAAGGAAGGAAGGAAGGAAGGAAGGAAGGAAGGAAGGAAGGAAGGAAGGAAGGAAGGAAGGAAGGAAGGAAGGAAGTGGCGGAAGGAAGGAAGGAAGTGGCGGAAGGAAGGAAGTGGCGGAAGGAAGGAAGTGGCGGAAGGAAGAAAGGAAGGAAGGAAGGAAGGAAGGAAGGAAGGAAGGAAGGAAGGAAGGAAGGAAGGAAGGAAGGAAGGAAGGAAGGAAGGAAGGAAGGAAGGAAGGAAGGAAGGAAGTAAGTGGCGGAAGGAAGGAAGGAAGTGGCGGAAGGAAGTGGCGGAAGGAAGGAAGTGGCGGAAGGAAGTGGCGGAAGGAAGGAAGGAAGGAAGGAAGGAAGGAAGTGGCGGAAGGAAGGAAGGAAGGAAGGAAGGAAGGAAGGAAGGAAGGAAGGAAGTGGCGGAAGGAAGTGGCGGAAGGAAGGAAGGAAGGAAGGAAGGAAGGAAGGAAGGAAGGAAGGAAGGAAGGAAGGAAGGAAGGAAGGAAGGAAGGAAGGAAGGAAGGAAGGAAGGAAGGAAGTGGCGGAAGGAAGGAAGGAAGTGGCGGAAGGAAGGAAGGAAGTGGCGGAAGGAAGGAAGTGGCGGAAGGAAGGAAGTGGCGGAAGGAAGGAAGGAAGTGGCGGAAGGAAGGAAGGAAGGAAGGAAGTGGCGGAAGGAAGGAAGGAAGGAAGGAAGGAAGGAAGGAAGGAAGGAAGGAAGGAAGGAAGGAAGGAAGGAAGGAAGGAAGGAAGGAAGGAAGGAAGGAAGGAAGGAAGGAAGGAAGGAAGTGGCGGAAGGAAGGAAGGAAGGAAGTGGCGGAAGGAAGGAAGTGGCGGAAGGAAGGAAGGAAGGAAGGAAGGAAGTGGCGGAAGGAAGGAAGTGGCGGAAGGAAGGAAGGAAGGAAGGAAGGAAGGAAGGAAGGAAGGAAGGAAGGAAGGAAGGAAGGAAGGAAGGAAGGAAGGAAGGAAGGAAGGAAGGAAGGAAGGAAGGAAGGAAGGAAGGAAGGAAGGAAGGAAGGAAGGAAGGAAGGAAGGAAGTGGCGGAAGGAAGGAAGGAAGTGACGGAAGGAAGGAAGTGGCGGAAGGAAGGAAGGAAGGAAGGAAGTGGCGGAAGGAAGGAAGGAAGTGGCGGAAGGAAGTGGCGGAAGGAAGGAAGGAAGTGGCGGAAGGAAGGAAGTGGCGGAAGGAAGGAAGGAAGGAAGGAAGGAAGGAAGCAAGGAAGTGGCGGAAGGAAGGAAGTGGCGGAAGGAAGGAAGGAAGGAAGGAAGGAAGGAAGGAAGGAAGGAAGTGGCGGAAGGAAGGAAGGAAGTGGCGGAAGGAAGGAAGGAAGTGGCGGAAGGAAGTGGCGGAAGGAAGTGGCGGAAGGAAGTGGCGGAAGGAAGGAAGGAAGTGGCGGAAGGAAGGAAGTGGCGGAAGGAAGGAAGTGGCGGAAGGAAGTGGCGGAAGGAAGTGGCGGAAGGAAGTGGCGGAAGGAAGGAAGTGGCGGAAGGAAGGAAGGAAGGAAGGAAGGAAGGAAGGAAGGAAGGAAGGAAGGAAGGAAGGAAGGAAGGAAGGAAGGAAGGAAGGAAGGAAGGAAGGAAGGAAGGAAGGAAGTGGCGGAAGGAAGGAAGGAAGTGGCGGAAGGAAGGAAGTGGCGGAAGGAAGGAAGTGGCGGAAGGAAGGAAGTGGCGGAAGGAAGGAAGTGGCGGAAGGAAGGAAGGAAGGAAGGAAGGAAGTGGCGGAAGGAAGGAAGGAAGGAAGGAAGGAAGGAAGGAAGGAAGGAAGGAAGGAAGGAAGGAAGGAAGGAAGGAAGGAAGGAAGGAAGGAAGGAAGGAAGGAAGGAAGAGGCGGAAGGAAGTGGCGGAAGGAAGTGGCGGAAGGAAGTGGCGGAAGGAAGGAAGGAAGTGGCGGAAGGAAGGAAGGAAGTGGCGGAAGGAAGGAAGGAAGTGGCGGAAGGAAGGAAGTGGCGGAAGGAAGGAAGGAAGGAAGGAAGGAAGGAAGGAAGGAAGGAAGGAAGGAAGGAAGGAAGGAAGGAAGGAAGGAAGGAAGGAAGGAAGGAAGGAAGGAAGGAAGGAAGGAAGGAAGGAAGGAAGGAAGGAAGGAAGGAAGGAAGGAAGGAAGGAAGGAAGGAAGGAAGGAAGGAAGGAAGGAAGGAAGGAAGTGGCGGAAGGAAGTGGCGGAAGGAAGGAAGTGGCGGAAGGAAGGAAGTGGCGGAAGGAAGTGGCGGAAGGAAGTGGCGGAAGGAAGTGGCGGAAGGAAGTGGCGGAAGGAAGTGGCGGAAGGAAGTGGCGGAAGGAAGTGGCGGAAAGAAGGAAGGAAGGAAGGAAGGAAGGAAGGAAGGAAGGAAGGAAGGAAGGAAGGAAGGAAGGAAGGAAGGAAGGAAGGAAGGAAGGAAGGAAGGAAGTGGCGGAAGGAAGGAAGTGGCGGAAGGAAGTGGCGGAAGGAAGTGGCGGAAGGAAGTGGCGGAAGGAAGGAAGGAAGGAAGGAAGGAAGGAAGGAAGGAAGGAAGGAAGGAAGGAAGGAAGGAAGGAAGGAAGGAAGGAAGGAAGGAAGGAAGGAAGGAAGGAAGGAAGGAAGGAAGGAAGGAAGGAAGGAACTGGTGGAAGGAAGGAAGGAAGGAAGGAAGGAAGTGGCGGAAGGAAGGAAGTGGCGGAAGGAAGTGGCGGAAGGAAGTGGCGGAAGGAAGGAAGTGGCGGAAGGAAGTGGCGGAAGGAAGTGGCGGAAGGAAGTGGCGGAAGGAAGTGGCGGAAGGAAGTGGCGGAAGGAAGTGGCGGAAGGAAGTGGCGGAAGGAAGTGGCGGAAGGAAGGAAGGAAGGAAGTGGCGGAAGGAAGGAAGTGGCGGAAGGAAGGAAGGAAGGAAGTGGCGGAAGGAAGTGGCGGAAGGAAGGAAGGAAGTGGCGGAAGGAAGGAAGGAAGTGGCGGAAGGAAGGAAGGAAGTGGCGGAAGGAAGGAAGGAAGTGGCGGAAGGAAGGAAGGAAGTGGCGGAAGGAAGGAAGGAAGTGGCGGAAGGAAGTGGCGGAAGGAAGGAAGGAAGGAAGGAAGGAAGGAAGGAAGGAAGGAAGGAAGGAAGGAAGGAAGGAAGGAAGGAAGGAAGGAAGGAAGGAAGGAAGGAAGGAAGGAAGGAAGGAAGGAAGGAAGGAAGGAAGTGGCGGAAGGAAGTGGCGGAAGGAAGGAAGGAAGGAAGGAAGGAAGGAAGGAAGGAAGGAAGGAAGGAAGGAAGGAAGGAAGGAAGGAAGGAAGGAAGGAAGGAAGGAAGGAAGGAAGGAAGGAAGTGGCGGAAGGAAGGAAGGAAGGAAGGAAGTGGCGGAAGGAAGGAAGGAAGGAAGTGGCGGAAGGAAGGAAGGAAGGAAGGAAGGAAGGAAGGAAGGAAGGAAGGAAGGAAGGAAGGAAGGAAGGAAGGAAGGAAGGAAGGAAGGAAGGAAGGAAGGAAGGAAGGAAGGAAGGAAGGAAGGAAGGAAGGAAGGAAGGAAGGAAGGAAGGAAGGAAGGAAGGAAGGAAGGAAGGAAGGAAGGAAGGAAGGAAGTGGCGGAAGGAAGGAAGGAAGGAAGGAAGGAAGTGGCGGAAGGAAGTGGCGGAAGGAAGGAAGGAAGGAAGGAAGGAAGGAAGGAAGGAAGGAAGGAAGGAAGGAAGGAAGGAAGGAAGGAAGGAAGGAAGGAAGGAAGGAAGGAAGGAAGGAAGGAAGGAAGGAAGGAAGGAAGGAAGGAAGGAAGGAAATGGCGGAAGGAAGGAAGGTGTCTTGTATGGCTAGCAGAGCCAAACTCTTGCTCTTCAGGAGCCCAGGCTGTCAGTGTTGTCCAAGCCTGGAAGTACAAACAAAACCACATAATACCTGCATAATTCTACATCATAACAGCCAGGTCTGATAGATTTAAAAGGACAGACATCCAACAAAAAATGGCAAAGCATAGATGGATTCGGACAAAATTTTAATTAATAATAATGACATCAATAACAAAAGTATGAATAATAGGCTAAAAATAACAGCAATAATAATAGTAAGGCATTTTTACATTGTGGGTGTAATTATTACTACACAGTTTAACAATGCTGTGGTCCAGGTTATTAGATCTTCAGTCTTTTTTACATGCAGATAAAAAAGCGTGGAGCAAAACATAAGAGAGGGATACAAATAAGTGGACAATACTACTGTTCATTCTGGGATAAAGTGCAATTGTATGAGGTACAATGTGACTAGTAAAAATAGCATGACCTGGCCTAGTGTTTTGGAAATATGTGAGATGTCCCAAAATGTCTCTGATTGTATCCCTTCTAATCTAAATGTATGACCTGAGTCATCTTTTCATGAAAATGATGAAGGCAAAATATAAAGAGTATCATTAATTTCTTGTATTATTTATTATTCTTACCTTGTGATAGAGTGAAGGACAGAAAATTAAAAACGTAACAGTTCTAAAATGTAAAAATTCTATGCAGTAGCAAAGGATTGTTTCCCCCCTCTCGTCTATTTCAGCCTAATGCTTTAGCCCCCCTTCACACCTAAATGCACAAAAAAGTCTGCCCACTCAACTGAGTAATGCAGACCTTGCTGTTTAAATTTTGGTTTTGGTGATCCTAGCTTAATTTTTTTCATTAAAAATAATATTTTAGTAGACTTTAATCAAGGGGAAAAAAATACATTCAGTAGCCTAGCAGAGATATCACCTTGAGTTATGAATCGTTGTTCTAGGTCAATGTGTTGCACTTATGCTAAACAAAAGTATTCATAGGTATTCTATAGAAAATGCAGGTTGTTTATTTGTTGTTCAGTGTTAATTTCCTTAGAAAGGAAACTTCTCTGAAACTGATTCATACAGATATACACTATGTATAAATATATATAAAAAACATATATGATATTATACATGAGTATAGAAATGTGAAATGGATTCATAGAACTCACTGTCATTACTCTGTACCTGTTGGCCTTTAAAAAAGTAATTTTCTAATATAGTTTAAATGAAAAATGTTGGTTGATTTGGGTTATTTAATATGTCTATAATTTAGAGATTGTAAATTATTTCTCTTTGGCAATAAAGACCTAGATTAAAATTTTTCTTTAAATACTTTACTCATTTTTTCATACTCTTATTTTTGACATTCATTTTCAGAGATTTCTTTCTCCACTTAACCGTCAGATTTTGTATGCTAGTGTTATACAAAATTTTCATATTTGTTCTTACAGGAAGAATGCATAAAAGCAATACAGTTAATGTTGTCAATGCTTTACTATGATCTCAATGATCTTTTTAAAACATGCTGCCATAAGCCTGTGGCTACTGTTCAGTGTTTTAAGGAAAAAGTGTTTGATAACTGCAGTTTACTTTACTGCTATTCATTTAAACTGTGTACTTCCATGGAAACTTTTTTATTACTGTTATGATAACTGTCTACAAACAAAACCTGAGGAATGGTAGCTGAATAACTACAAAACTGTACTTAACTGTGTGTATTTCTATATGAGATAATTTCAAATTGTGTTACCTTCATAGAACTTACTCTCTACCTTAATTTTGTACCATGTGTTTGAAATGCAATGATAGGAGGAGAAAGTTAAGCAGCACTTTCTAGTTAATCAAAAAGTGATTTCATGTAACAATAACGGTTATTTTATACAAACATATATAAATATAAATATTTTTGTCTTAAAAGCATAAGTTTGCTAAATTGAAACAGTTGAAAAAGTTATCTTTTGGTATTTGCAAAAGATACTTCATATTCTATTGCGTGTTCAAACTATAGCTGCAAAAATTTTACTCTGAATTTTTATTTCATTTATGAAGCTGAAGTGCTCATTAAAGAATAATAATTTAATATTAGATGGCATAGCTTAAGTTTTTCAGTGATCTATATTCATAGTGGTAAACTGAGCTCAGCCCTTTCTGACTTCAGTGAACCTATGCCAAATTATACCCAGGCAGAATAAAGGACAAACAGTATTTTTATCTTGTGATTGGTTAGCAAAAATGTTTTCATGCATGTATTGTTTCCTTCATTTCTTTGCTGTGATACAGCACCTATATAACCTATGTTCTAACTCTGCTGCAAAGCACAGAACCTGGTGTCACATGGGTAGTCCCTTTGGCATCTCTGTGTCAACAGTTATCCCTGTTCATGTAGACACACTAGTGGGAGCAATGGAAGCATTTTTATCCCAGTATTCCACATGAACTAATAGTGCCATTTGACCTTGAGCAGCTGCAATTGTTCCATTTGCATGACTTCATAAACTGCACAGCAGCCTGGGAAAATATTACTTGATTCCTGAAACGTCTGCACTTCAGATCTGATAAATGTATGTGAGAGTATATTTTATTCCAGCTCTTTCAACTGTACTAGTCAGAAGATTTGACATGGTGAAGGATTACTGTCACCATCACTTCTCTGAAAGTTGTCTTCACAATGAGAAAATCTGAAAAGACCACAAATGGAAAGATGAGAGAAGTTGGGGTTTTGGGGTGTGGGTCTTTGAGGTTGGGATTTGGAAGGCATTTGAGTTCATGTTCAGACTCAGGTGTTTATTATTTCTTATCAATGAAGCAGCCTCACAACCATGAGTTCTGCAGCCTTTCATTAGGAAGGCACAAAATGGCTATCTCTTGTTACAAGGTCTTTTAAGACTAAACTATCCAATTAAGAACTGACACCTAGATTATTTTCCTTTTTAACCCAATAACTGATCCCTTGAAGGCTGCAATGTGGACTTTTCTGTCCAATTACAAAATACCACCCAAACCTATGAAGAAGAAGGAAGAAGAAAGTAAGGACCTCTGCCCTAAAACCTTCATCTTGCTTCATATTTATTTCTATACTCTAAACCCCAAACTCTAAGTTTTCCACCCTGTAATATTACACACTTCTAACCAACTACATACCCATAATCCCAGTGCTATTAATCAATTTTGGAAGCCTTCTCCAGCCTTGGGTCAATTGCAATGTTCTCTTGTGGGTCTGTGCCTTCAAGCACAGAAATTGTAAAATTCTCAGCATCCAGGGTTCCAACATTGGGGGGTTGGTGTTTTGGGTTTTTTGTGGGGGTTGTTTTGACTTATTGGGTTTTTTTATAGGTAAGGAAAGATCTGCTCATGTGACTTGTGCCAAAGAGCTTCTCCTTTTTTCCCAAGGTTAAAAAGGATGGAACTAGTGCACTGCCCCATCTGCATATAGTATAATAGAACTTGTCAAAGTTAATAAAAACCTCATGCAGTTTCCTGACATTCTGCAATCATTATCAACCCATTTGCATTTCCCATCTGAGATGCACCCAAATGTGTGGAATTGCCAATAATTTTCCAGAAATCTTTAAAAGTGAGATAGCCATGTTCCATTTATAAAATGAAATTTGAAAGACTGGCCCTGGACTGTGATTTGCATAATCAGCCTAATGGATTAAGAAGTTCATTTACAATATAAAGAATCTAAAACGGGTCTGATAAAGGTTTGATTACAGTAACATCTGAAAGAGATGGCATCTGTTTTTTGCCTGAGACTAAACCTATGATTTGGACCCAATCAGTAAAGGAAGATGCCGTCCTAAAACAAGTTAAAACAGTTGCTTTCAGGTTCTGTAAAGCATCAGCTCACAGATTGGAGCTTCTAGGAAAAAAATGTCAAAAAGCAACATTGGTCTGTTTGCTTCATTTACCATTTACCCCTCTAAAGCATTGATTTTCTATTGCTTCACATTTGCTTGTGTTGGGAAGTAAAAATGCCATGTAGACACAGAATTCACTCAGATGAAATAATGAACTACTATGTAACATTCAAATAATACACAGGGGAACTTAGGGACCTCTAATTACTTATTATATGAAGTCTGGTGAAATAAAGACACCTTGATACACAAGGAAGTATGAAGTGCTGCTTTTTGTCTCTAAAGTGCTCTTATAGAAAAAAGTATTAAAAATGAATTGTTTTAAAACATCTGGCATGCACTTTATTTTTCATGTTTAAAGAACAATTTGCTGCAAATTGCCATGCATATCCACAATGCTGGTTCTGGGTTTTCTCAGGAGGTTTTCAATTATCAAGCTCCAATGAACACCAATCTCAGCTTTACAATTAAACTCTGAAATTAAATTCTCCTTGGTAAAATTCTGCTAGTCACATATCAACATTAATCTGTATTTTAAATTTACATTACCGATTTTTAACGTCTCTTATTCTCTGCTCAAGATATAGCTTTAAGGAACTCTGAAAGAACAGAAGAAGGGATATAATATTTTAATTTGCAGACAAATTAACATGGTCACTTTTTGTCATTTTTAGAATTCCATCTACTCAGAATGTTTGGTTTGGATTTGTTTGTTTTATTTCAATAAAACTGAGAGCTTTATTTCTTGCTAATTGTCAAGAACAATTTTCAAGATTTATTTTTTGAAAAGGTATGTTAACCTCATCTCTCCACAAAACATTGTCAAACCAAGTTTGAATCCAGATACTTAAAATCAATATATGGCTGAAGGGGACCTTTCTTTAAGCCATTAGTTCCTTCCCAGATGTTTCCATTTAAAGAAAATGCAAGGAATTTTTCAGGTGATTTATTTGTCAAAAATAAAACACATATATGTCTGATGAAAAAATCTTCTTGTTTATATTCTTCAGGAATAGATGTTTTATTTCTTGTTTAAACCTTTGACTGAATTACTAACCACCACCATATTACAACCTCTAAGATCACAAGACTTTAGGCTAGACAGTCAGAATGGTAGAACAAGAGATAGGGCATGCACTTCATTTTTCTGAATATTCTTTCCTGCACACATTATTGCTCAAATAAGTCTTGTACTCATCATATACTACATATAAAGAAACTTCTCGTCTTGGAAGTCAAATGTTTCCTTTAAAATTTGCAAAAGTACATACGGAAGAGAAAAGACTCAGAGAGAGTAGGGTACACTATCTGTGATGAAGAATTCCTCAAAAGGCACAGAGCAGTGGCCTGAAGTTGTTACCCTGAAACCCTGAAAGGACACTACAAGGTGCTAGAGATGCAAAAATGAGATTGTCTCTAGTCATTTGAAGAACACGTGCCTTTCATCAACTAGGGATATTTTCTGCATCTTTCAAACTAAGATCTGATGTGGATTGTTGCTCTTAGACTTTCCTTTTCTGTCATCTAAAGAGAGAAGCCATGATGGGATTGGCTGCCAAGATCTGGTAGATAAAAAAAAAATAAGAGTGTTCAGTTCTGCTGGTCAGTCCCAGTGTTCCACATGGCCGTCAGCAAAAAGCAGGACTTAGCATCTTTGGTGCATCTATTGAGGCAGTATATGAGCAGGTGCATAAGAGAAGGGATGTTCAATAAATGCTTACATTTTTAATGAAATCTAGTGGAGAAAGGGGAGGTAGTTGGAAATCAGCTTTGCTGCAAATCTTTTGCTTCTAAACACAACCCTCTTGATGTGAACGCGACACTTCAGTTGAAAAAACCATCGAAGCCTTAACTGCGAAAATACACTTACAGTTGATAATAAAATCTACCTTTTCAGCACAGGTGGTCTTAAACCCAGATTTTATCAACTGGATGTCAGCTGAAGGCCTGCATTCAAAAGTTGCATAATAATCCTAGTCTTCACTCAACACGTTCACATATGACATCTGAATTGCCAAACCTGAGGCTTGTAAAAGTTGTTGAGAGGAACAACATTGACTTGGGAGCACCCTTCCAAGGGTTACATTGAATACCCTGATGCTCAGATCATTCCTAACCACAATTTGAATGGCAGATGATCCAAAAAAGAAGACAGCAATATAAGTGATTGATATATCTTAGACCACAATTAAGATTTGCAAGGCTTCACAAAGCCTTTTTTTTCTTCTTTTGCAATGATGAAAATGAGAGGTGACAATGTTCCTTCTACACTTCTTCATTTTGGAGTTGTCTTCTCTGAGTCTGCTGAGGAAGCTGAACCTTATATTTGGAAGCATTGACTTAGAACTCTCTTTCCAAATGACAGTAGTGATGTTGAGTATAATTTTTTTCCTTTTCCACTGAAGTGTCAGAAGATTTTAATTCAGACAATAGTTCACAGTTACTTGGTGCACAACCGTGGCACAGGAACTGCATCTACTGCTTTTTGCATTGCTGGGACAAATATATTGAGTTTCTGAGTTTATAAGCTGGCTAGACCAGCTTGTTTCTCTTGGATCATCACTAAAATCTAATGCAGAGAACAATTTAGCCTTGAAAACTGTGAGTTTGGAGACAGACACAACTTTCAAAGCCCAATGAAGTGTGCACAGGAAATGTGAACATTCAGCATGTGAAATGTACAACTTCTTTTGCATTACCAGGAAATACTTGGTCCACAATATTGTTCAAAGCCAGATAATTAAATCTGTCTCTGCTCTAACATGATCAGAAATGCCCAAATGAACCCTATAATTCTTAGCCACTACATAAATATCAAACTTGAAAAACAGTTTTTGTAACACATCAGACAATTGCCACGTATCCATTACTGTAATGTTACTTGCATTGCCCCTAATTGTTTGTCAATTTTATCATGCACTTTTTTGCATTGTAAAAATCACAGCACAAAATAATGCAACCTCCAGCTTTAACAAGGGATTATCATAATACTTCTCTTTCATAAACCATGGCAAACCCACTACCCCCCCAAAAAAACCCAAACAAAGAAACTAAATATAACATTTTCAAATCCATATAGAAAAAGCAACTGAAAATTGCACCTGATGAAAATGTAAGTCATGCAAATGGCCACAGAAAATGTGCACTTCACACACTGGCACACCCCTACTCCCTAGCTTCTCTTAATAAAGCTAAAGGAAACCTGATTTTATTTTTCTTTACGAGTTTCTTGAGAGACAAATTGATAACAATGCCCGGGATATCTATCAGGTACAGAAGAAAGGATAGCTTGAAAAGTTTTATATGTCAGCACTCTGACTGAGGAGTGACATGATATGGATCAAAAAATACTTTTTCTTTACTTTTTAAATTAAGAAACTACAATATATATGCCAGGTGCTTTCTGTCCTGCTGTTACCCTAATCCTAGGAAAACAGATAATCTAATTGCTTGAGCCTTTGAGGGAGTATTTAGCAGTGTAGCCCTACTTGGAGTTCAGGTTTCTACACATAATTTTTGATAATGTCTGCACTAATAGAAACAGTCTGTTGTTATTATATTTAGATCATTTAACCTCTAATGTGAGCTAATGTTGGTTTATAGCCTTATAACAGGTCTCTGTTTTTTCTTTGACTGTCCCTTATATTACACAGAAACCAAACCAAACCAAAGCCAATCCTCCCTTCATAGTGGAATTTTAAGTCTATTTAACACAACTATGGGATGTCTATTTATAAAATATTTCCCATTAAGACATTTGCTTGGGTTCACATATTACTATTTCTGAACATTTAGTGGTGAATCCATTAAATCACTTATGAATTTAAACAAATGAGAGCAGGGTCCTTTAGGAATTTCAAAATTTGTGTCACCCAAATCTTCACGTCAAAGGATTTTGAGATTAAATTATTATTCAGGCAATTATATCTTTCCATTAAATAAATTAAAAATCCTAAAAGTTAAAATATTTTAAATTAGCTGTATTTAAATGGATATTAAGAACACACTTAAATCTCAGTTGTTGCATCTAATGCTTATAACTATATAGTATTTATAGGCTTTTGTCAACAAATTAGGCATCTCTTCTTGGGCAATATGAAGACATTGAAGATACTGTAATCATTCAATCCCTCTTATGTACATTTAATTACTTAAGGTGACAATCCTGTTAGACGTAAGGCAGACCAGCACCTTACAAAGTCTGGATCTCAGTGATACAGTTTCATAAGAAATGTTAGCAAACACAGCTCTAAACCAGCACCAACTGTGCTGATGTCTTCTGTTCAAATTCTTTCCAGTGTAAAAGTGCTTTTCCTACAAAATTTTAAATAGCCAAGTGCAAGAACATACTGTGAACATGTCACCTGATTCAAAATGTATAAGCAAGAAATTCAGTAGCTCCCTTCTGGATTCCTGGAAAGAACAGGAGAAACAACAATTCATTTAATTTCTTGAAACCTGATGCTATTTATGCGAAGTTGAACTATACTTATATTTATTTATATATACATAATTATACATTGTATACTATAAGAGTATATAGTATAACACAGCATGACATGCATTTTCTACTGCATAAAAACCCAACGAGAACCAAAACTACAAAGAATTGTAAACAAGTGTGGAAAGAAAACAAAAAAAAAAAAAAAACTAAGCAGATGCTAATGCAGTACTGAGTCAAATTTAAATAAAAATTTTCTCATACCTGACCATTATATTTGCATCTTAATGTGAGGAAGGTCTTCTTTCTTTCTTGTTTTCATTTTTTATTAAAGAAAAACAATTTGCTTAATCACTTAGTTATGTATGGAATCTCTTAAGCAAGTACAGTCATCTGTGATCATAGGACAAAATGGAGATCTGATAATATCAGCTGACGTAATATAAGGTCATTGTATTTCCAATCTTTAGTCAGGGTAATTTTGAAAAATCTAGAACATGTGCACATGCCTTCAGCTTTTATGTGAAAGACGTGAACATACTTCAACCAAAATTAAAAGTAGAAATACATATTAAATCATACATTCATTTTTGTCCCTTTATCCCTCTTTTTATTCCAAGCATTAAACAGCAGATTCAGTAAAGAACCATTTGGATCAGTATTTTCTAGTCTATTGTCTGTCCTTTTCTTTCAGTGACCAGACATTCTCAGAAAGTAGGTTGTCTTCTGTTCTACAACCAGCTTGGTACGGATTAGACAGTCACAAAAAGTCAATAATTTCCAACACAGTTGTTTTTACAGCTAATCACAAACTAAAATAGTCATTAATTCTCTTCTAGGTTGGATAATGAGAGAGATTTTTACTCCAACAAGCTTTGCCCCTTGCATATTCTGTTTGAACTGATAAAGATTGAAGGCAGTAGAAATTCAGTTTATAAAGGTAAGTTCTTTGAGCAATTTTTCCCTTTTCTTTTAATATGCATGTTAAGCCTGATGGGCCTTTGGAAGAGATGGTCTAGCAAAAGTCTTACATTGCTCTGTTAAGAGTTTTTGCTGTGTATTTCCCTCAAGGCTTCCAGTAGTCATTTCCCGAGAACTATAAATAGTGCTTTTCTTGATGGAAAGTGCAGAGACTTAATATCTTTTGCAAGAGAGCTTTTGAGCAGAGTGGGTAAAATCTCCATTCAGATTCACAGCACAGGCAAAAACAATTTCCCATCTCCATTCTTATGGGAACTGCTTAGTTCTAGTTTCTTCACAGCAGACACAGAATGAATTCTTGCTGATAAGGTTCAGCTTTAGTTTCTGCTAAAAAGACCCCTTTATCCTGTTTACTTTGGAATAGTTGTCTAACGTCTTTATAATAGCAATAAAATCTTTCTCCAATGGCCAAAAGCCAGTCCAAAGTCCTCATTAGTGCTTTTCTTTAGTTATTGCCTCTCATGGTCTCAACTGCAGGCCTTTTTTCCACTGTCTGCATGATCTAACAGCTTTGCTGAGCTCCTTGCTCTATCAACTCACATACAAGGTCTGACACACACATATACAAGCACAGAGAGAAGTGTATATACACACAAGTTCCATTCCCTCACTTCTTGATTGAAATCTGTTTTCTAAGAGATTGTGTGAAGAAAACAATTCCGCACTCCTATCAAACCTGAGCAGCCATGCACCAGTTTCTGACAAGTTTCCATCTGCTCTCTGTTATGTTAATTGCACTGTCATTCATTTTATGGCTTCCATTGCATGTTGTGACTTATATTTTCTTCTTTCAGTTTGTGACCCTTGGTTTTCTATTATGTATAGCTCTGAAGTAATTTTCCATATCTGTCTATAGTGAGAATCTGCTAAAGAGAAGGTTATGCTGAGGGAGTTGTACCAATTGGACTTACTTTTATTTAAGCTTCAATTTCCTGGCATGAGTTAATTGACTGTTTTAGTGTTTTATTAATGTTTTGAATGTTGTGCAGCTCTAAAGTCAGAACTGTCAGTTCTTTGCAGCATTACAGAATATGTGAGTGGATGTCTGAAGGATTTTTTACATTTCTAACATGGATCAGAAAACTCTCTTGCCTCTGAATCATTATTTTAGCAGTATCTCTACATATTTAAAGATTAATGCTTTTTTTTTTTATTTCTTTCTCTTCTTTTAAAGAAGAATTTAAATGTCTCTATAGATATATTAGCAGAAATTTTACCTTGTAAAAAACACCTCAGTAATCCCAGTTTTTTATCAACAATCAGAAAATAAGTCTTCTCAGCAGCCCATCTGTAAAAGATATTTTTTATTTATTTTTAAAACCAGGGGGGAGTATTTAATGAATTTTGAGCATGTGATGTCAGGAATATGTAATGCAGTTCCCAACAATTAACTGCTTTTCTTACCACAGTGTCTGCAGTCAAAGCCTGTCATGTGGTAAGTGCAAGTGGGGATCCTTCCACTTCTATACTTGCCATTACTTTCAGAAAGCAGACCTATCACTAATACCAGTGCAATGAAAAATCTGCTTATAGAATCTGACTTGTAAGTGATCATTGTTGGGATGCAGCCTTGCACTCTGCACTGACCACATCCATGTTTGAAATGAATGTTTTGCATTGGCTTAACTGTATACCAAATGTGAAGTAAATTGACAGAACTTAGATTTTGACTTTCTCAGATGAATTAACATTTCTTCAGTCTTGTCATCTTTAGACATTTATTAAGACAATGTCTCATATGAGTCACAATAATCACATTAGATATTTTTAGATTAGAATGTGCTCTGGAAAAATGCTTATCTAGTTTTTTAGCTTCAGAGACAAAAGGAAATGTTTCATGTGCTTGCCTGATATTGTCTGGCCAAATATAGTTAACTGTTTAGTGACAACTTTCTTGTGTGATTTAAGACAAGTCATATATATTACCCTGCTAGTAAAAACAGTGTAGTTTTTTGGATTTTGAGAAGAGTTATAGGCTAAATCTATTAAAGAGGGCCAGGCACTGGGTTACTTTGAGAATTAGGACCATATTAATACAGGAGTTCATAATTTCCTTTTCCCTTCTAATAGCTTAGAGGATATACAAATCCCAAATAAGACTTGATAAGACCAGTAGACTCTTTAAACTAAAAAAAAAGCCCCCATCTTTACGGTTCTGAAATATAATATTTAATAAATAAATATTGTAAAAATTATAAAGCCTCAGTGTTTAGAAAACAGAAAATTTCAAATTTTACCTCTCAGATTTGAGAAAAGTATGACCTGACTAGCACTCCGTTGAAAATAAACAGACATTCTTAACCGGCAAAAGTTTCTTGCTATTTGCATGTGGGCACATTTGTACTCTATGCCAGGCACATCATAATGAATTTACTTCACAAGTTATTGATCAAGTCAGATGATTCCTGAGGTTTCGGCTCATGAGAACTGAAATGACTGCATCATATCAGGAAGCAGCTTGAGCTTCACATTGTGGCTGCTCAGAAATCAACCCAAGTCAATCTTTGCTGTGGTGTTTGATCAGGCAGCAGAAACAGAAGGACAGGTGAGTAATGCAAACTGGGTAATTGACAAAGCTGTCATGTAACCCCCGACGTGTTTCTGCGACAAGGCTGCAAAACTGTGCTTTACCCATTCTTTGCTCGGGAAAAATGAAGTAGCAGTCTTAAACAGATTAACAGGAGCTTCTGAGGTTTGCTCTTTCTTGTCTATTTTTCCTTTCAGCTTATTGGCAGACGTGCCAGTTCATTTGAAAACCACTGTCTAGTGCAGCCTGAAGATGCTCATGGTCAGTAATGGATATGCCAGGGAGAACACAACGCCAAGAAAACCAGGCTATGAGAAAACTTCAGAGCCTCCTTGTTCCTTTGTGCCTGTACAATTATTTTACTCCTCTCAATACCTGTAAAACATAGTAGCAATATTCCCTTACTTCATAAACAGTTTCTAATGTTTGCCTTTTTAAGGTGTACCTGGTCATTAGGAAATGACCACATTGTCAAAAATGGGTGGGAATTCTCAATTCTTCACGTGATAACAGGTTTGTCACATTTGCTATTTACAGTTTCACAGTGATTGTCGCCACAATCTTAAAACTTAAAAGAAGGTGAACTGTGTTATTTTCAGCTTAGAAGAGAGCATTTAAATGTACCTTTAAGTAGGTCTGGGTAAGAGCTGGTCAGGACAGGAGAAAGCTATAAAGGAGATCTAAAAGTGAATACTCAGGCTTTAACTACTTTACAACAAGTAGCTGTTTCATGACTGCCCTATTTTTCAGCATTAAAGCCTCTGCCTTATTGCTAATAATTTGGCAATGTTATTAATAAAAAGTTGCTTTCTGCTTTAAGTCACTCCTCTGAAAATTTTCAACTAACTGTGTTAAAGAGGTGAAGCTGGAATTAATCTTGTTAGAGAATTTGAACCTTCTGCTTTGTACGCTATGTAGAACTTTTCCTATAACAACACTGTAATTTCCCTCTCTGACAAAATATCTAATTTTAATTTTTTTTTCAAGGAACATAGACTAAAGAAACTGAGATACACAGAAAACTCTCCATAATGCTTCACACTGTTTAATAGTCTGTTAAAAAAGGAATGAGGCAGATCTCCTTCTCCTGATCCTTTTTCAGAATGTTCTCTGATGGGAATATCTTCAAATCTAATTAAAGAATCTGAGAAAATCAAGGTTTAGACAAAATAATCTTTTTATTTTAAATATGACTATATTTCTAGTTATTTCAAAAACCTCAAGACTTAACATTCCAGAAATGTCACTGATCCCTGACATGAAGGGAGGATACTCATCTGCCTTAGGGGAAAAAAAAACAAAACAAAACAAAAAACCAGCTCTGTATATTGACTTTAACAAATAAATCAAAGGAAAAAAAAAAATCCAGCAGTATCAAATCAACAAAGTGTGTGGTATGGATGTGTGGGACCTGGATATTTCAGTTAAAGGAATTATCATTATGAATTTCTAACATAATAATTTCTTTCAGATAAAATATAAAGATGTATATTTTCTGAAACAGAAATTCTATTAAAATGAAGATAGAGCCAAACCCAATCATAATATATTAGCAATCAACATGAAGATTGTTTGAAGATATGATATTAGAGGCTCAGAACTCTTGCATAAGGGTTATAAAAATATTTCTTGAAAAGCTGCAATGTTGTCTTCTTGACAGTGTTTATCTCTGAATGCCTGCATGAGTTATTGACAGTGTTCAGAAGCAATAAGGTTATTTGAGCTCTCTCTGTGTATCTGCGCTTTCCTTCTACAAAATCTTTCAGTGAGAGAAAGTTCTCCTTGACTAGACAATCTCCCAAAACATAACTTAGGTTGTCAATGACCCAATATGCTGAAAATACTATTTAGGGAAGTTGACTTATACTGAGGAAGATACCTCTACATTCATATGATTGCATGGCTTTCTTTTTTACCTCGATAAAGAAGTATCGAATAATTTTAATTTAAAGAACTAGGATATCTTCTATAAGTAAATTATATAGAATATATACTATATATTTTATGTAAATAAAACAAATTCCTCAAATAGTAACTCTATTTAGACATAGGCTTAATAAACTCATCAAGATCTTCTTACTGGACTGAGACAAGGAAGGGAGAAATGGGGAACAAATGGGAAAAGAAAAATATTTTTAAATAGAACAGTGAAATAAGTGCTATTTTTTTAAATCAAGTTACAAAAACTGTTAGATATCAAGGATTACAATAAAATACTTTCAGAAATTTACTAATGATATCTTTGTACTTCTGTAATGTTTCTAATACAAAAATGGTGATGAGAACATACCCTGATAAAAATAAATATTGTCAAAAATCTCTTCTGTCATTAAACATAAACTTCTTGAATAGTTTCTGAGCAATTATCTTCTTAAGAGACATCATTTTATGCAACGAGTTACTAAGTTTTATAAAATGTCTGAACGTCAAATGTCTGTGTTAGTATGAAAAGCTGATAAATCTTCATTAAGTAAATTCCGATTCTCTCTCAGAGGGGCGGTTAATAACTTCCTCATCTCAGACAGATGAATTTATTGTCAAAATATGTAACTCACTATTACAAAGTTTCAAACAAGAATGAAAGGAGAGAAATCCCATGAAATCAAGTGTCTTGAAACTGTCTATTTGATGATAAAATTTAATGAAAAATAGACTTCTAAAGTTAAAAAAAAATAGCTGCAACACTGTAAATTTCCATTTAGCATTTTTAAAGCATTTTTTGAAAATGTAGAAACGTTTACATCACTGGTTTTAGTGCCTATAAAATAATAATTTATAGTCAACTTAATATGCAAATTGAAATCAAGATTTAAGAGCAGGCTGTAGTCATGACTGACATGAATAGCAAAAAAAAAAATCTCTTTCCACTAGCAAGGGAATATGTAGTCCTGTAAATGTTTTGGTTCTCACTAAGGAAGTTCTCTAGTTTACTTTCCAGTGGTCATATATATGGGCAGAGCTGTTGGGGATAGTTTCAAAATTCTCAACTTCATTGGGCAAAATTTTCATCTTCATGTTAGACATACAAGCTTAGATGCACCTATCAAGCTTTATTATCAAGTTTTATTATCTTAATTATTACTTTAATTATCTGTAAAGCTGGATTATTATCTACCAGCTTTATTATCTGTAAAGCTGGATCAGGTAATATTTACCAGATTCCAGGAGGAAGACCTGGGTTACCTTCCAGGTTCAGGTTGGGCACAAGTACATAAAAAATCCTATATCACCCTGATGCCAAGTAATCCCCTTTCTTCCACTTTAACTGCCGTAAAAGGGAAATAGAAGCACATGAAACACAAGGTAAATTCTGCACTGCAGAAACTACAGCCACTATATTGACTCCTTCAATGGACTGATTTGGACATTTACTTTTGAATAACCTTGTTGCATTTTGTTACGTATTCTCCAGCTAGGTTTATACGTGGTTAAACAGTATGTTATAAATAAATTACTTGACATTTCTTTGCCTTGCCAATCATTCCATCAAAATTCTATGTGTCCTGGAAGGTTTTTTTCTTTCAATTCATTAGGTAATTAGGTTGGATAGCTGTAAAAGTCACAACACCAGCCTCTAGCAATGCTTGTTATATAAATGAGTCAATGCAAATGTATTTTTTGAAGCAAACAATTTAACACAACATAGCATTATTCCCTAAATTATCTCCAAAGCGTGTGTATTCCTTTTTTTTTTTTGTCCCTGGATTGCAGTTTTGTGGATAATGCACATTGATGTGCCAGTAATATGCAGATACACTCTTTCATATGAACTCCCTCAGTATTATGTTTAGCAGTCAAACTGATAAGAACTTATGCACTTGCCAGATCTTGTTGTGTACAGGTCTTCTTTATGACCCTTTGCTGTAAAGTTCTTTTACTGTAGGTCTCTCGTTAGTTCTCCTTTTGCATCTGCAAATATGTCCTGAATCACTGGATGATGGATTCTGATTTGTTTCTTTAGCTAGTATTTCTTCTTCTATGTACTGTTATGGTCTCTAAAGTTGACTAAACCAAATGAACAAACCTTTAAAAATGATTACATCATATTGAGACCTCATAGCATGTGTAAAAACAGCTTAATTGCGATTATTTGTTTTGATTTTATTTTATTTCTTTTATTTTTGGCTAGGGTTAGGCCTAGGGTTAGGGTTGGGTTTCAGGTTAGGGTTAGGGATTTGGATTAGGGTTAGATTTAGGATTTTGGTTTTGGGGTTGTATCAGGGTTAGTGTTATGTTTAGGGTTTGGATTATGGTTTATATTAGGGTTAGGCAATTTGCACTCACAGCCCAGAAAGTCAACTGTTGTCAAGAGTTTAGTTCAGGCATGGCTTGAAGAAAAAGGCCATGAAGCCATGCAATTGAGAGAAAAGTAAAAGGTAGTTGTGAAGCAGTTCCCAGCCTGACTTCTATAAACAATTAGACTCTTTCAGGCATCATTGTATAAACAATAAAGTTCTCAGGCAGTCTTCCCATAACAAGTGTAACACCCTCTCTGGGAAAAGATGGCACCCTGAGAGCAGATGTGGAAGTTTTGGGAACCATTCATATCACAGTGGGAACACTGGTTTTATTTTGTGTAAACAATCAACGGTGTAGTAAAACAAAAGGTGTGGTTAGAGTTTTCTCTGTTAGCCTATCATAAACCTGTATTTCGGAATATGCATGAAGTTCGTTAACACTATTATTTAAGCTGACTGATCGATCAATAAATCGAGTTCGATGCATCAAAGGATTGGTTGTTCTCCCCTCACTTCAACAAACTGTGCCCTGGGCTTCATTCAAAATAGTGTTGCCAGCTGAATATGGTACAGAATTCTCCACCTCTTTGGTCTGCTCTGGTCTCCTCTCGTGAGACCCCAACTCAAGTGCTGTATCCAACAGTATTTTGAAAACTCTGGGGTGTTCATAACCAATATTCCCTCTGCAGTCAAAGAAGTCTTTAGGATTTACTAGAAACATCTATCTATTCATAATAATTCTCTTTTACAATTGTCTACATTGTTGTTTCTCTATCCAGACTCCATTCCAGCAGATACCCTCTCTTGTTTGTGTTTATATCTGGAGAGTATTCCTGCGCTCATGTTCTTTCAACTCCTTTCACCTAGAGGTATACATGGCATTTGACATTTTTAAGGCACAGCCCTTTTCCCCTCCCACTAAATACATCTTAAACTATGTATCTTGCTTCCTGTGACAGAAATCTTTTTGGAATGAGCTTAATAGCTGAGAGAGGCAAAGCTGATGCCTCCAGTTTCTCTCTGATTGCTTCTTAATGATAAATAAAATTCTCAATGAGTAGCAAGATTTTGTAACACTTGAGAGAATATATAATAAGATTTTTCTTTGAGGCTTGGGAATATTAATAAAGATTGAATTTCAAACTCCAGTATTAAAAATTTCTACTCTCTCACATATGACTTGCTGATGCCTTTGATACATTCAAATATAATTTTCATATTGATTTCATTAGCTACATTTTAATGTTGACTTTTCACTGTCTATGAGAATTTTGTTATCCCATGTTTTCACAATGTACTGACATAGTGATGGTTTACACAGCTACAAGATTGTGATTCATTCTGATTCAACATTCTGAGCAGTTTTGGTAACCCAGATATATTTGTACACTGGAAATTTATATATTTGTGGTTGAAGTTTAAAATCAGACTTTTATCACAAATGGGCATTGTGAGATCAACTAATGTCAATATGAGAGGTGTGAAGCTTAATTCTAACCATATTTGCCATACAACTGGAGCCACTTAAAAATAAGAAAGGTAAGCCTAAGTCATACTTTTATCTTTGCATTCAAACCCACTGAAGGTCATACTTCACTTGCCAATTTTTACCTTTAATATTTTATTTATATCTATCTCATATATATACATATATTGGGGAATATGTGTGGGAAAAATGTAAGCCACAGTTCTCACTGAGAGTACTCTTCCTTTAAGAATAATTAATCAAAAGGGCCAAAGTTCACAGTGTTGTGCTGCAGTGAGACAAATCTAATACAGACCATGCAGCAGCAGTGACTGTAGGTTGGCACCCATCTTGCACAAATAGTAAAATAAGGTTCTTCACATCCATTAACTCCTGACAAACAACCTGTTATAATCATTGAAAAACTGTTTTGGTCTGAAATGCTTAAAGACATCTTTGTGTTTGCATATTCAAAACACTTCTTTGCATATGCAATCATAATCACCAATTGCTTAAATTTCCATGTAATTACATGCATGTCAGGGTCTTCGACCCTTGGAAATAGCTTAGAACCAAAACAGCCATCAGAACCCCTACTCTACATACTTTTTTCTCTAGAGGTCACCATGGGTTTTCAAAAGGAAGTTTCTTTGAAGCCATTTTGGTGGTTTTTTAAAATAGAGAGGGGGTGTTGATGCAAAAGAACCTTCCAAAAGCTATTTTTCTTTTTCGAGAAAATCACATAAATTATTAAACATATAAGAATTATATTTTTGTATACAGAATTTATATGAATAATAATCCTGGTAAGTAATCATGTACTTTGATCCTGTGTTCTTGCCTTCCTTAAATCTGATGATGATGATTTCCTTTTTCTTTGTTTGGGTTTTTTCTGGAAGAGACAAATGTAAGAATTTATTCCCCCTAATGCCAGGCCCACTCCAGAAAAATTTAAGCTACATTTTCCTTTTTTGCTTAGGTGTGTTTCTGGTATAGATTGAGCCATTAAGAAAGTAAAAATACTTCTTAATTTTTTTTTTATTATTAGAACATCATTTGTTGTATTTTTGTGCCAACATCTTAGCCTCATATGCACAGAAAGAAATATCTAGCACTGCAATATGAACGGGAATCCTTTCTGTTTGGGAAAAGACATGCAAAATTCTATATGGCCCATAGAAAATGTTCTGTTCTTTTATCACAGTTTGATGTTTGATCATTATTCATTTATTACTTTGTATAACCCTCTCTGATGCCCTGAAGGGGTACTCAGGGAGTATTTATTCAGAATCTCACAGCTACTCTAAGTACTGTTAACCAAGCTGTATTGTTTTCTGTATATTCATCATAACCTACATGATTTTATCCCTCAGTCTTATTAACAAAAGAAAATTACCTACATTTAACATAAAATCATGGTTTATCAAGGATTATGTGTTCTTTGTGATAAGCTTTAAAATTACATACAAATTTCTAAAATCATCTCATTCTATAGGTCTGACAATCTGAATGTAAAACAGAGTGAATTTAACAGAGAGAGTTGAGAAATGCAAAATGAACAATGTGAGTCTTATTTCTATAAAGAAAAAAAAGAGAAAATAAAAAATGAAATATCTCATTTGCAGTATGATGAAACATATTTTCCTCTCGTCTGTGCTTTGGAAGAGCTTGTAATGATATGACTGACATAAGAGTGAAAGCTGTAAGCCTACTGAGGAAAAGTAACATAAAACTCATATTGTCTATAGGGGGTCACGGTGATTTGACCCATTAGAAAGAAGGTACGAATTTTGAAAGCTGATGAAAATGTGCGTAGAACACGTGTAAAGCAAGATTAGGTGAACAGGAAATGTCAGTTATTAAATGTGTTGGACTGCTTTTTCTGAACAGAGTCACAGTGTAATGAAAAGGTGGCAAAGAAAACATGAGTTTTTCAATAAATCCTTTAAGCGTTTGATATGGAGTTTATTATTAGATAGCTTGAAGTGGACTACCTTATTCTTTTATGAGCTCATATTAGCCTTCATCTATTGTTAGAAACAAGAATGGAGAAGGGTACTGAATATTTTTTCAAAATCCCTAAATATATTTCCCTAAGGAATAGAAGACTTTTACTCTATCATTTATTTGACGCAGTTAGAAGTATCATTGTACATAAGTGTTAGCTTATTGTCTATGCACTGGTAAACAAAAATGTGAGGTCTTTTGACCCAACAGAGCTTTGCATAAAAAGAAATCATATGAACTTTTCTTGTCAGGAATAATGAAGTTCACAAAGGAGTCAAGTTCCCAAGTTCTCCTATCTTTGAAATGTTCTCTTAACTTTGAAAGTCTATTGAAATATCTTTGAAATTACAAGGATGATTGGTTGCCAGTTCCTTCCATTTTTAATTTCAGAAGATTTTTTGTCTGAATTTAAGGTTAAAGTTCCCATATATACATAATAAATACAGAGTTCTTTGGGAAATATATCACTTTTACTGCAGTCTCTAAAAGACCTAAGATATTACTGACAGATCATGATGATTGTATTAGGCTTGTAGACAAGATTCTCCACCCATATAATTCCAGAAAACATTAGTAAGGACTTCCTTAGTCATTATATGTAGTGTAATATGCCTTACATTTCACTGAAAATAGTAATATCACTTTGTAAGGAAATATATTTATTACATTCTGGTTGCCTTTTAAAATGTCTCAGCAGCTTTCAAAAAAAAGAGAGTTAGCATTCAGTGATTCACTGTTGTTCTGATGACAGCCCATAATTTTTTCTGGGTAAGCATTACAGTGTGTAGTACAGTTAGACATCCTTAACTACTGAGTATGGTTCTTAAAAAGATCTGTCATGCAAAAGTTGAGATTATTTTACTTTACTTAAGGTGCAGGTATATGATGACAGGTGCTTCAGACTTCACAATATGTTTAAAACAAGAGATATTTCCTGTTGCTGCTCTTGAATCTGAAGCTTTTCAAAATCAAGACCTGAGAAAATAGGAGAATCTGTTGTAAAAATAGGTTTCTAAAATAAGCATCAGCTGAGAATTATGGATATTAAAAATAACTATTTCTTTAAACTTGTTTGGAGTTAGAAACAACTGTGATAATAGTTCTTTAACTTTATTGCAAAGCATATAATGAACAATTATATCACACATTATAAGTTCAGCAGTGAAATATTATCAGTTGGCAGCTGGGTCTTTCACAAACATAACAGAATAGAAACATGAAAGGGACTAGAACTAACCATCTGCTGAAAAAGACTGCATTACAAATTTAGTAAAGCAACCAAGAAGAAAAAAAAACCAACTTCAGAATGCAATTTAATTTACATCTCTATATTAATCTTCTGGGACATACATAAGGAGTATATGAAGTAGATGATAGATTGTTATAAATGCGTAGTTGTATTTGTGAACCAGTTAGATTTTGATTCATTGAACTGTAATCTTGATAAAGACTTCTGGTATCTGTTTGTACTGACATAGATTGCTTACTGACTTTAAGACGGCAACCAATATTAATTTGACAGCAGAATTTAACAGTCAGGCTTTACCCAATATTGTTCAGAAGATCTTTGAAAGTATACACTGGTCTCAGTCTAGGACAGGCCTTCCAGCCAGAATAAAACTTGAATGCCAGAGAGCTATCCTGAAATTTTGAATGTGAGCAAAAATTACTATAAAGATTAATCAGCATACCTTCCCTTCTTAAGAAGCAGAACAATATTGAAGATAGGGAGATTAATTTTATGTTTGCTTAAATGTATCACTTATAAACTCTTAAAGAAAGCAATATTATTCTATATTAGTGATATAATTCAATGTAAGAGAAATAACAGTTGCTGAAGAAAGCATCAGTCTATGGCAACGCTAAGAGGGAGAGACATCTGAGCAGTACTATATCCTATAAAAAGTAGTATTCAATCCATGGACCTGATGTTGAAAATCCTACCCATACATATAGCTCTCTTTTCTCAGATTTATATTCAAGAGCCAAAGGCATCCTCCTAATTGCCTCATTCAGTTGATGAAAAGTGCCCTCTGTGTATGTCTGAATTTGCTTATTCAAACCTTGCTCACGACCTTCCTAAAGTCTTGAATTTAAATTCTCCCCTGATTTCAATTCTTGGTTTTAGCTCTGAGATTAAATTTTAGCTTGACATGCACTTAGCAAGCGTACCTGACATTTACGATAAATAAAACGCCTAGTCTTTCCCGGGTCACCTTGTGCAGAAAGCACGATAATGAAAATGACTCATACTTAAATAACATCTTTTAAAAGTCTTACTGAACCTGATAGTTCTCTTCTGAAGTCACTGCGCCTGCCTTGTAATGAAATAACCCTTCCCACCCCCATTTCAAATAAAACATGTAAATATTTCCTAGAACAGCATGTAATATTTCACAAAATATAAAGCTTTAATTTCATAATGAAACAGGTTTTAAAATATACGAATATTTCATCTGCTTATTTAACTTGTGCTTCATATGATATACTCACTTTTTACAGTGATATTAGCAGGTTTAGAAAAGTTTTTGAGGGCCCATTAAGAATTTATATAAAGAAGAGTTTCCAGGTCTACAAGATTCATGAAAGAAGGACTCATTAAATTACAAATCCAAATGCTCACAGTATTTATTGCCTACATATTTACATATCAAACTAGAAACATCTGTAACTAATTTTCAAGGATATTGAACACCCATAGATTCCATTTTCAGTAAGACTGTTAGTGTCTGGCAAACTGAAAATCTGGCTCTATGCATACAACCCTCCAATATTTCTGTAGGTCATATGTGACCAGCAATGAGTCTGCAAATTTCCATATCCATTCAATAACATCCTTGTAGCTGTTATGTGTCTTTTTTACTGGTGTCTCGTCATAAATAAAGTAAAAAATATCGTCATTTTCAGTCAGTGCTGCAGCCTTATTCTCCACGTACTCTGGAGTGATGCTTACCAAACCTGAGAAAAGCATGGAAAAAGAAATGAATTTCTACTCTAGTCCAACGCGATTCAGGAAGCAGCTGAAAACTAATTAAGCCTTTTGACTCTGTACAGCAGCAGCCAACTATATTTCAGCTCAGCTGAATCTCAGGTGTTGAGCACCAATAACATTTCCTTTCTCTTCCCACTCTACCCCAGGGAAGCTGCACCTCCAGCCCATCCAATATCATGATAAACACTTCTCCTTTTGTGCTAAAGACAGCATGCCTCTGTAATCTAGCAGATGAAGTGCAGAAAGACCCCGAAGTATCTGAAACAAGAGTCCAAAAGTCTGTTGACATTTTCAATCCAGGTTTTGGGGGGTTTTCTGATGTGTCAGTTGTAACTTGTGTGCAAACACCTATGGGGGAGGTAATCACCCATATTTCTTCAGGGATGGATTCAGATGGTGGTTGTGTGCCTGTGTAAGAAAAAATGTACTTTTCTTTCACAGCTGTAATGGGGTAACTTTTTTTCAGAAAAAACAGCTTTAATGGGTCTTAGATAATACACTACTCTTTTAAAGGAAAGATGGTGTGATTCTGCCTCAGAGAAGAGTAGCTCATTTCATGTGAAGCATATATATTACCACCAGGAAAAAGTACATTCTATCCATCAACAAGGCTTCCAACACCAAGACCCACCATTATCCACAGTTTTCCATTAGTAGGTAACTATCCTATCGTGTTAATACTTATGATTGAGTATTCAGCCAGGAGGTCATTGAGAAGGACTAGTGTCTCTTTCTTGTGGTGGGGAGTTCAAGAAACATCAGTAGTGGCAAGTTTCGCACAAATGACAGAAGCTTCTATAGGAGAAACATGTCAGGAAAAGGAAGCTCTGTCTTTCACAGGAAGTTTCCTTAAGGCATTAAAATTGAGCAGACTTTCAAGTAATTCCTATGATTTTTCACTGTCACCTTATAGGAAAATTTCCTTTTGCTAATGGATAATTTAACTCTTTCCTTGAAAAATTAAAATTATATGAGAGAAGACAAACTACAAGGATTAGGAGTAAAACAAGATGTTAAATACTTTTGTGAGGATGAATTTTTAAAACCTGGTCTGGATAGTCAGAGAGAATGAAACAATACTGCCCCCATGTCCAAATCTATTTAAATAAACATGTTTTAAGCCAGCACTGAAAATATATTAAGTTTTCGTAGTTAGAGTTTCTACCATAAAACACTACCAACTCTGTTAATGAGAATCCAGGAGAAAAATTACAAAGGTGTTCAGTTATGAATGATATTTTATGACTTAAAGCATTATCTTTGTTACTGGGAAATTTTATTCTATATTCTATTATATTTTATTCTGTTTTTGTAGGACCTGGTGTTCTCTAAATGGGTAGACAACACATCAAGTTGAACAAGCCCACCATGTTTAACAATTAAAATGCACAAGAATTCTGACAGAGATGGTTCCCACTACATCCTGAAGCAGGAGATCAGAAAAACACAAATACTTACTGTCCCTTTCTCCAACTTTTACCCAGAGGTTCATGTAAACAAAGGGAATTTTAACTGACTTGAACTTTCCATCAGGAGCTACTTTAAACAACTCTCTTCTCTTGAGAGCTACATAAGAAAGCATGCTGTTTTCCACCCACAACCTTCCTTTTCTGTTATCAGCAACAAACCTTTAACACTTATAAGTTTGAACTGGATATTTTTAATGAAAGTTAAAAAAACCTGCTAATCATCAGGATCTTGATTCTTTGACTGAGACTAAACCATATCTCCTCCATAGTAAATTTGCATACCCCCATGTGGCTCTGGCTAAAAGAACTTGACCCTAAGGAAGAATCAGTCTTATTGATAACCCCATATTTCTGTTCCAATATTGATCTCTGTAACTGTTTTCTCACCAGGAACTAGGTTGGTTGTATTCTATTGACATGCTTCTATTTAGAGAGAATTAACACTCTCTTGAGACTTATTAATTGTACATAAAGTAAAGCCATTAAACAGCAGACATCCCTTTTCTCATAGACAATAATCAGAAAACCTCACTGTTAATTCCAAAGGTGACCTGAAGAGCCCCCTGGCAGTGTGAGTTTACTGTTTGAGGTTCAGAAATTCCTTTTTCATGTATTCTTCACCCACTTATTTACCAAGCAAAATTACTCAGAATCCTAATTAGAAGACTGTAATAGAGCTTGTGTGATCTAAGTCTGGAATCTTCATATGACACAGATTCATACATTCAGCTTTGAGTTCAGATGAAGAGAATTACTTGTGTGTCCCTTAACCTGCATTACAGTGAAGATAAATGTCTAGCCATGGTATAATCAGATCATCCACACTTATTCCGGTAATTGGACAACACCAGGAATTCCTGTTTTCTAAGATCTTCCTTTAAAAATCACTAAATTTTTTTCCATCCACCATCAAGTCAATCAGATATTTCAACATAATCTATCCATGACTATGGTAGAGTACTCCACCCAGCATAGGCGTTTTCTTGACAGAAGTAGCATCTAGATGTTAAATCTGACCCTTCATTGGACAAAAAGAACAATAAAAAGCAATCAAGAAAACCCCACACCAAATAAACAACCCCCAGAAAACCACTGTTACAACAGCTGAGGGTTAAGTCTGTACTGACACAGAAATAATATCAGAAACTGTTGATTATGTCAATGGATAAAATAGTGTCAGATAGACACTACTTTAAATTTTGGTGCTTCATGTTGCATATCTATAATTGGGTATTTTAACATAGCCAAAAGTATCTTGTCAACCTAGCCTTATCACTAGCACTTCCTTTTTCAACTTGTGGTCATAGTCTAATGAAACTGTAGACTGCTTGTAATCAATCCTAAAAGACAGCTTTAGGAATTTTGTTTTATGATAAGTGATAATGTCTGGATAGGAAATTCCAAAAAGGAGATTGCCAGGGGAAAAATACGTACATCTGTAAATTCAAAGCCTTAAAGTGGTGAAATGTAAACCCATTGAAATAGCCTATAAATGGTTTAGTATACTTTATATATCACATGGACATAATTACAATACTAGTAATAATAGGAACAGCAAAAATAGCAAAGAAAATAGATCATATGAGCAAAAAATCTTAAACTAGTATTATATATCCAGTCTTTATTGATTTTACTGAGCATATTCTGCTTAATATCAGTTTAGGAATATTCAGTCTCTTCTTGTGTCAGGAAAGGTCTTGCCTGCGCAAGCTGGAAGTGTTTGTGCTTTGACTCAGACCTTAAGCTCATTTATCAAAAGAGGATTTTTTTCCATGTAGTTGATCAGATGGCTGTAAATTAGCACCATAAAAAGAAATCTAAAATTAATATGGGGTTTTTCATACTTAAATCTTTGAATTCTAGAACACTTGGTGCCTGTGTTCTCAAGTTTACTTAGAAAGAAGGCTCACATTTAAATAACCATGTGACTGCAGAGCCCCTTCTTGACACCTTGCTTGATTTTAAGTTGAAACTATTCAGAGCTTTCTTTAGTCGTCTTCAGAAAAACCCCAAGGCTTAAGTAGTACTTAGTAGATCATTAGTGAGTTTGTGTTAGATCCCCAAACTAGCTGTTTCTCTTCCTTATACTAATATAGGATTCTGCTTTGCAAGGTATGCTCTCAAAGTGTCAATGGATACCCCCAAATCATGAGATAAAACAAAAACACCTCCAGCCTCTCCTCTTGGAGATACATCACTGTGCTGGCAAAAAAATTAAAACATTTAAATCTCGAGAGGGAAAAGCATGAACATGAGAGATTATGAACATGGTTCCCAATAACTGAGGAAACAAAAGGAGATAAAAACAATTTGTAAAAAACAATGGAGGGGACAGAAAAATAGTTGCACAAAAAGGTTACATAAAAATCCCAGAATGTGAGTAAAGTGCCAAAAGGATTAAGTGGATTAAGAGCAGAAAACACTAAGAAAGAAAATACAATATGAAGTATGAAATGGATGTTTTTCTAACACAAGAAAGTATGCCCTCAGCAAATTAGCAGATGACACTAAGCTGAGTGGTGCGGTTGAAACACCTGAAGGACAGGATGCCATCCGGAGGGACCTGGACAAGCTCAAGAAGTGGCCATGGCAGTCTCATGAAGTTTAACAAAAGCAAGTTCAAGGTGCTTCACCTGAGTCAGGGCAACCCCCAGTACCAACCCAGGCTGGAGGATGAACAGATTGACAGCTGCCCTACTGAGAAGGCCTTGGGGCTGCTGGTGGGTGGGAAGCTGGACATGATGCAGCCATGGACACACAGCCCAGAAAGCCAAACATGTCCTGGGCTGCATCCAAAGCTGTGTGGGGAGCAGGACCATAGAGGAGATTCTGCCCCTCTGCTCTTTTTGGCTGAGACTCCACCAGGAATATTGCTTCCAGCTCTGGGGGCCTCAGCACAGGAATGATACAGCAATGATGGAGCTGATGCAGAGGAGGCCACTGAGTTGATTAGAAGGATGGAGAATCCTTCCTGTGAAGAAAAGCAGAGAGGATTCGAGTTGATCAGCCTGAAGAAGAGAAGGCTTTGAGAGATCTTGAGACACTGGAGGGCCAGGGAAGTTGTAGATGCCTCATCCCTGGAAGTGTTTAAAACCATGTTGAATGGGTCCCTGAGCAACTTATTCTAGTGGCAGAGGGATTGGAACTAGGCAATATGCAAGGTCGCTTCCAAGCCAACCCATTTTATCATTCCATGATACTAATGTGGCCTTCTTTAATACTGTTTGTAATTATGTTATTAGTTCTACTCACCAAAAAATTCTTATAAATTTGTTTAATATTTTTCTCATCTGAACAAAAGGGATGAAACCAGACACCTTATCTTGGAAAAATTGAAAGAAACTTTGCATTCCTATATATGAATAGTACCATTAATATTGTAAATTGAGCTGAACAAGACAATCTAGAGAAAAAAAAATCTTATAATTCTTATATTCTTTTAATTACGTTGTCCAAATCATCGTTCAAAAACCAAAGTAGATATGACAGTGTAAGTTCAGACATTGCGTTTGTACTTTCTCACGCCCCAAGTAATAATGCTGAATTGAGTTTGTATAAAGTCTGGTAATGAAATGCTGATGTAAGAAGCCTGAAACACTGTTCAGGAAAATACCTTTGTGTTGAAGATTTCAAAAGGCTTTCCCAGAGCACCTGATTCTGTTCAGTATTTAAAGGGACTATCTGATGTTAATGGTCTTTTAAGTTTGCACAGGGAAAGAATCAAGTGTGTTAATAATAGACGCTCATCTTGGCCAATGCAGATGCAATTAAACTGCCCAGAGGATTGATAGAATGTCCTCTTCCATACCTTGTCTTCATGAACTTGCAGTATTTATTTGGCAGCACTCAACCATGACCCTTTTTAGCTTAATTTATAAATCCATACCTGCTTAACAAATGCTTTTTACTGGAGAACTCAAGGCTCGAGGGTCGAGGTTATAAACATTGAACATCAATAGCCCTGTTTATAGTCAAAAAGATCAATTCTGTCTGAAAAAATCAAGGGATGGGAGTTGCAAGGCAAAAGAAACTGGATAGGAAAAAAATGTCAAAAGTAAAGCTGTGGAGAAGTTTAAGTCCAAGCTCTGTCTTTCCTAGATGTCCCCAGTTTTTCAGACTACTCAAAGGAATGAAGACCTCTCAGGAAAGATTGTGATATCTTAAACTAAGCTTGTATGTGCATGGACCTGTTAAATAAAAATTTTGCAGTTTCTTTTTTCTCAAAGCTAACAGACCACTGCAAGGCAGTGGAATTATAAATCACTGCAAAAATAAAAGTGAAAGAAAGTTATCTTGAGGTTTGGTTCTGAATCACCACGCAGAAGCAGTCCAAAGCACAGCAAAGCACACCTTAGTCTACTCTTATTTTATGGAAAACCAGCAATGATTACCATTTCTCCTACTATCCTCCAGGCTAATCTGCCCTTGATATTCAAGAAAAAAGGTTAGTTGTATAATCCATGTACTGAATCAGTTGATATAAAAATGGAAATAAAATGTATAAAGCTATTCCCAATGCCCCAGACTGGCAGAACAGCAAAACATTTGAACATATTTTTTTTCACTTGTTTCTGATCTAACAGGTTCTTCTGATGAATCAAACTTGTTCTTATCCACTTGTTGGTCAGTAATGCTCCTACAAAATATTTTCTTGCAACTAAACAGATACTGAAAGGAGAAGGATGAATATTCTTATATTTCTCATGGTTATTTGGGACATTTATGCCTTTAAGTACAAACAACTTCAAATTATTCAGTCCATTACAATAATTTTAAAGAACTTGATATACTTCTGATGTGATCTTGAGTACTGAATTTTGTAATCTGACAACTAGGGTCAGTACAGAATAAGTAAACTTTGCTTTTCTTCCTTAAGACTGGAGGTATTGCATAGAGTCAATTTCCCACTAAATAAATTAAAACAAATGAGCACGTAAAATATACTTGAAAATCCAGAACAGTACCTTGGAACAGCATTGGTTAGACTAGTCTAAGATAATATGGTTATAGTGCTAGTCCAATAACCTTGGAAAAATATGTTGGATTGCTTTTAGCAGCTATTGAAGGGTGAAGAAATGAAGATTTAACTTCATGCCAGTGTAGAATATTTTTATAGTTTGTAAAACATAAAAATATCTAAAAAACCTCTTAAGATAGTCATTTTCATCAAACATCCACATGAAAAACTAGGATTAAAAAGAAGGTAGCTTCCCTATGCAATAATTATTTAAAAGAAAATTAGTAATAGTGAGCAGCTTCAAGAATAGAAGTTAAAAGAAAAAGGGATTTATGCATGTTATAATTTTATAACATTTGTCTGAGTCCTAAACTTTATTGGGAAAAACAGTCTTTCATAAAGTTCATCTGTAAAGGTTCTCTTAGTTTTTTAAACTATTTTAATTAGGCTGCATGTATTATTGAAAATGTTTCCACTTTGATTATGTGTAGAGAAGGATCTCTGCCTATGTAAAGAGATCAAATTGGCATTTGCTCCCCATCTCCTTCAGCGCATTCAGATAAGGATAATTGCATTAGTTCCTGTCTAAACAATGTTTCAGACTAAAGCCCTAGGGCCAAAATACTAGGTCTTAATTGGCTGCACTACCTACTCTAGTCATGTAGACAAATTAAATTAATTACAATATTTTGAAAATGCTTCAACAACAGCTTTTAATCACAAAACAGGGAAAAGGCCTCAGGAATTCCACAGAAGCTTAAATATAAGCTCTCTTTGGAGAGACAGCTATGGCACACTGTATAAAATACTGCTTTTGTAAATCAGAGGGGAGGTGAAAATAGTTCTATTATTCCTGGATAATTTTGCCATTAGTACAGCCAGTTGCATGCTGGTTTGAACATTAGGGTTTTGCATTATGAGCATGCAATGTCCTAATTTTTTCTACATCTCAACTAATTAGCCTAATCATGAGGCAAGTGTCTTGTGGTTGTAGAAATCTGCACCTGCACAATTGAACATTCCTTTGACATCATAATTCTAAAATATGAAAAATAAATATAATTTACAATGCTGTCTACTTTCACGAACCTAGGCTTTGCCAGACAAGTGGTATAGACAGCCATAATTTTTGTGTAAAAATCTGGAAAACAAATTTTTTCAGTTTTTCTTAGAAAATAATTCCTAAGAGATATTTCTGAGTATTATACCAGCAGATATCAATAGTGCGTGCTCAAATAAATGTCCAGGTTTTAATCTGAAAATTCTTGATCCGTTTATTGTTGTTTTTATTAAACATATCAGATGTTTCATTCATATGCATAAAATTTAATTACATTTTTATTTACTTAGGAATATGAGACAATTTGATCCTGGTTTCTCATGGTAGCAAAATGTATGTAATCACCCCACATATGTGGAAAATCTTGACTCATTCTCCCAATATGTTAATCTGTTAATCAAATGGGGCAACTGGATAGAATCCTCATTGACAATACAGTTACAAGTTTTGTGAAAGAAGATGGATGAAAACACTCATATGTCAGATAATTCACAAGGGAAATAAAATTTATACATTACCTAACACAAAAATCCACACCAGCCAGCTGCAACAATGATAACATTAGCATGAATGCCAAGGAAACCCAAGATGTGAGCCCATAGGGCACGTGTTTAATTTGTTCTTCAGCTCAGGGAAATTCTCACTCTCACTTTGATACCTTGTCAAATTAATGCATGCATGAATTTTCAGTAACACAAACTCACAATATTGTTGTTAAGAAGATGACAGGTGACTACTGATCCTGAAAGTCATATGTTTCTTATACAAAGCAGACAAAACATCAGTGTGCTAAAACATATCCTGAGTTTGTTCTGTCCCAGAGAAATTCCCTCTACTAGCTTGTAGAAAATATTTTGAAAAGTTACAAGGTATAAAGAAAGAAGGTTAAAAAAAGTACAATACTCAAGAGAATTATGAAATTTTGTTATTGAGTCATAATAGCATAAGTCCATAAGCATAATCAAAAAACATCAAAAGCCTGAGCTGTAACCTCCTAACAGCACAACTAATCTAAGGTTATCAAGCTAAAAAGCCCTCAGAGAAGGATGTCTTAGTAGTAAGACAAGAAGAGAAAAATGAATGTGAGATTTTAATATAGGACCCTGTTTTAATGAGCTAAGGCTCCCTTAAAAGACACAAGTATGACAAAGCAGGGTGGTGGATTATGTCTTTAAATGAAGCTAAACAAACATATCAGCCTGGGAAAAAATGTTCTGGATCAAAAATAAAAAGAAAGAAAAACTGAATATGAAAAGATTTAGTATCACATTTTTATTTTCTTGTCATTTTGTATTTTGCATCCCAAAGGTAAGAAAACACTATACAAAGAGCTTCAGAAAATTGATCAAGTGCAGCATCTTCCCCTTTAGCTTAACTTGTTCACTAGTGATAAGACCTAGTTTAGATTTCAGCAGTGTTCCATCATAATAATTCTTATCTTACTGAAAAGAATTCACAGACATAGTTAACATTTATTGCTTTTATTTCCAACACTAATTGCAATGGATGACTCCCAGTAGTGTCTCCCAGAATGTTGTAACTAATCAGTTTTATAACAATTACAATATATTCTTAATAGCATTAAGAGGTAGACTTCTAACTCTACTGTTATCATGGGATCACAGAATACGCTAAGTTGGAAGGAACCCACAAGGGTAATGAAGTCCAACTCTTTGCCCTGCGCAGAACCATCCCCAAAAGTCACATCATGTGCTTGAGAGCACTGTCTAAAGGCTTTTTAAACTCTGTCAGACTTGATTCTGTAACCACATCCCTGGGGAGCCTGTTCCAGTGCCCAACCATGCTCTGGATGAAAAACCTTTTCCTGATAGCCATCCAAGACCTTCTCTGACACAGCTTCATACCATTTCTTTGAGACTTGTAATTGTTTATCATAGTGAAGAAATCAGTGTCTACCCCTTGTCTTCCCCTCACAAGGAAGTTGTTACTGCAATGATGCCGCCCCTCTCCTCCAGGCTGAACATGACCTCAGCTGCTCCTCATATGGCTTCCCCTCAAGACCCTTCACCATCTTTGTTGCCCTTCTATGGACATTTTCTGATAGTTTAATGTTTTTTCATATTGTGGTACCCCAAAATGCTCCCAAACATTCAAGGTGAGGCTGTCCCAGTGCAGAGCAGGACAATCCCCTCCCTTGTCTGGCTGGAGATGCTGTGCCCAATGTTCCCCAGGACAGGGCTGGCCCTCCTGGCTGCCAGAGCATTGCTGAACTCATAATTAACTTCCCATTGACCAGGCTCCCTGGGTCCCTTTCATAGGGCCACTCTCCAGCCTCTTGCTCCTCAGCTGATCTATCCACCCAGGATTGCCCCATTCTAGGTACAGAAACCAGAACTTTCTGTTAATCTTCATATGGTTGGTGGTTGCCCTGACCTTTAATTTTTTATGGTAATTATCGTGGAGAGCTGAACTCAAGCTACTCTTACATGTAAAGAATTCATATTTCAGTAGGCATATAATAATTGCTCAGTCTGGCAGAAATCTCAGGAGATAACCAATACAAATTTTGCAAAAGAACTCATAAAACTTCTCAGATTCTGAGAGCTGATTGCAACAATAAATGGGAAACAATGAAAATTTTGGGACTATTTCAATCCTCTAGTTCCTTTTCTGACTATGCATGAGATTAATTAATTTAATTAATTTGAATTAAAAAAAATATGAGCCCAGACTACTTTCTTCTGACATTGCCATTTACCAAATATATGACATGTAAATAACATAGTAAAAAGTATATGTCCTAGACTAAATTTCTATGATCACTGTGGTTTTAGATATGGATTTTAGCACTTGAAAGAGGAGGATGAAAGTCCTTATATTGTGTATCATGGTTACAGGCATTGAAACAACTTTGAATGAACCCATATTTTTTAGTAAGTGTCCAAAAGTTGTAACTATAGTTGAGAAGGGATTCATGTCACCAAACTACACTTGTTTAAAAGTTAGACCTCTAGTCCAGGTAGTTGTCTATGTTCTCTGAAATAAATCAAGAAAGGGAAGCATACTTTCCATTCTTTTTCAAAAATATCCTAACAGGACAGTTGTATTTCTTTACTAAAGACAAAAACTTAGGTTTTGGAGAGCAAAAGATAGATGAGACTGATTTTAATTTATGTAGTCAAAACAGAAAACATGACTATAAAATATTCTTAGAATGAAACAAAGAAAGTAAGGATCGAGGGAAAAATAAAAATTTCTCACTTGAGGAAAAACCATCATATTGAGCAGAAATCTGTGCCTTATGAAAAAGAAAAGAAATTTTAGAAAAAATTGTGTGTTTAAAGGACTGTGTTTAAGAGGTTTATTTGCACTTTTAGATTATTTTTCTACTAAAGAAAATTGAACTTATAGAAATATTTCAGACAATAATTTGGGGAGTGTGGGTACTGAAATCCTAGGAAGAACTTAAAACAATGATTGAAAGGAAATGTGGCAATTGTATATGGTACAATAATATTTAACACAGATTATAAAGTAAAATCCCTTTTAAAGGTATTTTTACATGACAGTTATCAAATTAAAATAAACACAATATTTCCAAATTGTAAAGAAATAACTGTAAAAAGGATGACACTGCTTCTGATTCCATAGATAATTCCTTAAAAATTAAGGCCTTAAAATAAATAAACACTGCCATCAGGTTTGAGATTTTTAGCACTTCTCTCATGGTATTTGATTTATAATTTGTTTTATACCTCTTAAAATATCAGTATCTAAGATCTTTTGATCACCTGAAACTATTAGAAGTTATTTTGTGAGAGGTAGATTTCAATCTTCCTGCCTGCAAAAAAAATCTTGGAATGAAGAAATTGAAGGTGAAATATCAAAGCCAAATCAATGAAACCCAGTGGTCTTGTTAAATCCTCATCATTTGTAATTCAGTCTTCTGATATTCAGATGCTTTAACTATGATTTAAATGTATGTGCAACTGCAGCACTGAGCCAATTTTTTTCAAGTTTAATAATTTCCTACTTGTGTTATAGGAGAATCAGAAATTCTAAAGAAATCCAATGGAATAACAAAGAGGGGCCTGGGAGAATGCAGAATTATTTATATATTCTAGTACCTACTTCTTTAGTTGCTCAGACATTTTTGTCCAGTATTAAGACTTTTGGAAAGGTCAGTTGTGAATCTCTTCAGGAAGCAAAGGAAGATAAATTGCCATTTGCTACATCCTGAATGCTCTACTAACTGAATGAATACAATTGAAAAGATACCATCCCCATGGGTTTCACTGTGCATATTTGAATATCTCAGTCTAGCAGTCTAGTATACTTATGTCTTCACTACATATTTTATAGGACCCACTAAGGATTGTGAGACAAATTAAAAACAAAAAAAAGCAAAAAAAAAAAAAAAAAAAAAGAGAACTAGATCACGGAGACTTTTCTTAGATCCCTAGTTTAGAAACCATTTCATCCAAAACTTTGAAATGGGAAATGATCAGTATTTTTTAGAGTTTACAGTGATACCACTCTAATAAATATAACTGGACTACATAAGGTCTGGGCTTAGATGCAAATATAAAACAGTATATAGATGCTAACATTAACTAACATTAATCCCTTTAAGAATATCATCCATAAGTAATAAATATTGTATTTACTTATATAACAGAAAAATTGGAATAACAAGGTGCTTTTCTTATCTTTAACTTTTTAAAAGAGGAGATCCATTCTTCTCTTTGTTACAAACATTAGCAACAAATAATGATGCAGTAGTCTCTGCTCATTTCATTGTTCCAGTCATTAAAATCTGAAGAACTGCAAAACCAGCTCTAGCCATGTGTGTGCTTCTAATTGAACAGAGGATATTCTTATAATATCTATCTTCCAATTTTCATGTCTAGGTAATGATGTCAGTTTTACACTGACAGTTAACAAGCATAATGTGATGTTAATCGAATGACCTTTCAGCAATAAGTGATTGAAGAATTAACTTCTCCAGCCTTAAATCACATTTTCACTGAATAAATTAAGTGGAGAAATATCTCCTAAGTATCGTCAAGCATAGGAGCACTACTAAGAATTAAAAGATTCTGCTATCTTGAGAAAAAGTTATTACTGTATTTTCTGGAATGGCAAGGATATGAGAAGAAATGCAGACTAATTACTCCCCTATAATTCTAAAAAAGTCTAATATTCAAAAAGCAAAACAGAATTACCAAAATGAACACACACATACATGCACATAAAAGCTGAGAAAATGTTTTTAACCTGAATTCTTCCTTATTTTATTACAATGAAACATCATTGATATTTATTCATTTGCCCGTAAAACATTTTTGTGAATCCCTTTTATTTCAAATGAATAAAGTTTTGGTCATATTGCATTATTGCTAAAAAGTAGGTCTTAAACACATTCAAAAAAAAAAAAAAAAAAGAAGCAAAAAAAGTAAGGTGACATCCAGGAGCATATCTCAGTCTCACAAATGCACAAATGCTAGTGAGAATGCTAATACTATTTCTTCCTAAACACTGTTTACAACAGAAAGAAGAATGGAGCATAAGCTCTTCCCTCTTCTTTTTTATCCCCTTCTTTCTTGGTGGACATTCAGAGCAAAGTTCAGCTCACTTGCTCTAGGTTGTTTCCACACCTTACCTGCCTGGTACTCATACCACTCAGTTCTGTTCTCCATGCAGCAATGACATCTGTAACAGATTATAAATGAAGTTTTCTTGAGAAATATGAGTTATAATAAGATATAAGAGCATAGATATAAGATATAAGGGCTTATACTAAGATATAATGGGCTTAGATATAAGCACATTTTTTTAGTAGGGTATTGCTCAGCTTAAGGAAGTAAGTCAGAATAGATCTATGAGAAAAAAACCATTCTAATCACTGAAAATGTTGGATAAAGAAAGATACATTAATATTGTGCTTTTCTATCTTATAAAACTCCAGCCTTTAGCTAACAAGAGTAATTTTACTGCATACAGATCAAGAAAAACAGCATACAAATTCTGCATTGATATAGGCAGATGATGCATTCATAAAACATCATTTGGCCTACTGTACTTCCTGTCTAATATGTGTTGCAGAATATGAGTGAGATGCATCTTGCCAGACCATGTTCTTCAATGTTCTCCAACGATTGCTTGGTAAGAGGTTGGAAAAATTTTACATGTTGAGACTGTTTGAACTCTTTTATTTTTTCTGCTCTCAATTTCCAAAAATGTAATATGTAATTATGAAGAAATTCTGATTGTCAAAAAGTGAGAATCTGACTCAGATCACTAAATATCAAGGAATACAATAGATTATGCTTTTGAATATAGTGCTTCTATCTGCTTTTCTGGACAGCTGTAGAAATGCTCATGCGCAGACAATGAAAACCATAGAATAGCTGGAAAGCACTTTATATTTTCCCTGAAAAAAATAAATGAAAGTCCCAGGCAGCATAATAGACATGGTGTCAATCACTGAAACATGCATCACCAAATCCCTCTATTGCAAAAGCTATCCCAGAATGCAGTGCAGTGTAATTACTTTTTGCATTTGTAATGGCTAATAAACTGTATTTTAACAAGTTACTCTCTCAAGCATATTTCACAATTAATTATGAATATAGGTATAATATCTCTTTGCTTCTTGTTTATCAAGGTTATCTTGTATCTTTGGAGATGTTATGAAGAAAATGAGGAACTATTAATTGAAAAAAAAAATTCTCAACATTTGCCATAATCTTTAAATGTCATATCAATAGCTATAGGCAATGAACTTCAAGAAACATTGTTACTCTACCTTTCTGTCATTATAAACTGTAGAAGGGCACTCTATACTCTCAGCAACTGTTTGCATCTCTGGACCACTCTCTTCATTCTTGCTCACCATTAGCAATGTAAGTTTATAATTAAGGATGATCTATTCAAGGTCCTTTCTGCATATCAGAAATCCCAAAGCATAATTAATTGGAATGAACAGAGCATCTGGTTGCTTGTGATCTTATAGTTTCAATGTATATGAAATTTAATTAAAATGAATGCCCTCCCTCCCTCTCTCATAGGGGAATTAACTCATTAAAATTTTCAAGAGTGAGAATCAGTCCTCCAGCAAATATTAACATTTGGGTGGGAGCAGAAAACTGGTTGGATAAAGCACCTGTCTTCTGTGTTATACATTTGTTCCTTGGTGCTGGAGGACACTGCTACCTCTACTCATTCATCTTAACCTTGAAGTATGAATCTTCCATGTTCTCTCAAAACTATGGGTTTTTACAATACTTAAAAAAAAAACCCACTGGTGTCATGGGTCTTTTTGAATTCTCCAGGTAAGCACACAGAGAACTACATAAATCTGTCGAAATTAATTAGTCACTCTGCATCTAATCAGCAAATATTCATAAACTAGAAAATCTTCATCTGTTTTATGAACATAACTGACTCGTTAGGTTCTTAAGTATCCTTTACTTATCCCCATCTAGCCAGGGACACCGTGTCTCATTCGGGGAGCCTGCATACACATGACGATGAAAGTAAGGTTGTGGATGGAATCTAGCCGGACTTTAGTAAAGCCTTTGAGACAATTTCCCATAGAATTCTCCTGGAGAAACTGACTGGTCATGGCTTGAATGTGTATACTGTTAAGTAGGTAAAAAATTGGCTGGATGGTCAGGCCCAGAGAGTGATGGTGTCAAAGGGATTGTCATGTGTTGCTACAGGCTGCCCAGGGAAGTTGTTGCATCACAGTTTTGGAGGTATTTAAAAGACATGTAGATGTAGCATTTGGGCATGTGATTTAATGGATTTGAACAGCTGAACTTGGTGATCTTGAAGACCTTTTAGAACCTAAATGATCCTATGATTCTGTGTGGTATGAGTTGTCTGAATTCTTACTAATACATGTGGATTTTACACAGCCAGATGAGGGTGGATCAGATCATAATGCTCTTGAATACCTTGCTGTACATGGGAATTCTACATGCATTTTTATGCTGCTTTCACTTTGTCAGCTGACATCCAAAGTGTCCTTTTCCTTTGTGCAGGAATGTCAAGAGTCCTGCATAGTCAGTACCTGAGATTTGAGGAACTGAGTTGTTCTTGTCCCTGCAGACTCAACTATAAGATGATCCTGCAGATTTGACCTTGAGGGGTAGATGAGGGAGCAGATGGTCATATCTGCAAGCCCATTTCTCAGATTTCATCTGGTGTAGTCCAGCACAATACTCTGCAACCAGCTTGCTGTCATTTGAAACACTGGAGTGTTGAACAACTGACTTGTCCCACTTTCCGCTCCCATCTCACTAAGCCATGAATTAAACAGACACACATAAGATCAGTTTGACTTTATTGATATCAAATAAACCAAAACTAAGCTCAGATAGAAGAGATCTAACACAATATAAAGCACAATGATGTCAAAACTTTGCTCTCTTTTGATTACATTGATATGAACATGTCAGGAACTCTGCCATTTTCCCTCAGATTTGATACAATAAGTTAGACATTTCATAGTTTAATATTTTTATTTTCCCCAAGGGTCCCATGAAATATTAATTGTTAGGGGTTGCTGAATCTGGTAACCTCATAGAGGCAGGGCTGCAGCAACCCAACATTTCAAGGTAGCAAGTAGTACAGCTGAGCAGGAATTTCCAATAACTACTCATACAAAAGCAACATAAATAGCATGGGTGCACATGGCCAACAGGATCACCACAGATACTCCCAGTATTTAGGCTAATGCCAACAACTCCAACAGCATCATTCTGGCCCCCTCCTCGGGCTGGTCATGATAAGACCCATTATTAGGAAACATATACATCTATATATTAGAGATACCTCGGCTAACTGGCCTTAGGCACTCAGCCTGCTGAGTAACTAGTCACTGGATTCTCTCTCCTTCAGCTGCTCCACACAGTTTTCTCAGGCTTGGACCTCCTTGTTTCTCCAGTAGGCTACCACAGACCACAGTCCACAGCACTTTTTATCTGGGATTTGGGAATACTATGTTCTATCAGAGCAAACTTGAAAACCCACCACTAGGCAAAGATGTTTGGTAACAACTCCATAAACAACTCAACTCAAAAGCATTTCATACTGTATAGAAATTTAAAACATCTTTTGAACAGTTCTTTTATTATCAGAATCTACAGCTAGGTCACTTTTCATTTTTCCAATATTTATGATGCCCTTTTATCATGATGTTCTACCTCATCTATGTAGGTACCTGACCTGAGTTGTAATTTCCAGTAAGCAGTGGCACCTTAAAAATTCAGTGATCTTAGCTGTGCACTGCTACATTACTTGCCTTTATAAACTGGCTCTTAAGTTATGAAGAGAGAACTAGAAATACAATAACGAAGTGATGAAGGAGTTAATACAAAATTCATATCAGCTAGGGCTTTTGTGGAGTGGTGATAACCAGTTATAAAAACATCACCCAAAACTTAATGCGCCCATTTTCATCAGTACAGTAAATTTATCTGGTACAGTTCCATTTTTCTCTGCTCTGCCGCAGCATTCCAAGTCAGAAATGGCATTAAGAAGAGAAAGTCAAAACTGATTTAAACAATATTTGAGTAGTGTCTAAGTGAGATATGAATCATGATATTTTTGTGGTTCTCTTTTAGTGCACATGGTTGTATAGAGACAAGTACATGCATACGTACTCTCAGGTGCTGGAATATACAAATATATTAAAAATGCACTTATTTTATAAAAACCTACTAACATATAAATATCTACATCTAAACACAAAGATTTTGCTGACAAGTATGACTATTTTGACTTTTCCAATCAGGAAACTGAGTGTGCTGTCTTTTAGGAACTGCATATCAATTTATATAATGATCAAGAATCTACCAACCATGCACACAGCTGTTATAACTTTGCCTTCCCCTTCTCTGTCATGAAACTCTGAGAATTACTTCAGTAATACTTTAAAGAAGTTTCGCCAGGAAAACTTTACTTCTGCCTGGACATGCAGCTTTAAAGAAAGATAAGAAAGGATTGCAAGAAGTATCTGTTTTTCAAAAAATATTCCCAAAACAATATTAGAGAGCAATAAGCAGAAATTTTTTTCTAGTGTTTCAATAATTTTGATGTTATAGTGTATTCAGGTGTCCCATCAAAATAAAACTACACTGGAGAGTGAATTCTAGCTAACATTTGACTTCAATATTTCAATATAGTTCATAGGGGGGAAAAAAAAAAGCATTATTCAGTTGAACCTAATCCATTTCAGGCCAAATCTTTGGCCTTTTCAGGTAAATTCAGCACCCCTTTTTTAACTGAAACTCTCTCTGTTTTATAGTGACTTACAGATTAATATTTTTTATAGTGATTTACAAACTGTTATTTGTTTATATCAATACTTCTTGCACCAAATCTTGAAAACTCATTCTTGCTAGTCATTATTATTGCTAATTGCATTCAATATATTCTGAATGAAAATTACTCTGTATAAATGTTTTCGGTTTGGTCTTTTTTCAGTAGGAGTTGAACAGAGAAAACTAAGTTTCCTCTTTATAGCCATGTGAATACTTCTACTGGGAAAGCAGGGCTTCAACTGGTTGAAAGGCTCCAGCATCCCTTGGCAAGCCCCAGAGTGCCAGCTCCCCAACTTTTCACACCCAGAGCGTGCCTGGGGCAATCCATCACTCTTTTACAGCCTGTTGATAAAGGTGGAAAGGCTGAAGGAGCATACCAACATGTCCTCAGGTCTCCCTAAAATTTTGGGTTGCAACCTTGTCCCACAAACATTCTCATCTCCACAAATCTAAGTGTATCAAACTTTGCTCGTAATACTGTAATTGGTATATAGAATAAAAATGTCTAGGATTCTAGTCACGTACTCTCACATACTTTAATACATACATGTATATTGCTAGGATCCTAAACTTTTTTCTTCATTGCAAGCCAGATAATCTAAATTAGTAATTAAAATATAGCAATTTTTTGTGTTACATTCTCAAAAGAAACTTTTCAGCACTAGTTTCTCTCTAGAGCTAAAACTACTTTGAGGAGGTCAACTACAGGCATTCCTATAGCTACTACTTTGCTTTAAACATTCTCTGTTAAGAGTCAAGGTGATATATTCTGAGTATAATATTAGTTTCCTTCTCTCACTAATCATATTATCCCACTAAATATGTATGATTTAATTAACCATGCAAATACTGTTGTCCTGGGTGTTTCGTTTGGTGTTTTTATTACATTTTGATTCTACTAATTATAGACTACAGGGTGAGAATATTTGTAACATGTGAATAACTGTTGAAGACACAGAATAATAAGTTCACCCACTGAGTAGATTACTACTTCTTGCTTCTTGCTTGCTTGCTAAGCAAGTAATATACTGTGTAGATCCATATCTGCATATTTTACCAGATGTACAATAGGTCTTTTCCTTCCCAAACACGAAACAATATCTTGGCAGGTCATTTTTTATTCAAATTGAATTTGCTAGCCATCTTCCCTCCAAGGCAAGTTCATAGCTGTAAAAAGGCCATCTTCATTACAGTGTTTCTCAGAGTGTAAAATACTTCCCACCCCCCCCCAGAATACGCTTTTCCATTATCAAAATTCTGGGTGATAACATCATCTGTATGGTATCAGCATTAAGCACTTTGATACATTCATAGTGCTGAAAAACAGACTTAAAAACAGTCATGTAAGATTCATACTATCAAGGAAATTTTGAAGAGTCCAAAAAACCTTCTCTCTTCTAAATTATATATAGCTCATAAATTTGATTGAACAGCTGTACCCTTCCAAGCTACGCTTTCAAAGACACAGAACTGCTGCGAGACAGTTTGTGGTGAATCTGGGACTAAGAAACACAAGAAAAAGTATGAGAAAGAAACTCTGTCTCTCAGAAATACAAATCAAATAATCAATTACTGTATAGATACAACCTGAAACCCTATGTACTCTACATGGTGGTATTACTATTATTAGAAATAAATGTGGAATCCTGATATTGAATTCTAGTACTGTCCTGAAGTATTTTAACTGAAATGTGTGACATTAGCACTGTTATTTGTCTTGATTATTAAGCTTACAAAGAAAAGCAAAGGGTGCCCTTCTATTTTCCATTTGAATTTAAATTAAAATGAAAGGGTTAAAAACTGTCATTTTAAAAGCCCACGCATGGATTTTCTGGGAGTCCAAATAAAGGTAAGAGATTTTAGGCCACATATTCTCTCTGACAAGAGTGAAGGTTAACACTTTATGTTATAGGACACTCTACCCTCAGCATCACCTACAGCAGATACTTGTAAGTTAATATTATGATCAATTAAGGAAAATTAATACAAATGATAGGACATATGGCTCTGGCAGACATTTGGTTAGAATGCATGATTGGTCACAGAGCAACATAAAGCTAGCTAGAGAATTAATTTCAGTTAGGTAGATTCTTATAACTCCACTGATTTCTCTGTTCAAGGTCTCACAGCTTGTACAAGATTTATCAGACATACAATAGCAATTACCAAAGTATTAGGAAAGAGTAAATTCAGATGTTCACACTATGCTAGACCTGCTGTAACAGTAGGAGGCCCTCTTGGTAAAAACAATTAGTACTGAAAGTGATTTTTTGTTGAAAAAATAGTAACTAATTCTGTGTCATATTCAGTTTGCTACTGCCTCCTAGATATTAGCTCTTTTGGATAATTCAAGTATCAGGCATCACAGAAAATCAATCAGAATTGACTTTTTTCAAAGGAAATCTTTGAATGTGAGAGGAAAAAATAGAGGGAAAAGGTAATCTCTTTTGGCCTAACGCTGAGAAAAAAGCCACAGGGTCTGTTCTGTTATCAAAATAATCTGAGAAACACTGTCAAAATAACCTCTGTAGGATCTTTGCCCTGGGAAATTCTTATTCTTTTTTTTTTTCTATGAAGGATTTTTACCAGCAAATTTTCTCTTGGCATTTATTGTTCTTCAGAGTTAATTGTGTGACACCATATTCCATAGTTAATATTAACTATCAGGCACAACCTTGGTGCTACTGCAATTATAGATGGTATTGAAACAGTTAATTGTTGGGTCAACTGCTTAACTATGGAAAGTTGTTAGTACTTCAGAGAATTGCTTCCTATATCCATGCCCTTACTGCAAATTGGAATGCATTTTTTGTCTACTACAAACTACATTAATAGAGTCTGAAAGTATTGGTATTTTTTGGAAGGTATGACTTATAGAGAAATTTGAAACCAGTTTCATTAAATCAGATGAAAGGCCTATCAGACATAATATCCATTCTTTGATCATAGCGAATAGCAGAAACTTGCAGAAGGCATTATGAATTGAGCAGGCAGGTAGAAATACCAGTTCTCTGGTGAGAACACCATCCTCTGTTGCATCCATCTGAAGTTCAAAGATTTCATAAATCACAGGTCATATTTAGTATTTAGAGGTCTGTTGGAGATTTTCTTCAGCAAGCTTTAGCTGATATTTTGAAGTCTTGAAAATATGTAGTGCTTACAATATCCTTCAGGAAGGATTTCTTTGCCTTACCTACATAAAGAGACAAAAACCCGTTTTATTTTGCTTGTTTTGAATTTATCTCCTGCTAGCTTTTTTTTAAGGTTTCTATCTTTATTGTACTTAAATAAATGAGACACTGTCATGTTTGTGTGAAACCATTAAATATATTCTTTTTGACTGTAATAGAAGCTGGATCACAGCACCATACCTGTGGTGTTTTAAAAAAATATGTGCTTATTTGCAACATGCTTTGGACTCATAATTATTTAGGTACAAAGCACTGCAAGAAACATGTACCTCATTTGACAGTAGATCAATATTAAATCCTGATATCTTGATGCTATTGAGCTATCTTATTTTTTCCTCAATTCATACTTCAACTATCAGGTTTCTATTTTCTTGCCAATTTTTTTTACTTGAGTGTAACTAGTTGATGGATTTGCTGTCCTTTCTTCTGATGATAATGACATCTACTGATGCTGGCATTGCTTTTACTAAGGAGATTAATATACATGAGGCTCTGTGGTTTGTCTTTGCACTATGAAATTACTGAAATAGCCATCCATCACTGATTCATGTCTAATATGTTCTATGAAGCTTTCTTTGGATGTTCCAATGCCTCAGTTATGCTACAGAGGCAGTTAAATGATGCACAGCATCTTTTAGGAACTGCATGACATTATTAATTTCTGATTAACTGTGGACAGTTCTGTCTCTCTGCTTCAATAATTGATTCTAATCAGTGAAAATAGGCCCCTTCTATTCCCAGAAACTTGTGAATCACCAGCATATGCCTTTTGTCCAAGAATATTCCTTTTATAGTAATAGAAGGAATGTGAAGAAAGATGTACAGTGTTCTTACAGAGAAATGTTTTCCATTTTGGGTTTATTAAACCCTCTGTGCAGGAATTGTTCCTGCAGAATCTGCTTGTTTGGTGTGCATTTTTTTCTTTTGTTTTGTTTGGGGTTTTGGGTTTTGTTAGGTTTTTTGGTTGTTGTTGTTTGGGTTTTTTGGTTGTTGTTTTGTTGTTGTTGTTGCTATTGTTTGAGTATTTTGTTTGTTTTTGTTGAGTTGGATTGATTGTTTGTTTGTTTGTTTCCAGGCACTAGCAGGGTTCCTCAGAGCTTAGCATTTGGGCCAGTCCTGTTTCATATCCTTATTGATAATGTGGATGAAGGCATCAAGTGCACCTCCAGTAAGTTCACAGACAATGGTAAGTTGTGTGGGAGTGTTGATCTACTGGAGGGTAGGAAGGCTTTGCAAAGGGATCTGCACAGGCTGGATCCATGGGCTGAGGCCAATGGCATGAAGTTCAAGCCCCTTGCTGTCTCTGCTTCTCAGCTTATTAGAAAGAAAATCTGGAATGTAGTAGCAAACACAAGACAGGTCTTATTTCCCTGCAAACTTAGCAAGGGCCTCTTAATGTAATGAATAAATGACTAACATATATACTGTACGTCTGAAGAGCAGGAAAATGCAGTCTCTGGGAGGAGGATGACCAGCTGTTTTCTGCTTGTAGCAGCCAGCTACTCAGAAAAATTAGAGTCCACTTTATATTCAAAGAACACATTCAGAGCTTGATCTGTGTACATGTTGCCAGTAGTTCTGAGCTCCATTTTCTCAGAACACTGAGAAAAATACTATGTCTCTGGCAGACAAAGTACTCCTAAAGGTATAGTGCAGCACTGTCACTGCCCAATGCAGAAAATATCAAGGTATTTTCCCTTCCTTTTTCCTCACAATATGCAGAAGGCAGTTTGAACAGGGGAGAGGAGCTCTGTGCACTCTATTTACCGAGTCCTCCAAAAAGTATCAGGAATCTGTTGTACTTAGTTGTCACAAAATCTATTTCAATAAAGCTAAATTGAAAATTTCAGTGAGAATTTTGTGTTCATTTGTTTTTTGTTTCTGATATTTGACTTCCCATTTTCACAATTTAATTCCTATGATTTTTTAAATAAAAGTAATTTCTTAGATCTTTATAACTTTGGTAAAATTCCTCTGCCTGGAATACTTTTGAATATTTAAATCTTATGAGCTGGTTTCATTGAGTAGCAGTTACTGTCCAGTTCTTTGTAACAGAGAGATAATTTCAAAGTCTTTAGTCTGAAAAGAGATAGTAGAAAGTAAAGCGCAGTAGAATTTCAGTCACAGTAGAATTTGAGGACTTAGCTCTGTGTTGGACTGTACCAGCTAAATTTTCTGCTAAGTTAGGAGCTCTTGTCCTTTCTCTCCTCCAAATAATATACTGATTAGCTACTCTGTTTTGGTTTTTTTCCTTGCCTGTGATATACTTGTGTTTAATAAAGTATCCTTCTGGAAAGGCCAGGAGTCATATGAGTGAGTCTACTTTATATATACCTATACTCACAATTTGATCCCAAAGAAGCATTTGTCTTGAATTAGGAGCCAAAACAAATTTGGAACACTTTACATAGAAGCAAAAATCTCAGATTGGAAGAATCTCAATAGTAAGGGTCAATAAGTCCAAATCCCTGCTTTTTGCATAACTGCCTAAGACTAATCCATGTGACTAAAAAGTGTCTGTTGTCCAGACACTTCTTGCATTATTCTTGCATTATGACAGACTTGGTGCTGTGACTCCTCTGGGGAGCCTGTTCCAGTGGCCATCCTTTTAGTGAAAAATCCTCATCTCCAACATGAGCTTCCTCTGATTCAGTTTCATTCAATTTCCTTGTGCTCTGTTGGTGATCACCGGAGTGAGGAGATCAGCGCATTCCCTGTGCTGCCCCTTCTTGAGGACAGAGCACATTTGTGAAGAGCTCCCCCTCAGCCTTCTCCTCTCCAAACTGAACAACACAGGCGGTCCCAGTGAAGCAGAAATTCATCTCTGAAAACTCCCTCATAGGATGGAAAATTGCAAACATATGTCTCAGTTTATCACTGAGATATTTTGTTGTGCAGTAGATCTCAACAGCTACTTTTTACACAAAATCCCTTCCTTACTGCCATGTCCCTGACTTAGACTCATGAAGGCAGGGAAAGAGAGGCAGATCATCCCAATGTCAGAGGAGACGGAGGATATAGGAAATAGAAGACTTTTTGTACTATTCAAACACTGGTAATGTCGAATGCAAGCTTATAACAGAGGCAGAAGGAAGTGATGCAACATGGAAGATAAGTCATCTTTGTGAAGGAATTCTTACTAGAGCAATGTACTAGAAATAGCATGCCAAGTGCATACCGCATGAAATAGGGACATATGCAACTATTTCCATGCAAAGGAAAATTAGTCTATATTGCCAAAAACTATAGAAAGAAAACTAGCCCAAGTCAAATAAAGCATCTACCATGAAATTTGAAAGAACTTAACCATAAATGCATTTGCATCTGTAATTCGTTACCTTTCATGACATAAATTTCTAAAAGTTAATTGCAAAATCTTCTGGGTTTTCACCCTGAAAATCTAGAATATATTTGCCCTAAATATTTGCCATTCTTTATTTCCTTGTGAGTTATCATGAGCATCGGTGACACAAAATTAATAAAGATAAATCAAAAATTGTACCAGGAACTGCTAGAGTTTGCAACAAAACATACCATCTGAAACAAAATGTTGTAGCACTTGTATTTGGTAAAGGGAAGGAGGATGCTGGAAAAAGTGAAATAAACCTGGGATAAGCAGTTAATGGAGACTCTATTTGGATTATTTGCACTAATTTTCCAACATACCATTATTTGAAATTGTGCACAATTCAAACAATTTCCTTTGGTTCTTCATTCTGCCAAAAAATAAGTTGTAAAAAAATAAGATTCAGGCCTTTCTTTTTAATCCAAGCATCTATAATGAAATTCTAAACGGAAACAGAAAATGGCTGAAAATTGTAAACCTATAGGACAAAAAAACTGTTTTGTTATTTTTTGGGAGTTTTTCCATCTATGGCAGGTTAAATTGTATCTATGTCTTGAAGTATCCTGTTTAAGGTTTGCTTTTCACTGGTGTGGAAAGGCATCTCATCTAGCTGGTCCAAGGAATAAATAAAGAAACCCAACTCTGTTATCTTTTACATACTCTTAAAAAGTGTGTAAGTAAACCTTCCATGTCTATGTAGAAAGTCTGTAGCAATTTTGTGCTCAGGTAGCTTGAGGGTTCTGTCATTTTGTGGAAGCTTCGAATGAGATCCTTTCTTTGTCCATGTGAAATTATTTTCTTGTCTTTCTTCTCAGACATGCATGAGTTCATGGTCAAAGTCTGTTTGCTGCATTGATCCATCAACCTTTAATTTTAGCTTTGGAGGTACTTCCAGTAATCCCTGCAAACTGTGTGGTTACAAAAATAGGTGTGTTGGTGTTCCCTTTGTTCAGCTCTTTGCTTGCATCTTCTTGCAGCACAAAGACAGATAAGAGCTTTAGTAACATAAATATTTTATATGAGCACTATCCTTCTTTACTTTCTGATGGGTTTTTGTACTACTTCTTTTCCATATGGAGTATTTTGGGATGACATAAACTATGAAACATTACAAGCATAAGGCCATGATTTAGCATAGTGTAGGCTCCTGGAATCAGACCTGCTCCAACCACCACCTTTTACTTTCCATCAGGACACCAAAACTAGAAAATTATACCCCCTTTTTTTCCCCCATAAATTTAGGGAAATCAGATATAATTATACGCCTATTGTGCAATTACTTCATTGTAATTAGAGCCAGATATCATAAAAAACACCTTAGTAAAGGCATTTGAAATATGGAAAGAGATTATCTGTTGTATGGGGATGACCTGTTGTGTGGTGATGAAAGATGATGACGGTATCTTCACAATGGGTTGGACCAAAACCAGAGAGAAGATCCTGAAGTGTATGCTCCTGAATTGTTCTGTGTATATACTAAATTTGTATTGTATTTATAATAGTTTTTCAAGTTACTAATATTTTTTTATGTTTGAGAAAAATGTATGGATTTTTATTCCTCAAGTTCTCAATAAAATGTGCAGCTGCTCCTGAAGGGCTTGAAAAAAAATCATTTAAATCAACAAAAGAACATCATTAAAATAAAAAAAAAAAAAAAACAACCAAGAAATGCCATTTAAGATGCAGACAATTTTCAGATAACTTGAAACTCTAAAAATTTCAGGAAATCCATGATTTCTAATTCTATCGATTACTAAATATTTCAATGAGCTTACCTGTGTGTGAAAACTGTATTTTCATAACTAGAACCTAACTATATTGTGTTGAAACACATTTTAAGTTAATCTTTATCCATTCCAGGGGTTTTATTATTTTCTTTTGTTAGGCTATATTTTGGAAGGGGAAACCTGACAGGTGTCTCAAACAGTGTATTTTTCAGATGCATGACAGTGCAAAGGGACCACAGATATCAGAATGGTGTCATTATGGAAACAAATTCTACATCTCCAGTGGAAAAACCCCTCACACATTTTTTGCTCAAAACCACTGCCTGCTGTCTGCTCCAGCTTGACTGAATAATCTCTTAAGTTTCCACTGTGTCTGAGATAGCTTTATGTCTTCACAAATCAGTGTGCTGAGATTCAGTACATTTTACCCTGGGCACATTCATCTTATAACAACAACTTCCTGTTGTGAAGCAGAACTAAGGGGAACCATTTGTCTATGTGCAGTTAAGACCTTGAACACAGCTTGTACCACTCTCAGAGCCCGTACTTGTTCGTGAGCAAAGCCCCTGCTTCGCAAATTGTGACTTCTCTTTTTATAGTGTAATTTGGGAAAAAAATGTTGGCAAATAATTTCTTAACTTATTGTACTTATTATATTCTACCTCCAGCTGCCAAATAATTTGTAGAGATGCATTATCTTTTTGTGAATGTGCCCAAAGAGAGAGACAAATGTAGAAAGGCTGTTTGTTAAGTGTATGACAAAGAAAAACAAATACTGTCTTCTGGAAAGCAATTAAAATCAATCCTCTCTCTTGGGTAAGGATTAATTAGAAAAGAAGTAAAAGTAGCATTTTTATTTAACCTCAGGAAAAACAATCATTAATTAATACAATATTCTCAGTACAATACAAATCAATTTAATGTTTAATTACATACCTTAAGCATAGTTCAATGCAAAGCCTGGCTTTACCTTAAATATCCAGATCCTTCTCCAGGATTGCTTTTCAAACACCTTCAAACATTTCTATGCCCACAGTTTAGATTTAGACTCCTCTCGATTTCCATTTCTGAACTCAAAACTGGGGTGCTTCTGAATCAGGGACCTGTGTTTATCTCACTGATTCAGTCTTGCCTCTTGGCATGCGGAAGGAAATCCGTAAGTATTTGTCTTCCTAATTCCTCTGTGTTTTATTAGACATCCCATAATACATACCAGGGTGACTACAACTATTCAGGAAAAAGAAATGGTGGTAATATACTTTGTAGAACAGTAAAAGTGTACTCACTGACAGGAGAGGAGCTCTGAGCTTCTTTTCTTGGTTATTTCACATAAATTAGGCTAAGGTGTTTGAAATACCAGTTTTGCAAAGATTGAGAGGTCTTCTATGGTGAACCTCAACTAGTATTTGGGGGGAGGAGGGGATATGTTGAAATCTTTTGAGTGCAAATTCAGAAATTTGCTAGTTTAAATAAACAGCATAGATTAAAAAGCAGAATGGATGGGAATGTGGAAGAAATAAAACTACTACATCTGATAGCCCAAAAATATTAAATGAGGCTTAGATGAGGCGCATCTCCAGCAGAGCTTCTTGGAAAAATAGTTTTGCAGCACGATTTCCAAGAGGAATCACTAGTCCTTAGGAGAATATAGGATGACTTTTTGTTTCTGTTTATTTGAAGAAGTTGGTGTTCAATATTCTAGGTTCAGATGCCACAAAGACAATCTCCTCCAGAGACAATACCAAATGGCATCACAGAAGATGAACATTGACAGCAGAAACCTGAACTCATTGAAATCTGATATTATTTTTAGTTCAGGAGTTGGATTTGATGATCCTTGTGGACCCCTTCCAACTCAGGATATTCTATGATTCTATGAAAAATCACTTTGTATAAAACAATTTTTTTTTAAATTTTCCTTTTTTGCTTTTGGATGCAGAGTGCCTGAAGAAAGGGTATACAGACTCTTAAATTAAAAGTTGACAAATACATTTTAAAATTGTATGGTATTATTAATCATCAATACCCAAATAACTTTCATGTAACACTTATTTTATTGTTTTGCTCTAGAAGGCAATGGTACTTTTGTTGTTTCACTGCTGTAATAATGCTTATATTACGAACAAAGATCTTTGTTTTTTAGGGAAATATCATCTACCACCTATATATGTATGAAAAGTATTACATTACAGTGATGACTTTTAAAACCTAATTAGAAAGTTAAAGTTAGACCAGAGCAACTCTCTTACTTTGTATTTCTTTTAATGAAATTTTTTTTCTCCTCATATTTCATTTCTATTGAGCCCAAGTATAATGAGGGTGGTAAGAAGGCTTTTTATTCTCTATATCTCAGTAATTAATTATGATAACTTTATTAGTGATGATTTAGAATCCATGTCATTATTTTGAATCAGTAATGTAATTAGTGTCGATATGATTTCTGGCAGGTGAACTCCAGGTTAGCAAAGTCTTAACAGTTGTTTTTTTCTTTAATAGCTTAATATTTTCCTCCTTGTATTTCTTTACATGTGTTTTCTTTTCTATTTACTTGACTGATCACTACAAAAATCGAAAAAGACCCATTTAGATAGCTTATTTTACTAATATGGAAATATTCCTGTGACAACAGTAACTTCACCAATGACCATTGAAAATGAACCTGTTAACAACCTCTTGCAAACAAACTTTTTTACCTGTAATACTTACAAGTAAATTTTCAAAACAACACTTTTTTTCTTGGTTGGTTTTTTAATCTCAAGTCATAAATAGATGCTATTTTGCAATTATGTCATCATGATAAATAAAAAATGGAGGCTGATTCTCCCACTTGGTATCCAGTCTGGGTAGTTCCACTGAACATCACAGAATGGCTAAGGTTGGAAGAGATCTCTGGGGACCATCTAGATCAACCTCCCTGCTCAGTCTCCACCAGAGCACATAACGGGATTGCCTTCCAAGCAAAAAGGAGACAAATGCTACACTAACCAAATCAGGAAGCAATGAATCAGTTCTCTGAATTTCTAAAATATTACATCATTATTTTTCTGATGAGTTACCTTTTTCTTTCCTGTACTGATCCATGGAATGAAGGAATGCATTTGGAAAAAATCCACTGTCAACCATATGGGAGCATCATTTCTCAGTGATTCAGCTATAACTGGGCTACAGTACAAGCAAAGTATTCTTTGCACATGTAGCCCGTGTCTGCATTGGTGAGGTTAATAGGGTCAATGAACAGATAAAATGGCCCATGGCATGATTTTTTACTTGCTTGGTCCCAACTTTCCTGCAAGGTGCAGGAGTCAGCCCTGTCAAAGGACTTTCCCAGTGGTCAGTGTGGGTCAGACTGATCTGTCACGGGGTTAAAAGGGAATTTAAAATGAGAGATGCTGCTGCCATGTGAAAGGTGGTCTCAGTGTCAGACAACAAACATCTCAGTTAATGTACCACTAAACTAGAGAAGAAATCTTATTTTCCTAATTAATTTAATCTCAGATTCATCAGAATGCTTAGAGAGCAACGAAGTTCTTGTTCTCTGTCCTGGTCTAATTTTCGTAGCCTGTATTATGTCCTCTTAATTTTGCTCCTCCAAAGCCAACCAAGGTTTCAAAGGTTGCTTATACTCATTGCTATAAAGTAAATTAGAAAGTGTCAGCATGATTTCTTCTTGATGTGATGTGAATACCAAAGACTGAAAGATGTTCTGGTTATATTACTGTGTTTGCCTGGAACAAATGAATGAGTTCTTCTCTGTGTAACATAATCTGTTTGACTTTGTTCTCACACCAAATCAGTGGCAGGCAAAGCCTTTGAGAGATCTGCAGGCTAAACCTCTTCTGTTCATAAAATCATGATTCACTGCAGTTATGCCATTTTATAAGGTGAAAACCACTAAAAATAATTTTTTGTTCAGGGGAGTTGTGGAGGGTTGGGGTGCGTGGATTTGCTTGCTTTAATAGCCATGTGTTGAGATGGAAAAAAAGTAATTTGCTTTTGTTGTCTTCTATATTTATTAGTGTTTCTTTTCAGAAGTTAATACAACAATACCCTTTTAAATATATACATGATCTGGACATTTATTGCTATTATACAGATAAGAAAAAAATATTTGTCTAACTGGCCAAAATCAAAATGTGAGATAAGCATTTATTTTTTCTGCATTATAGGAGAGAAGCCTTTCAAAGCATTATTGTAAACATTGTGTGTTGTGACCATTGCATAGTGACAAGCAAAGGACAAGAACAGGACAGGAAAGAGAAGGATGCTTGAGATCAACTGCTTTTAGCTTTGGTTGACTTTGGTCTGTCCAAATAAGTGTTCATTACTAAATTTTGGTTTTATTTTACAATGATATAAAGACCTTATATGTTGCATAAGTCTTGCAGAGGTGAATGTCAAACCTATCCTCACACTTTTTCTGCATGAGTTTCTATTATCCACATATTGTGTTATTGAGACTTCATTTGTTTTCTCTCTAAAATAATACTGATTTGCTGTGGCTAAGTTCTTCATGGCATATTACACTTCAGAATTTGGTTAATGTAATGCACAGAAAGAGCAATGTGGCATTTTTACTATCTCTAAAATAAAAGTATATAGTCCATAGCAAAAAATAAAATAAAACCCAATAAAACAAATTATATGTGGACACTAACAAAGAGAATTATTGACTGAGAACATGAACAAAGAGCAAGATTAACTGAGAAGAAGTCCTTCAAGAACCTAAAGGAGGAGGAGGAATAAAGACAATTCCTTCAATCATAGCAAATTGCCCCAGCACAGTCCAATTGTTCTTATTTTCACTGTAGGATTTTGTCACTAAGATTTCCCAGGATTTAAGATATTACTGATCTTAGCCTTAACAAAAAGGAGGCTACAACTGCTTCCTACGCTGGAAGTGCACAATAATCCTCAGACTACTTTTGTCTAAAGATTGAATGACACCTTCAACTACAGCATCAACAGTGCAAAACTGAACGAACAGCTATCACACACTATTGTTCCAGTTACGTGTGCTTTAGTGCCCCTAAGGGTGTATTTATGGGGGTAGGCCAAATGATTCCAGAGGAGCTATAACTGCCTTTTAAATCAATGATGCCTGCACTGAGGAGTCCCTAGGCTCTCATTGACACTGTCATGCCAAACAGCTCCCTCAACCCCTGCGTTGAGGGAGAACTTCCTTTTCCAGTGGTAGCCAGGGAACCTGGCCACAGAAACCTGGCTGCAGCATTGCCTCTGTTAAGCTGCAATCACCCCAATATTACCACTGAATGAAAAATTCTACTGGCAAGGGTAGATTCTGAAAAACTTATCTACCATTCAGTGTCTGCTTTGGAGTGTGATTAAGGGAAGTAAAAACACTAACGTAGAAAGTCCTGGGATTTTTAATTAAGCAACATTTCAAAGGTAGCTCACTCATAAGTAAGAGAAAAAAGGTAATAATTTTTTAAAATCTATCTTTCAAAACAGGTAGAACAATTATAATTCTTCCTTCTTGGAGATTATTAAAGCTCTGTCTATTCCCCCTGCTCTAAACCAGCTTAAAGGAGCTAAAACATGTGCACATGGCACATACACAGGAATTTTTATGCAACAGACAGTCACAGAAGGATTTAGATAAATGCATGTCTCCTAATGGAATAAATTTACTTTCTTTGATAAGATAAGAAAATATGAATATATGAAAAGCACATTTTTATACAAAGGCAGAAATAAAAAACTAGAAGCATTATATATAAAACCACACTATATACATTTATAAATGATGCATATCTATTTCAGTATTAGTAATGCAATTTTCAACACTGCTTGTAGATCTTGGTAGCAAAAGCTGCCATTAATCCCATTCTTCAGGAATTACTCAGGAATATTGCACAGCTATAGCTGTGACAAGAGTGTAAAAAAAACACAGTTGTCCATTTTACTTACGTTTTGTATTAAATAAGTGTATTTACTTGCTTGGGGACAGCCTGCAGTTCTGCATGTCAAACCAGTGCCTTGTCTGGAGCAGAGGATTGGCACCTCACTGAAGGGCTGTCACTGAGCCACCTTGGGGATCCCCTTGACTTTGGTTGGCCTGGAAGCTGCTGCTAAACCTGGAGAAGAGAGTTTGGCTTCCACAAGAACAGGTATGGCAAGGACACTGGGAATAGGAACACACCTTTTAAGAACATGGCATATTGGAGAGACAAAAATTACACTGTGAAATGCAGGCATCTGCTGTGTACACACAGTCTTGGACATCTCAGGTGTTTGTTATAGTCAAAGGTCAGTTAATGTTTCCAGAGTTTAAAGAGGAAGTAAAATATTTGGTGGGTGCTTTTTTATGGTTTTGTTTGTTTGTTTGGGGTTTTGTTTGGTTTGGTTTTTTGTTTGTTTGTTTGTTTGTTTTTTAATATTTCCATGTAGAATTTCAACCAGAAGTACCCAATGTCCCCATACAGGGCTCAGGTGTGCCATACTGTTTCAGGTGTCTCTGACAGCAAGATATTGCTTTCTTTGCTAAACCAGTCAGGTATAATGCCAAGTCTGGAAATGTATCCTGCAGCTCCCTGGCTAAAAACCAGGGAAAAAATTCCACTCATGTCTCATTTCTGTGGTAACACCTGGGAGTTAGTATCAGCTGTATCCAAATATGAGCTTTGCACTGCCAAAATTCAAAGTTACATAACTTCTTCCATAGACAACCCCTTGAACTGGTCCTGTTCCTTCTCACAAAATCCACTGCCAGGAAAACTTTCATTTAAAAAAAAATTTAAATGAAATCCTTCCAATTTAAAGTATAGACTCTATGGTCAAACATCTCCTTCAAGAGACTGTATAAGATTTTCTGAAGAATCGATATCTGAGCAGTCTTAGCCAGTTTCACTGAAGGTACTCTGACTTGTAAAAGTGCATAAATATAATTTGCAAGAGTAATTGAAACTTGAGAACCTACCTCCAAGGTAAATATCCTTATAGTTGGACTGATGGAGCAGTCTTGCCCTTCCACCTTCCCAGCAAACATCCTGCAAAGTCAAAAATTTTACATGGGAAATTTCTGTGTAAACAGAATCAAACAAAAATTGTTTGATTTCAGCAAAAAACTTAAGGTATATTTGCTTGCATACATATTGGTATAGTACTTTATTTTTTGAAAAGCAATTAATTGTTCACAGTATGCAATTTTCTACTAGTAAACGTAATTGTCTAAGTTATATCTGGAAATTCTATTCATTATAGTCTTACTAAATCAATATCTTTTATGGATCACATACTCTCTAATAATATGCTTGAAATAATGAATGCTTGTTATTGTAGTGCAAGGCAAGAGTAAGTTAAAATCCACTCAGTCAGTCAAGAATGTTAACATCTCAGATGAATTATTTTTTCCTTGCTTATAACAAATAAAAAGGTAGAGTTAATCTTGCTGCTTGCAGGGGACATTTAACAGACTAACCTGAAGTTCCTAACCTGGAAGATCTCTTCCTTGGAATTCTAATGTGGCCAGATTTGAGATAGACACCAAGGCACCGCACAATGTTAGGTTGCTATGTGCACACTCGCAAAAAGAAAATTCATTGCTATATAGCAGTTTGGGGAAGAAAGAGATAATAAAAGAGTTTAGGTATCAAAATTAAACATATGCAAACCTTGTACGAAGGTCTTCAAAGGCTTTTCCCCTCTGGCTACCTATGACTAGCTCAGGAACACATATATAAAACAGGCTGCTTCAGCAAACACCAAATGTGAGGGAAAATTATACTCTGACCACTTGAATTGTCATGTCCTTCACTATCTACTGGCTTCATGCTTCCATTTCAGAAAACATAATTTCTCTTGATGGAATTTGTGTATATCACTTTTTTTCTAATGATATGTTTTTAAGTTTCATTTGAAAAATGCAAGAAAGCCTTGAGAATTTCTTTTGTCTTTTGTCTTCTTGGCTTGAGGATGAGCGCCATTTTAATTTCCCTTTCCCTTTTCTCATTTTTGATAGAATGATTTATCTTTCAGGACTAGGCCTCAGAAAGATTGCAAAGCTGGTTTTCTCAAAGTCTGAGAACAGTGATATTACTAAAATGCATTAGCTAACTTTTTTAAGAACAATGCAAAGTGCACGTAAAATCTTTAGACACTTTCAAACCACCTTTCATGGTTTGGAGCAGTAAATCAGATTTCACTTTTTAAAAGTTTGATGCTTCACTAGAAGTCCCTTTAAAACCCGATTCTATTGTGCTCAGCTCTAGGCTGGGAAGGCAGCCCATGAAGCTGAGAACCTTAGAAGAGGGAGGAGGGAAAACACTTTATAAAAGGAGTAAAAACACCTTCCTTAACATGCATAGTCAGCCTAGAAGTCCTAAAAGTCATTCATGTTGTTTGCATCCTGGTCAAGGCTGTACCCAAATGTCCATTAGAGTTTTCATAATCATCAGCTGAGTTCAAATATGGATCGAATGAGCACTCAATGTGTCACATCATCCTTAAAGAGAGATGCAGCAGCATAAGAAAGGCAAGTGTGCTGGTTTCAGCTGGTTAGAGTCAATCGTCTTCACATTGGCTGACATGGGGCTGCATTTTGTATTTGTGCTGAACACAGGACAGAACTGATAACACGGAGATGCTTTTGTTGTTGTTGAGCATGGCTTACACAGAGCCAAGGCCTTTTCTGCTTTGGTGCTGCCATGTTGGTGAGGGGGCTGGGGGGGATGCATGGGAGGCTGGGAGGAGACACAGCCAGGACTGGTGACCCAGCTGACCAATGGGATGTTCCAAACCATGTAACATCATGATCAGTATATAAAGTGGGGGGAAGAATGAATAAGGGTTGGGGGGACATTTGGTGATTGAGTTTGTCTTCCCAAGTAACCAGTATGAGGGATGGGCCCCCTCTCTCCTGGGGATGGCTGAACACCTGCCTGCCCATGGGAAGCAGTGAATTAATTCCTTGTTTTGCTTTGGTTGCGTAGATTTGATTTCCTTATTAAATTGTATTTATCTCAACACATAAGTTCTCCAACTTCTGCCTTTCTGGTTGTCTTCCCATGTGAGTGACCATGAGGGTCGCATGGGGCTTGGTTGCCGACTTGGGTAAAACCATGACAAAAAGCTGTTCAAATTTACCTGTGAATTTCCATGCTTTTGTGAAGGAAAAACATTATTATAAGGACATAGCTGTAGATATTTTTTAAAGCTATTAGACTTAAACACACTGGTATCATAGAATTAATTTCTCTCAGCTGCTCATTATATGACTTAGTGTCCCAACTCTCCACCAGCTTAGCTGCCCTGCTCTGGGCATCTCCAGCACCTCACTGTCTTTCTTGAGTAAGAGGCCAAAAACTATACATAAGACTCAAGATGTGCCCTCATCAGTGCTGAATACAGGAAGACATTCACTGCCCTGGCCACCCATGCTCACTCAGGGCTCATGTTCCTTTCCAAACACTCTGCTCACAGCCTGTAGAGCTGCCTGGGGTTCTTGTGACTAAAGCGCAGGACTTACTACTGATTGTTGAACCATTTTGTTGATCTCAGTCCATGGATCCAATCTGTCCAGATCCCTCTGTAGTGCCTTCCCTTCAGCAGATCAACACTTGCACCCAACTTATGTCATCTGCAAACTGACTGAGCGTGCAATTGATCCCCTCATCCAGATCATCTATAAAAGCATTAAACAGGACTGGACCCAACACATATCCCTGGGGAATCCCACTAGTGACCGGCCACCAACTGGATGCAATTCCTTTCACCACTGCTCCCTGGGTCCATCCAGCCAGGCAGTTTTTAACATAGAGAATAGCACATCCGTGCAAGCCATGGCCTGCCAGCTTCTCCAGAAGAATACTGTGGGAGACAGTGTCAAAGGCTATGCTGAACTCCAAGTGGAAGAGGATTCTAAAACTAATGGATTCTGGTTAACTGTCATCTGGCTATTATACATAATTATTACAAAATGCTATGCTTAAAAATGAAAAGGAGGGAAGTGTACAAATCCTATAAGATTGTAAAGGAGAGTAGGAAACTTGGAAATTCAAAGTAGAATTCCTAAAAGATACTGGAGGACCACATCCAAATACTTTAAAGGAAATTATTTAGGTTTCAGAAACAGAGGGGTTATGCAAAGTATTTAAGAGTACTAATTAATAAGCATTGATATTGACCCTGCCCAGAGTTTAAGAGTTTAATAGTGTTTCTTCTCATTCATACATAAAAGAAAAAAATTCCAAGGGCTGATTTGATTTGTCTGCTAGTCTTCTTGAGGGAAGACTGCCTCATATTTCTAAGTGAATCTTATGGTATAAATCTTGTCATCTAAATTTAGCCCTCTAAGAGATAAGTATCTGGTCCAAGCTAATCAACCAGTCTGTCATACAGTCAGGAGAATGTTTCCATTTTAATGATGATTTATTCTATTTATGGTATGCCCTTATTTCAGTACTAAGTAGATATGACTTCAAAAAGTCTTCTTTTCTCAGCACTGACTATATAGACAACTCAGATCATTCCCTTACACTAGATATTTCCTTTTTAGTTATACAAAATGTAAAAGAATAAACCTCAATTGAACTAAGTAAAGGCTTTGAACTACTGTCTATTTTCATGAATCAATCCACAAGGTTTGTACACAACCAAACAGAGAATGCATTGCCAGATCAAAAATCTTCTCAATCTTCCATTTTTTTCTCTCTACAATGATGTTTTCTATGCCTAGTTGAAGCCCTTTCTCACCCCGATAAACAAAAGCCCGAAAGCTGATTCACTGTTTCTCACAGCGAACTCAGTGGATAGCTCAGCATGAATCATATCATTTTTGTGGAACTATTTTGTAAAACTTCTTTGCATGAGTTGGATCTTTCCTAAATTCAAAGTTTCTTTTCATGTACTGAGATTTGGCCTTCTGAGACATTTGTTGCCTGGAGGGTAGAAAAGGGATATGGAGAATTCGCCTTGCTTCACTACTTTCCTCTCATTTATATCAAAAAGACTCACAACTGGGTCTCTTCCCTGTTTGTTTGCTGTGGTGCAGTGCTTCTGAAACACCTGCCAGAGCTACAGATTTTGCAGCACCAGACTTTGATTTATGCCTACATATTGCATTAAACATGGCATGCATTGGCTTGTGCAATCCTTTCATCAGTCAGCTACTTAAGCAGAGTCCATCTGTATTCCTGTAGTGCATTAACTTGTAGGCTATTTCAGAATTTCAGATTTGGAAATGGTAATTCCTATGACATCTAGAAATTATTGGACGGAAATTGTGAAATAGGAACTACACTGGCATTTATGACATTGATAGTTTTTTTTTTTTCTTTTCTTTTACCTTTTTGGGAGGCTTATCTCAAAATATTTAAATAGCTTTTTTGTGATCAGTTTTTATTGAACTTGGAAAACAAGGTTTTCTATACTTCAATCTACCATCCAATAATGTGATGCTTGTCATACTCCTTGATTTTTTGTTTACATTCTACATTCTAAATCCTGATTTTGATTTTAACACCAGCATGATTTTGAAGTCCTATACAGCTCCTGTCTTGTCAACTGAGCTCCTAGATCTGTCCATTAGATAAATTTCACAAGCAAACCTAAAAATTCTATTGCTTTGAAGGATTGATGCATAGCATAATATAGAGACATTAATTTTGGAATGCCATTAATAACATTATGCAATCCCTTCTCATTTAAAATCTTCTCATTATCACAATATTGCTCAGGAATATATTTTACTGAATAAAAATCTGCTTTCAGAGAAATCATCGTGTTCTGTCGATGGAAAATTAAATGTCATGGTCAATCTTGCCTTATTGCATTTTCCATTTTAAATGGAAATGCAGTATGGCTATTGAATGAGATAACTTATTTTCAGTATTGAGTCTCAGCTGAGACCTTACAGATAATAATGTTGTTACCCATGCTAAAAATACTACAGCTGTAACTTTTGGATGCAATACAGTACCACGAAGAGGTTGAACTGATAGAGAGGTTCGGCATGAAGAACTGCAGATGGCCAAAGTGTTAAGAAAACTTAAATCTACAATACAAAGTGTTTGCAGTTTGAGCAAATAGGGCTGGAAACCTTCTACAGTAAGCAACATGCCAGTCAATCTAATATCAAAGAGTTTCATTTACTGAGTTCACTGAAACAAAGTGATGCAAACCAAGAACCTTTAGGAGGAATAAAGATTAAATCCAGCTAAACACTAGATCTTAGAACAGTTTATGTCTTAGTTACAAAATGCTTATCTCAGGAAATAGGCTGAGGGCACAGGGGATCCACAGTCAGAAAATAATTTAAGTGTTCATTCAGCTAGAACGGTGTGAGTCTGGACACTAAGATTTAAGCCCATATTTAAAGACCTTGTTTAACCAAAAATTAGGCATATATTAGTAAAGAAAACACTAGGGGGAAAATCACGATTATATAAAAAATAAACAAAACAATAACCCTCCCCCTTTAATACAATATTTTTTTCAACTATTTAGATCAAACGAGGTAGAAAACAGTTCTCCAAAGTGCTTCAAAGTACTATAATTTGAAACTGCTTTGAAAAACTACGCCAAATGAACAACATCAGGCAGGTCTTATTTCTTATTGAACTACAAAATTGTGCAGCTCTACCTTTAAGAGTAGTTACCTTTTGAAACATTCTATCCAGATCAAGTTACAGTGTAATTTTGTTATGACTGCTGCATTTACAGCAACCGATCATAGCCAAGAGGAAAGGACAAAATATTAGGTACTGAAATGTCACTTTGATTACCTCTTTCACAGTAACACCCTAACCATATAAGTATCTCACGAGCAGCCAAGAAGCATATCATGAAGACAATCTGGTTACTTTTAACTAAAGAAATTTAGGGCGAGGAAAAAAATTACTTTGTCTTTAAGTTGTGAATGCCTTTAAGGACCCTTCCAACCCAAACCCTTCTGTGTTTATATGATTGTGCATTTGATCATATCTGTTTAATGACCAACCCCCCACTACGCCCCTGCCAAAAAAAAAAAAAAAAAAAAAAAAGCCCAAGACCAAAAAAAACCAAAATAGCCCTACAAAATCCACAAATGTAAGGTACTGTTCAATTTCCCTTTCTACTCTCAGGTTAAAATTTGATACGGCACAGCACCACTATGAAGATTCATAACTATCTTTAGGTGAGAAATTGCTTTGCAAGTATGACACAAAAGAGCAGTGCCAGCTTATAGTTTTTTCATAAGCTACAGGCTCAACTGATGGAGTTTTACTAGGGATAAAGAATCAGCTCACGTTATTTTTGCTTCTACTAATTTTGTGGGTGGTAGTAATTAGCAGAGGATTTGGCAGACAGCTGGGGGCAGAACAGTAACCTCTTAAGTGGCCTTACATGATTCTCTAAAGCTCATTTGTCAGAGTCATTAAGCTTGTCTGTATAAAGACATCCATTAGCAGAGTCTTGTTCTACTCATGCATCTTTTGAAGCACCTTTGTTAGAGATTTGCTGTCATGGTTCACACAGAGATACACAAATGAAATCTATTATGGTAATGACTAAGTCTAAAATTAAGAGCTAAACCCACATTCGTTGTTACACGTTGCTTATTCTTTTGTACTACTTGTTCTTTGGAGTTGGAATAAAAGTGTTTTGGAGCAGAAAATGGTTCTTCAGACTGGATTTATGAAATACATAGTACAGAAATGGTTGAGGATGACAATTGCTACCATTGTACACCAACTGCACTTAAAGTTATCAGTATTTTGCAATGCACATTTGCAACAGAGAGGAGCAAAGAAGGCCGTCTTCAGCCCATAAACCCAATATTAAAATATTCACGTGCAGTTTCAGTCTATTCCAATACATGAATCATCTGTTAGTGAAGAAATTATGAAGGTAAGAGGCAACTATTGCACAGGAAGTTCTGCCTTAAAAAGAGGAAGGACTCCTTTCCTGAGTGGGTAACCGAGCACTAGAGGAGGTTGCCCAAAGAGGTTGTGGACCCTTCATTGCTGAAGGTATTCAAGAACTGTTTGGATGCAATCCTGACCTGTGCCCTCAAGGACAACCCTACTTGGTCAGGGAGATTAAACCTGTGGTGTATTTTCTGCAAGGTCTAAATTCCAGATACTGGGGAATCAGTAGTGCCCACAACGCCCCCAGGTCTAGCTCCTGAGGTTGGAGGGACTGAGTGTGTATTTGTACACGTGCTAAAAAGTATAAGCAACAGTGCATGGAGCAGAAACTTTGGGCTGCAGACCCCATAGGAAGCAAAGGGAGAAAGCAGGGTGTATGGGGGTGTAAGTGCGAGCAATGGGAGAAGGATCTGTCTGGGGGCAGTGCTCTTCCTGGGGACACTGCTCCATCTCTGGCAGCCTGTGTCATGGTGGGGCCATGGTGGTGGCCTCTGCGAGTGTGTGTGGAAGAGGGGCATCTCCAGGTCCTGGAGGGCTTGGAAATTCTCACAACATTCTTGAGTAGAGTTAAATTTAGCTTTGCTTTATTTTTCCTCCTGGAATTTCTTTCTAGTAAGAATATCAGCAGAACATCATGTATATGTATGCATAAAAATGTATGCAGAACAGAAATTTTCCTAAATCAAGATATGAATCCAAAATAAAATCAGAGATCACTTAAAATTACTTATTGCAAGGCTTCTTAAAACAATAGTAAAGATACAGATACAGGTTCCAAATCACTCTAAGTATAATTTCACTTTTTTTTGAAATGCCAAATATTTCTATTTCATCTATCAATTTATTATCAGTCATTTAAATTCATTTGATCTTTATTCTGTCATCCCAGCAAGCAAATACAGAAGAAAGCTCAAGATAAAATTACTAACTAATTACTTCTGGAAGTGAAAGTGGCATTTTTTAAATTATATTAATATTTTTGCTTCTCCTTTCAATGGGGCAGACTGGGTACTTTAGAAAAATATCTGGTTGCCACTGATAAATATTAAATTATTGGACACTCAAGGATTCAGAGTATTTAATTTATATCTTGATGAATATCTGCAATATGTGGTTGTGCTTTTTAACTTTTAAAAATGGAACTTAAAAGGATCAAGTCTCTCCACTGCAGAGTACTACTTCACAAAGTTCCAGTAAATGTATTTAAATAAGAGGAATTTATCAAGGAGAGTAATTTCTAACCAATATTTTGAACATCTCATATATTAGTTGCAGGGCAGTAGTTCAGACATCAACTGACAATAGTTTGATTAACTTTTTGAGAAACACAGTCATTTCATAAAGTATATTAAATCAATTGTTTCATTCTGACAAGGGACAAAATGTCATAATAAAACTATTAGGTGGTAAGGGATAACATAAATTGATCAAGAATGTATTTGATCATAAAACTTCATCTTTCATAATATATTGAAGAAATATTGTCAGTGAACTTACTAATTCACTATGGGCATGGTATTATTTTTGATTTGGGAAGGACTGTGAGGTATCATATCCTTAAAATGTTAAAATTTTTTCTAGAAAGAGGAAATAGTTTGCAATGACTGATACTCCCTTGGGATTGTGCCTAGCATATTTGGAGTAATATGATTTATTTATTTGATTAATTTTCATCAAGCCAAACAGCTCCAATTTTACAAAAGAGGCTGGGACTTAATACTCATTGACCTCAAATATCAATCAATTATTTTAGAAAATACTTTTTAAATTATCATTTTCTGATCTCCTAAGGTACCAGCATCCAAGGGTATGCCTTAGACTAATAAGTCTATGTGTAGGTTGGATTCAGTACTGTGACTTTTATAGACAAGTTTCCAATGTTCAAGGTCAGGTTGGATGGGGCTTTGAGGAATGCGATCTTGTGAAAGATCCTCCTCTTATGGCAGGGTGGTTGGAGTAAACTTTCTTTAAAGACTCCAACCATTTTATGGTCTATGATAGTGCTGGAGCCCTGGCTACAAGCAAACCTTTGTCTCTGGACAACAAGTCCTCAAATCCTGCCTGGTCCTGACAAATCAGTCACAATGGGAATCCTGTCAGAATATGGGAGATATGGTATGGCGTGCATTAGGTCCTTGACAAACAGGCTTGCCTTTCTTTTCTTCTGTAGTTTCTGTCTAGCCTCTCTGGACAGCATAAGGAGGTAGTAGTTTAAAAGTAGTAATAGTTTAAAAGAAACATATCTGTAAGGGAAAATGAGTTTTCATCCTTTTCCAGAACAGTTACTAGTTATTTAACAGTAATGTCACATTCATCCTACTAAAATTTATTCTGTTGACTAAAGCAGAATAGAAACAAAACCATTTTTGTATATTAACCAGCAATATTGTATTATGATTTTTTAAGACTCTATGCAATGCTACTTTCAACTTGCAGTTTAAATCCAAATGTCTCAAATATCATCATTAACAGTTAGGCTAACATGCAGTGTTACCATTTGTTTCCTAAGTGTAGAACTTGCAAGAAGAAAATAAAATAAGTTGATCATTACTTGCCAAAATTCCTACATCAGATGTGATGCCAGTGCCAATGTGCAGTGCTTAGAGTACAAGGAATCCTACAGTTTAAGGATTTGAATATTCCTGGCACTGAGCTGATGGAGCCATTTTGCACCAGAAGAATGTGAAATAATGATAAATCCACATAATATTAGGTTTCTTTTGTATTTCAGGATATGGGAGAATACAGAGATTAGAGAACCATAAGAAGAAATGTGAAACAAAATCTAAACTTTAATAGGGACACTGAATAACATGAATTTAGGGGTATCTTCAATCATTTTGCGGTATCATTTAGTTCAGTATGAGTCTGAACCTGCCTGACTCTCACCTCAAAACTGTCTTGAACAATCAAAATGATAGAAACACATAATTCCCAAAGACGCATAATCCCACATTTTTCTTGTCATTGTTTTGAGACACTAATGAGTGACCAGAGATGAATCAAAGTGCCCTGCTGAAGCACCACACCTGTAGCAGAAGAACAGAGGGAAGAAACCTGTGGTGGTACACCATTTCATTTACAAAAGACTTAGGCCAGAATTAGCATAGAATTATAATGGTTATCAAGGCTCATTTCCTGTTATTGTAGTAACAATGACCATGTTATAAAACAATTTTCATAAATGGAGTTCTGTCTGCAAAAAATCTTAGTTTTTCTTATTTCACATTCCTTCTGGAAAAGCCTTTCCCACACTGAACATCTTTTTGTCAAATAAAAGCAAATATTTTTTTGAATAAAATTCTTTCCAGAAAAATTACCATCCCCTTTTTCACATTTTTCAATATTTTCTCCAATTAACCAGACTTAACTTTCCTTGGAAAGTTAAATGCTCACAGTTAAGTTCAAGATGTTTTAACTGCCTGCCCACTTGTATTTTGATGTTTTATCTGTATAAATACCATTTACTTCTCAGGTAGAAATGAGTATCTCACATATATTGGCCATCACCTTCCAATGAAATCCATCATTTAAAACTACATCCCTTATGTCAGGTTTCCCTTTACCACACCAAGCATTGAAATGTGATTTGTAGATTTCCATGCAATTGTATGGCATTAGAGTTATTCCAAAGAGGTGAAGATGGGAAATGTCTTTAACACATCCATAAAAATAATTAATATTTCCAGCTGACTAGAACAAAAGCTGGTTTAAAATTGTCACCATTTTGGAAGATTTAGATTGTCTAGAGCTGCTGTAGCTGTTAGTAGAGAAATTTCTCTCAATAAAAAATCAGTAAGTTTGTAACAGTTTGCCGAGGTGTTTCTACTGAGCAAACAGCAACTTAATAAATGTTCCTAGTAACAACATTTCATGTACTGTATTTCAATTTTGCATCTTCTCTTCTAATAGCCATTTCATATTGTAAATTCTATTTGTGAGCAAGAATCTCTGCCTTCTAAGTATTGTTACAGAAAATCACACCAATTAAACTATCCACAAGGAACTTCTTGAAGTTTATTGAAGAAGAAAGTCTAAACTATTCCTATAGGTACACATTTATATTGCACTCTCTAATCTAATGTAACTGCCAGCATTGTTAATTTACTTCAAGAACAGAGAGTGATCATATTACTTAAAGAAAAACAGCGATGGGGCTTCATGCTATTGCTAACAGACTCAGATATATTAAAATATAAAGACAGGTAATACAAAATCCTAAATGGGGGAAAAATCAATTCATTGAATTACAGAAGCCTGTAATTAGGAGAAAATAAGATACTTTAAAAATGCAAATATATTCCAAAACCAGCCAGAACAGACCAAGAGCTGAAAATGAACCATCATCCATTAGAACAGAGGCTCACTCTTCCCTCAAGAGGTGTGGCACCATGTGATGTGGAAAACCTGTAGCTATTGGTAGAAACTATTTCCACTTCTTGCATGAATAACACCAAACCTACCTCAGAAATGTGGGTTACCACCAAGATATAAATATGCCCTTTTTTAAACTTGTGAAGTTATCAGAAAGCCTCCTCATCTTCCCTAAAATTGTTTCATAGCCATTTCTGTTCCTCATTGACTATCATGGTTTTGGAGACTTAGAAATTACTTTTCCCAATCAGCTGCTCATCCTTACTTGCCATTGTCCCAGATGTAGCATTTAGGACAATTAGGGCTTTTTCACAGACCAGTTCTGGTGACAATGTGTTTCATTATCATGAAAGCAATGATGATGTCATAAGCATTGAAGATGAACATTACTGAAAGAATCAGACAAAACACAGAGATATTTAATCAGCAATGAGGAGAAAAGTAATTTAGAAAAGGACACAATGTCTTCAAATGAGGCTTGGAAATGGCATTTTATTTTCTGAAAAGTGTACTGAAGTACAGAATTGTCCATTAAATAGAAACCCAGGAGAAACATCCCCTGCAGTTGATCTGAACAGACAAGTAAAAACAGCCCAATCTGACAATGAATTTCTAATCAGTGACCTGACAGTTTGTTTTTTACTTGCCACAGATGTTTTTGCAGCATTTTCTGCATATTCAAGATCAGCTGTGTCTGTGATTTTGCATATATTAACAAAAAATCTTTTTCTGACTGCAATTCAGAATGGAACTTAGGAAGGAGTGAAAAAGTGCAGCAGGGAAACTGAACATGTTTGCCTTGCCAAAAGTCTTTTTCTATGTTATTGATTAGGAATAAACTTCTTTGATTATTGATTAGGAATAAAATCTCTTTTACACAGTTAGCTTTTATTCCTCTATTATATGACAAACTTTCCTGAGAATAAAGGACTGCAGTAGCCAGTCCTCATTAGTTGTTTGTCATGAAAGCCCCTACAGGTTTTTTTAACCCAAATCCAGACCCTCTAGTTCCTTAAGCCTAAAATATTAAGAATCCTTCCAGCACACTTTCTGAAAGATCCATCTGTCTCTATAAGACTACAGAACCCATTGTGATTTAAGAATCACACAGAAATAGTTATGTGGCACCATGAAACATCTATCCAAGTTCAACATGCACTTCAGCAATAGTCTGAGGTAAATTTTCCTGTTTCATATTCTAAAATGAGGCTGTGTCCAAAAGTGGCACAGTTTTGTTAGGGCATTTTCATTGTGTGATAACAAAAATATGTTCCTTCTCCCTACAAATCATGCATCACATAATTTTTTATACTTCTCTGGGTACAATACTAACTGTATTACGATTTAAACTCCCAAACACAGAATTAGATTCATATAATGAATAATTAACCAGGTGTGAGACCCCACCTGCTGCAGCCAACTCTGACATTCCCACCACAGAAAGGACATAGATTTTTTGGAACAAGTCCAGAAGAGGCTCACCAAGATGATTAGAAGGATGGAGCACCTGTCCCATGAGGAAAGGCTGAGAGAATTTGCATTTTTGGGCCTGGAGAAGAGAAGGCTTTGGGGGGACCTAGTTAAGATCTTCAAGTACCTGAAGGGAGCCTACAAGACAGATGGAGAGGGACTATTTACAAAAGCATGAAGTGACAGGACATGGGAGGAATGGATTAAAACTGAAACTGAGTAGTTTTAGACTACATATAAGGAGGAAATTTTTTACTATGAGGGTGGTGAGGTACAGGAACAGATTGTCCAGAGACACTGTGGATGGCTCATCCCTGGAAGTGTTTAAGGGTGGTTGGATGGCGTTCAGATCAATCTGATCTAGTGGAAGGTGGCCCAGTGGGAATGGAAGTGGGTGATCTCTAATGTCACTTCCAATCCAAGCCATTCTATCACTCTTTGAGCGAATAAATGCAATCGTCAGAGTATAGTGCAATCTGCAAAAATCCAGATTGATCCTCAGACTGCCTGATGTCTGTCTTTGTTTCCCTAGAGAGCATCCCTAACCATTTTACGCCCTTTTAATGAAAATAAACAAAATAATGTTTTCATATTCACAGCTAGTTCATGCTTGCATCCCATTAAATTTCATGGAAAGTTTTTGCTCTGTCTTGTAAGACAGCATCAGGCACCTCAGTTGTGCTGAGGGTACTAGTTAACATTTTAGAGGAGCGGCAAAAGTAAGTTGAAATAGAGAAGAAACAGTTAGGCTTAAGGACCATTTCCCAACCATCTGGCACCTCCTGGAAGCTTGCAAATTATTCAGCAGATTATTTTCTATTGGTGAGAAATTTCTCTTCTATTTTTTTGGAAGACCACTAAACTTCAGAAAGAAACAGCAATCCCAAACCGACAAGATTTAAATGTTCTAGGTCCTGTAATTAACGAGAAAAACAACTATTGACCTTGTATTCCCCATTCTTACTGCTTGATATTAAGCAGTTCCTTGCTTTTTTGCTAGCTTTTGTAAAACACATTTGTCCTGGGGTTACCAGCTGTAAAAAAAAAAAAAAAACAGGAAAAGAAAGGAAAGCTATAAAACAAGGAGAATTAGTAAGCAAGAATTCAAACTAACAGGAGTCTGGTTGGAGATATAAGGAGTAGTTTTAGCATACACTATAATCATGATAAGTCATTTAACCTAAAAATATATTTACTTCAAATGTATTTGCATAACACGCTCATCTGATCCAATGCATTCAAGGTTCCCTGAACTGTTCTATGAGATTAAGTTGTAATAGTTATTTGCATAGTACAGAATTTTACAGTTTCCAAGGTCTATATCTTGTAAATGGGACTAGCTTCATGTGAGAGAGGTACAGTGGTTCTGCCCCCATTTTAGGAATGCTAAAAGTACTTAAAACCACAAGATGGATTGACAAAAAATTATTGTCCAATATTTTAAGTTAAGCTGAAATAGTTGTTAATTTACCTTAAAATGTCATTAAAGAATCCCAAGGAATTTATAATTTTGAACTAGCTTCTCAATTCCACCTTGTAAGTAATCATCTGTTACTTTATTCTCAATATGTGTATGGCTTGGACCAAACCTCTACCATCTGTGTCAGTTGTGTTAATCAGCTCCCCACAGATCCTTGGCCAAGAGGTGCAGAAAGTTGATAGCCTTTATGATAAAGTCCATGCCCTTCAAGCTAGATTCCAGTCATACTAGATATTACAAGAGTGCTCCATTGAATGAGCATTAGTCTCTCATTCTTTTTTTTTACTTAAAAATAAATTAGCTTTAGAGAATTGCTACAAGTAAAATGAACAAAATTCAGCACAGATCACAGTCATGGTGTGTTTTCCACTTACATCAGTCAAAGAAAATACTCTGGACTAGCCTAAGATTCTCTGCCTTGAAACTCTTTTGATTTTACTTGCAAAAGAGCTTGGGCATTAAGTACCACAGAATGGGCACAAGTGGAGGACCAAGACCACAAACCAGAAAGTAAATGAGCTTGATAGAACAGGTTCTCCCAGAAGAGATTAAGAAAGTAGCCTGATCTTTTGATGCATGATTTTTACTCGTCAAAGTGAGAAGTGTTATTGTGGGCTGTTGTTTATTTTTATGGTTCTTATTATTTCCTCAAATCTCCCTTAAATGCCTCTGTCACTCTCAATTATATCTTCCTTCTCAAACATGACTCTTAATCTGAGGTTTTCTGTTTAATTTGAGAATACTTAACATCAATTCTTTAGAGGCCATGTTTGCTTATATATGGTCAATTTAGCCTTTTAAATTTTTCTTCAGCAGAATAAAACTTTATTCATAATTAAAGAGTGGATGTAATGTGAATTTCCCAGCTTGGAACAATAAAAATATAGTATTCTAAATGTGAGATCTCAAACTGTTGCAATTACGTAATAGCTCATTGCTCTCTCCCCTTTGTCACACCCAGATACGCCAGGAGCAGCCTGTGGACAGTCTGTGTGGGCAGGTTTGGCAGCAGAGTGACCTGCCCAGTGTGCAGAGTCCTGCAGAGTCTGGAGGCACTGCCTGTGTCCTGTCCTGCAGCTGCTGCCAGCAAAGCACCCCCAGCTCCTGCCGAGGGTCTCCTTCCCAGGCAGACCAGGTGTAGCCAGTGGCATACAAAAGGCCACCAGCCTCACCCACATTTTTGTAAACGAATTAAGGCAGAGAATTTTGTAAGTGAATAACCAGGCCTGATCATAGCAAACAATCTTTCAGTGTGTAAGTCCTTTAAAATTGCTGCTTCCTAATTTTTGCCCTTTTTTTAAGTTAATATGTGTATTTAAGACATTTTTAGATTCATTTAATTCTGCTTTCTGTTACTGTGCATCATTCAGAATTGTTCTTACACCGAAAACATACACTTCCACATATTAAGGTCATCTAAGTGAATGGACAGAAGTACACTTTAAGCTATAAATAGGGAGGTGATGTAGTGGTTAAATAAATTACTAGAGTAACACTGTTAGTTCTGCCAGTTTCCACACATGCCTAAAATGTCTTAATCTACTTCTCTCATTTGTGAGAAAATGAACTTCTCCGAGTGGCAACAGTATATAAAAATTAAGTTGCTACTTTACTGGAGTATATATCAAGAACCCATAAATTATATAAATGTATCCAATATATCCTTGCATATATCAAAGTACGCAACAGTGTTTGAAGGCAGGACTGTTTGGTGATGCAGAGGACTGGCAATGTGACCAGCAAGAACAGATATTCTTTCAAATCAAATTTCTGCTTGAATAAAATCAAGCAGAGGAACTTGGGAGTTAGCTGAGGCCCTTGCTCTATAGGCAATAATATTTTTTTCAGAACCACATAAAGCAGCACCTAAAAAGGTTTAGGAATGTTATTTTATAAGGTTTTTACAGACCCTCACTTGTCCAGCTACTTCTCTCAAGTAAACCACAGTTAAAGAAAAATAAGCCTATGTAAAACTTATTACTAAGATATATTGAATATTAGAAGATGTTGTATTAAATTGTGTAATGCCATAAAAAATACTGTCAATTCACCATATGATGTTACAGTGCGCTATACTAACAACATCTCTATTTTAAATGTTATACTTATTGTGGTACAAAATCCTTTAAATATAATTAAAATGAGAAAATTAAAACATTACATATTTTTGAAGTAAAACATATCTGAATAGGAAATCTACAAGGCATTCTAGTCTCCAAAAATTTTCTGTAAGAAATTCCAAATATGTAATTTTGTTCTGACTTGGAATAAAAGTAAGTTCTGAACTGCTGAGTGGAAAATGTAATTATGAGTTTCAAACAGTTCTGAAGAAGAATAATTAATCTTCTTTTTTTTCTGCCTCCTTTTCCCTCAAAGTAAGACTTAAGAATCTGCAATTTCAAGGTTGCAGTGTAAGCACTGATATAAATCAGTTACTGTTTTTCAGGAGTAAGAAAGAATATAGATTTTGAGTAAGAAAAAGGCCTGAAAGTCCTTAGCCAAATTATTTTTTGCTATTCCATAAAACAAATGTAAGCTAAGATGAAAAGGAAAAGTTGATTCTAGACCTTGTCAATACAGATGTCATGATATATTATTTAAAAATGAAATGGGCAAAATACAAAACGTTTTATTAAGTTGGTAATCTTGCTTTTAAAGTAACATTACAGATCAGTAGCTCAGAAACTCAATATTTTAACACTGTACTGTGAAATCGTAATGTTCCTAAATCTCATTACTGGAAAGTGTCACTTAAATATCTGAATGCCTCAGGTCAAAGGAAAAAGTGATAAAAGCAGTAGAGGGGGACAAATAATAAACTTCTTGCCTACATATAGCCAAGGTAATGGAACAAAATACTCAACAAGAGAGAAAAACCCTCTGAGATAGTGGAAAAAAAGCACAACACCTTAAAACTAACCAATGTATTTCTACAGAGGTATGCTGGATAAAAATAATGTCAGTCTGTTGCAAAATATGAAGTCTTTATAAATGACTGTGAAATGGAACTATTTAGAAAGTTTTCTTTTTGTGTATACCCTTTTATATGTTAGAAGATTATTTTCATGTTAAAATACAACAATGGTTTTTTAGCACTTGAAAAAAACCCCTAATTTGATCTTTGCCAGCAAACTGCTGTTTAAATAATCTTATTAAAAATCTGTAACAGATTTTGATGTTAGTAGATTATCACCTAAGTCTTGAAGGCATTCCTGGATCTTCAGTCACACAAATGATTAAAACTTTTCAGACATAATAATTTTAAATACAACAATATTTAATCACAAGTATATTTAAAGATATTTAGGAGTGTACTTTTCCCTTGGACAGGAAAAAGTTTGTCAAAGAACAAATCCAATTTGTTCTAAAGGCCTGGATTGAGTGGGGGTTTAAAACACGTGCCAGCGAGAATAGCTTAAAATAAGTGCATCCTTAAATTAAAGTAGAATAAATAAAAGGAGAGTAAATAAGATAAGTAGACTAAAAGTAGAGTAAAATAAAGTAGAATTTCTACTACCACACATCAGGAAGCATTAGCCAACCAGCTGCTATATTTCATTATTAAATTAATCCCTTTCACTTTTAGGACAAAGTGATTTCTTTAGGGGGTACTGTTGGGGTACTGTGCTGAGTCCAGCTAAGTAACCTCACCATGAGTCTGAGGCCTGAGCAGGCAAAGATGGAAGAGCCATTTTTCAAGGCACACCAGCATTGAAAGATGTGGGTGTGAGTGGTCCTGGGATGTGGAATGTGAGTGGTCATCCACAATGTGTGCTTTAGTAGTGCAACCCTTTCCTCCTCCCAATGCACCTTTTCCTCCAGACGGTATTGTAAGGGTGTGTGGAAAGAGAGTGTCTGTTCCCTTAAGGATGTTGGATAAGGACTTTCTTCACAGCAAGGAAGGACAAAAATAAAGGGAAGAAGCCACAAGCAAGAACATGCTTGTGAGGACACAGACCTGACAGGTGAACGATAAAGGAGGAAGTGGTGAGACCTAAACCTGATGAGTATTAAAGGGATGACAGCTTGTGCAAGAAAGAGAAGGCTTATTCCAGTAAGGTTGTATAATTGGAGAACATGTCAATTGGGAAAAAAGGGGAAAAGGGGGAGACCAGAACCAAAATTCACAGAGACACAGGCATCACATAACAAACATGTAGACAAGGACAAGAAACAAACCTCACCAGTCACTCTAATCGACAGGCTGTCAAGAAAGGCACAATTTTCAGGAAGCTCAGCTTGGATTTGTTACTGATAAGACTGTAAACCAAAGACCTGGACTGTGAGGGGTGAGGGAATAGGGGGAGTGAATTCAGGGAGGAATGAAGCAAAGGAAAGGCAGAAAGAGGTCAGTACAGTTGTCTGTCTGAGCCTTACACCTGATGAACACAGTCTGTCCTATAATTTTACTAATTCTTTTCTCAGTGATGTCTCTAAATAACTCCCCTCTCTATTGTATGAGTGCCATGGAGACTAAGGGCCAGACTCGTCTGACACATCTTTGTGTGTGAGTGAAAATTGCTGGCTGCTACTGGAGTCAGAACAGGGATACTGGTGTCCCTGGACCAACATCCAGCAGTGGGGGGAACCTTCAGGAGTCAGGTGGGTGAGAGTCTAAGCGTCAGTGGTTGAAGCATGGCCACAGGTGTGCCCACGTGCCAGCTGTTAGACAGTGACTGGATCTTATCTTCCACAGTCCTGACGTGTGAACCTGTATTTGTTGGCAAACTTGAAGCTGGACCAGTCATGAAGTAGCTGGGTGTGAGATCCAGGACAGAGTATTAGGAGGGCAGAGGATCTGTGCCAGTACCTCTAGGAGACTTGTGAATGTGCATTGCAGGAGGCATGAGTGTCTGTATGTGTGTATGTATGTGTCTGTGTTTGTGTGTCTGTGTGTGCACACACTTGTGAGTGTTAAGCGGGACCAGCTGGCATCTGGGGACCTGTGGGAAGGGCTGGCATCTAGGCAGGAGAGCCAGTCAAGCAGACGGATTATGCCAGTGATTATGGGATCCACAAATATGTGTGTGTTTTGGGGAACATGGAGAGTATCATGTGTGTACCTGCACAGCTGGAGAGGAAGGGGACGTGGCTATCTGAGCTTGTGCTTTATGAGTATCCTGTACATAGGCAACAAGAATGACCTTCTGTCATCAGATCGATGCAACCATAACATTGTGGTGAGCTGAGAGCCACCAGGGCACCCTGACCCACTGTTTACTTTAATCCATGAGGCAGATCTCAAGCTCTTCCACCACTCAGGACTAACACACAACAACAGATTTATGTCCTCCAATGTCTTCTCAGTCAGGCAAAAAAATGTGACATCAAATAATTATGTTTTCAAAGGTCCTGCAGAGAAAAACCAGTCACCCAATATGAAATGAAGAATGAAGTTTCCAGCTCTGAGGCATTGAACACAAAATATTTTAATGTTATAAACTGAACTAAGGTACTCATAGTTCTTCTGATGATCATACCTGTATTTTTTTGGTGAGAATTCTAATAATTATTTACCATTTTTGAGGTCTGCCCTTTTTCTGTTTTGGATTTGGTTACATGCTTGGATTTTACTGTAATTAAGGTGATTAGAAACTAGATAACACAGTAAGCCATTACATTATCAAACAAGAGGTAATTTATTACAGAACCATATATTAAAAGTGTACCAAATTATGAATAATTATGCAGTTGTTCACTTTGCTTTTTAAAAACTACGTGAATAATTATTTGGGGAAAATGTCACATCACATAAATTATGGTATTGTTCTGCTATATATTATTTTCTGCTCTTTCGGAAGGTGTGCACCATGCATTTGCACAGTGTTATTTCTAAAGGATTTAGGAATAATAAAAAGCACAAAAAGGCAGATTTCTTTTCATGAGATTAGACTTGTTAATGTACACAGCTCCAAGGTTTCCTTGACAGCAAGGAAACATTCTTGCTTGTATAGAGGTTGTAACAGATTTGCACTATTAGACCTTACTGGAACAAAAGCAAAAATGGCAGAGACAATAATAAGAATAATCCTTTTAAAGTGATCTCTCAGAGCAACAAAAATTATGTCAAAAGTATTATAGGCAAAATTTGCAGATGAACATACTATGAGGATCTTTTCTGCATTAATTTTCTGGCCTTTCTCAAAGTATTTGGATTCTACTTCTGAATAATGTGAGGTGATAATCTTTAATGCCCAGTGGATGCTCAACATTTAAATGAGGTACAAAAAGAGTAAAAAAGTAAATATATTTTAAAAATTAATTTTTAATTATGTCAAAGAACTGGGCAGAAAAAAGCTCAGATAAAGGGTACATTCACAGTAGTACTGTGCAGAGTATGTATCCCAATCTCTAAGTATCCTTTCCATGGACTTGATCTACCCTGTATTGTATTAAAGAACTTTAAACAAAACCTGCTGGAGAAAAGGAAGCTCGATCCATCATACTCCTACAAATTCGATATCAGGGACATCAAGAGATGTCTAGAGCCTGAAGAGGGATTGCAGGTCATCAGGAGAACGCCTGTAGAACAGCACAGAGGAATTCCAGTCACTCCAGACAGCAAGACACATTTATCAGAGGCTCAACCCAAATATTGCTATGGAAACACAGCATGGGGAGCAAACAAAAGGACTTAGAGACACACGAATGCCTGCAGGGCTGTATCTTGTTGATACTACGGAGCCATGCTGGGATGGAATTTCTTCTCCAAGTGACAAAGAAGGCAATGAGCAGAGGTGCTATGCTGGAACTTTGTCTCACCATCAAAAAAAGGGCTGTGGGGAATGTGAAGCTCAAGGAAAGCCTAGGCTACAGTGTCCATGAAATGGTGGAGGTCAAGATCCTCAGGAAAGCGAGGGAGATGGACAACAAGCTCACTGCCCTGGACTTTAGGAGAACAAACTGTTTGTCACTTCAGGGATCTGCTTAGTAAACGACCATGGTATAAAAAACCATGTCAAGTAGAGGGGCCCAAGAAAGCAGATTAATATTCAAGGATCACCTCCAAGATCCCCTCCCATTCATCCCAAGAGAGAAGGAGTAGAGCAAAAGTGCCAGCAGGCCTGCATGGATAAACTAGGACAAACTCAAACAGACGAAGGAAGCCTACAGAGAGTGAAACAAACACAGGTAGCCTCAGAGGAATAGAGAGAAATTTTCCAAGCAGACAGGGATAAATTTAGGAAAGTTAAAGCCCTGATGGATTAAATCCAGTCATGGAAGCCATGGGCAAAAGGAAAAACTTCTACAGGTACATCAGTGAGAAAAGGAAGATTAGGGAAAATATGGATCCTCCCTGGAAGGAATGGAAGACCTATTTGCCCAGGATGTGGAGAAAGCTCAGATATTCAACCACTTTTGTGCCTTCATCATGCTGCTCAAAGCATTCAGTGGTTCTGTGAAGAAAGAGACAATTAATTTAAATGAAATTTCTACATATTCATATGATGGCAGATTATGGTTCACTGTGATATAAACCTATGATTACACAAGTAATCAATAGACTGGTTTTTTGTCACAGAATTGTCAGAGGAAAGCTGGAGTTACTGATATCTGAATAAGAAATAGGTGATGATTCTGATGCTGAGAAAGAATGGGAGGCAGTTGAAATAATTGTCATTGATGTATGTTTTTGTTGAAATAGTCATTAGTGTAATGAGAAGTGCCACTGGCAGTTTGTCATCATCATGTTTTCAACAACAACTTAATAAAATAAATTTGGACAAGCTTCTTTATTCCCACTTGTAATCATGTTTTCATACTTGTCTTCATGGCCTTTTCTTTTTGCATCAAAGTTTAGATGTTACAATATTTAATTCTAGAGAAAAATAAGATAAAAAATTTCTGGCCAGAAATATTCTGAATTCTGAGTAGAGGATTCCCACTTACCCATTCCTTCATACATATTGATTTTAGTGATGGCACTAATTTAATTATTTATACCCTATCAACATCAAGAAAAAAAAATCTGTAATTTCAGCCATGACTATTAAGGCCAAGATGTAAATTTACAGTAATATTAAAAAAAAAAAAAAAAAACCAAAAAAACAAAAAAAAAAAAACAAACAAACAAACAAAAAAAAAAGCTAGGAAAGCAAAAAAGTAGAAGTTTTAAAGAAAGTTGTGTGAAATTCTTTTCATCAACATGGTACCTGATCACTTGTAGGAGGAACATGAACAAAATCAAACAGTGCTGGATTTGACTCAGAGTCAGTGCAGAAGTTCCATCGCTTCTCCGGGAGCAGCACTGAGGATATAAAGATCTGAGGACAGAGATCAGAAATTTCAGCTGAAAAATTCTTCACTTGAGGACAACGACAATGCAGGCTCAAGCGTATGAGATACCATCACAGAAACAGTAAAGAGCATCAAGAATATGTGACAAGCCTAGACAAAGCCTTCTACAATCTCTTTTGCTAACTCCTTTGCAACTGAATTTCTCTTCTGTCTCATGCCCAATACTTGATGTTCCCAGAAGTTTCCACCTTCCAGGCTGGAGCTTGTTACAGAGGATGACACCACAGCTGTACCTAAAGAAGATTTTCTTGGCCTAAATAGGCATATAACAGATTAATTCCCAATAGAGATTTAATTTTTTACAACAAAGAAACTAACTAGGCTGCATCTCTGCTTGAGCAATTTGAAGAGGTTTCTTGACCTCATGCCTTCACTCTTTGTATTGGTATATGTTCCCATCTTTCAGCATATCAGCAGGAAATAAGAGCTTAGGTATTTCATATATTATGATTCTAACCAAATTACAAAATAATTTTTATTCCTCTTCTCTCTTCTTTGAAGACTCAAAGGTAGCAGCAGGAAATCCTCATGGAGTTTTGTTATTATTTCCAATTTTCTTCCTATATTAAATTTCTTCCCATCTTAATTTTCCTTCTTTTTTACTCCTTCTCATATTAGTGAATGCTAACAACTCACAACAAGAGCAGTGACATATTTGTTGAAGTCCTAACTCTACTTGCAATTATGTAGTAGATTTTATCATTGCACCTGATTCAAAGCTCATTGAAACAATACAGACTGCAACTTCCTGTTGTAGAGCTGTGTTTCAGTTTATTTTTCCTTGTGTACACTGTAAGGCATTTTTCTGTAATGAAAATTTATTGTGCTTTCCTCTCCACACATCACTTAGAAGTGGATGTGCCTCATTAGAGAACTGTAGATGTTCCAATTAAATCCCTTAATAATATAAAAAAGTCAGAGTAAGTTCATGACAGCTATAAAGCATTGCATGGAATAGGACACACAAGAACAGTTGAAAAGGAAGGTAGAGCAGGTATGGAATGAAATGTACTATTCAGTAAAAAAGATGGCATTGCAATTTACTAACCACTCTCAAAAAAACCAAAAGAGTATCTTTTGCATATAAGCTTTCATGTCCATGTACAAGTCTACAAGCAAATAAAAGTCTGTATAATACATGAATGAAAATTTCATACTGAAGGACCTAGACACATTTGTGGTACTTGTAGGATCTTTGGAAACTGAGAATGATAGTCTCTGGCTACTGTGACTTGAAACAGAGAGTGCTTTCCACCTACATGGCAAAAGAAAGCCACAACAAATATCTGAACTGAGTCTAGCAATATTTCCCTGAAATCTGGGGAACCATTGTGATACACCCACAACCTTCATTGACTTTGGGTTAAAAATTTTCAGCTTGTAGACTTGAATGTTATTGGTAGGTGTAATTCTTTTTCATCATATTAAATGGTGCTTTGGTACTTTCTTGGTGATGTTTGTTTTTTTAATTTTGGTTTGGGTTTTTTTATTTTTTTTTTCTTTTTCTTTTTATAAATCAATTCTTAAATCTGAAAAAATACAAAGTAAAAATAGTTTAAAAATTCTCTTAAATAACTTCTGTTTATAAAAAATTATCAGCTAATGAAATAATTTCAAAGGAGACAATTGTCTTTCCTCAAAGTGTTTTTACCTCTTATAGCAAGATTTGAAATTCTACTTCTGAAATTTAGTTCTTTTTAATGTTTCCCAAAGTATTTTATTTTCTATTTTCAGCAACTCAACACACTATCACTAAAATAACATGTCTGTTATTTTTGAAGGGTTTTTACACAAATAACTGCAGCATAAACACAGATTCAGGGCCTCACAAGGTTGCATGTTATCTGAATAGATTAGAATAACATTTTTCTTGCCTAAATAAGCAAAAACAAGTAAACTTGTTTTCACCTATTTAGATAGAGAGAGAAATTAAAATTACTATGTAAAATAGGTCTCAAACCAAATCTTTGTTTATTCTTTAGTTTTTCTGCTTCCAAGAACCCCCTGCATGGGTATCTTTCCTATGTGTACCTTTATGTTGTGAATTTCTATCTTTTTTATCTCTGCCTGTTTCTCTAATGCAAAAATAAGAAGACAGCTCTTAGAGTATACCTGTAATATAAGAAAGAAGAAAAAGGCTCAAGATACTCAGGTTAATTTCTGTCCATATTTTCCAACTATGTCTCTACACTTTTTCTTCAACAGAAATTTTTTCTCCTACTTCAGACATGCCTGTTCAAATGCCAGTTCCAGTTTTGACCAAAATAAGCTCTTCAACTTCTTTTTTTTTTTGTTATGGAAGCAAAGAAAAAAAGTATCCCAAGCTTGTCAATGCGTGTCAAAACACAGGCTCTAACCCAAGAGCTTGTATAAAAGCCTCAAAAGCAATAAGTATAGATACAAAACAATTGTGACAGTTTCTAAACCTGTTCTTCCCTTGCAGACTGCTATTTATGTCAGCTGCACTGCTTCTGGCAGGAACACACAGTGGTTAAAAAGTGCTAATCATGCTGCAAATAAAAAATACCCTCTCTGAAAGGTGAAACAGGAAGTTTTAAGGCTACATACTTTTCAAAATGACCAGTATAAGACTTAATTTATCCTTTCTTTAATTAAATCACTATATGCATATATATCCATATATATATCCATCTCTCTACCTAATTTTCTACATTTTGAAATATGCAGATTGTATAAGTTCATTCTTATTCAAAAGTTGACCAGAACTTTTAATGGAAAACTACTTTATGGTCAGATGCTGATGTGATTATAAACTTCACCTGATGACAGTGTTGAATGTCTTCAGACAAAACAGGGAATGTGAGCCCATTACCAGAATAAGAATCAAGAGCAGAGTTCAAATAGACCTCAAGTACATTGGAATAGCTTGGTTTTCTCAGATTTATCCAAAGCTAAAGAAAATATGCTGTTCCCTGCAAAATTAATTTTTGTATAAATGTTACAAAAATCTTAAAGTATCTGTCTTTTGTCTCCTTTCATAAATGATGCGTCTTTCCAGTAAATCACACTGGGCATCACATTTATGACCAAAAGTAGGTAGGTTTCATCATTTAGCAGGCTTCTTTTTTAGACTGTGAACACCTTGTGAAAGTCTCCTGAAATTAGATTTAGAATATTACACCCCATGAGTATTTGATTGCACTGAATGATGTTATTTCTATTAACTTCAGGAGAAACTGGAATTGTTCAGCAGCACCAGTTACCAATAGGGGGTTTAAGAAAGGAACTAGGATTTAGTGCTAAAGAGAAGAATCCTAAACTTTAAATTGTTAGTCTGAACAGCAAATAAAGGATAAGTGTATTTTCTGTGCTTATAACATCTGAAAGAGAGTTCGGAAAAACACATTTTGGTTTCTGATTTCTGCACTGACATTCCTGACCTTAGCTATGGGAAGGAAAAAGTATTTCAATTCCTTGCTGCAACATGAGAGTTTCAGTATTTTCTCAGTATATTCTCAGTATATTCTCAGTATTTATCCTCCTGAGATGACAAGCTCTCCAGGGCAGAATACAACTGTAACACCAGGTTTGTGCATTGTCTATGTATTATTGTAAGCTAAATAATTAATTAGATTTGTACTAGGAGAAAGGGTGTAATCAAGTATTGAGCCTTTGAATTGCTGTCTTTTGGAAATATCAGATTTTGATGGCAAGAATAATTATTACAGTCCTCTCCCTCACAGTCCTTCTGGTGCCCCAAACCATATGCAATTCTCAATATTTTTGTCTTCTAACTTTAATCATGTTAATTTCATTATAAAGCACTCCGTACATATTAAAGTGCTACCTCTAATTTCACAAATATGATATATAGATATAGCAATAGATTGATATTATATTTCTAGAAAGAGATAAATTTTATCATAAAGGAAGTATTTATTCAGCAATCCCTATACTTCCAATCACAGGTAAATTAAGCATCTTTCATGGTGTTAAGAATTTTACCCAGATGAGATAGAAAATACAGGTCTAACTGTGTAGACGACCAGACCTGAGCATGTTTTGTCTAAAACATTCTGAGTATTGCTACAGGAAAGGTAGTTGAAGGACAGGAACCTGTAGAGGTGGGGCAGTGCTGGCTGAGCCAGAGTCCTGCTCTGCCTTGTGACCCATGCTCAGTCAGCAGCTTTGATGGTGTGTTATGGATTGTGAGCCAGCACCTTTGAGGAGTTTGTTTTGGGAGTTGAAAACTTATTGAACAAAATCAAGGGCTTGTTAGCTAACACTTTTTGTGGAAGAAGCCTGTGAGAATTTCAGGACTTGTTAATCAATACCTTTTGAGTCCAAGCAGAGGGCTGGTTACTGGAGTTACAGAAGACTGTATAATGAAACACAAAGAGCTCCCTGAGACATGTCCAGTGTCTTTGTTCAGCCTTAAAAGAATATATAATGAACATCCCACCCCCTACTGATGGGTCATCATAAACTATAACAGATATTACCCCAGTAAATTGATAAATCTCCACGTGGAACAAGCGCAAATTGGGCACGAGCAAAAAACATCTGCTGTTATAAAAAATATTGAGTTGAATATGTCATTTGGAGTTGGTTTTTATACAAATCCAGTTAGATTATACAGTTCATTCATGGTTTTTCATACCACTAACCATGTCAGATATGAAATTTACAAAATTACTACTATTACATATGAGAGGTCATTTTAAGAAGGCCTCTGCCTGTCTTCTAATTATTTTCCTACATTCCATCTTGCTAAAAGATTATAAAGCAAGATAGAAAGATTTTAAAAAGCAAAGGTGTATAAAATTTACTCTGTTTATCATTATCTCTTGGGTTGTTTTCCTCCCATACTCCTGAAGAGAGCCTAACCTCTGCTGCTGACCCTCTATGGACTCACATGTATCCTCTAACCACTGTAATCTATTTATTGAAGTACTGTGTCCACCCACTTGGCATTTTTAATAAATGCCATCCTTGCATGGATAAACATAGTGCTCTGAATTTATATCTATATTCTTTTACTTTCAAAAATTATTTCAAGTAAAAATAATATTCTCTGTAACTTCCAAATGAAGGAAAATAAGGCGAAAAGTTTAGAGGTAAAATCAGAAACAGTAAATAATAATATTTTGCATCACAACAAAAGTCAAAACTTCTCATCTGAACAACTGAATTTTTCATAGAATACTTTTCAGCTGCCAGCAGCTGTTACATTTGAAACTCTCTGTCCTGGAAAATGCTTCACTGATCTGAAAATCTCACAAACAATAGGTGACAATCAGAAGAGGAAAGTACAAAGCATCTGCATGGGTTTTTTCTAGCCTTAAATGTATGGAAAAGCAAACTAAATTTTACAGTGAGTTATATAAGTATTTTCTTCAGAAACAAAAATATAAAAATGAAGGTTGATTGTAAACTCATGTTGCCAATATTGAAACCATGTCTTATGTACCAACATATATAGACTCCACTATTAAAACAGCAAGAAGTAAGGTAATTAGAAAAATAGTGTTCTAGAATTTCATTATTTTCACAGTTATATAGATTGTGTGAAGGAATTTCTGCTTTCCTTTTGGTTTAACTGAATGTGAAGATCTACTTTCCTCACATTGTCCCCCCACACATAGTGCATATGACAGGATTTCATGTACATTGCATTATCTGTAAATTTGACCAGCTCAGTTGGTTTTGGTGATTGCTTCTCCTACATTTCTTCAACTTTTAATGAAAGATTATTATATTGACATAGTTTCTATTAAGTACAAATCAAGTGGAATTGCTCCTTGCAATAATGATTAGAGCAGATATAAACTTACTATAGACCAAATAAAATAACACAAAATTAGTATAACTCGGTTGGCAGAGTTTTAATGGAATGGAACCAGAACAGCTCATTCCCTTACCTGCAAAATTATTTTATTTAGAAATATATATGTTACCCACAGATACACAATGCTGTGCCCTATCAGTATTTCTATGAAATTATCAGTTTCATAAAAATAGCTACTCAATATGAATTGGTTGATAGTTTAATCAAAACCAACAAATTAGTGCTTCACCAGCAATCCCTTTTTGGAATTCTGATTTTTACTAGATAAATTATTTGCAAAGTATATTGTTTTGCAGAGTAAATATATCCATATTCATAGTAAGAGTGAGGAAAACCAGAAAACCATGTGCTCAAAACCAATTTTTAAACAATTAGTTTAGTCTCATAAATAGCTCCAGAGAACCACATCAAACATGTATTTTTCAGAAAAAAGATCAATGCAATATCATATCAAAAATAGCTGAATAGCATTTATTTTTCTGAACAGCTAAAGATTCAATTGATGTAATTAATGAGTAATTAGCTTTTGAGTTCATCATTGTGTAGAGCTAAATTCTGTATAATATGGAAACTGTGAATGCCCCATAGGGGAGAAGGTCTCCCATTTAATGCTTGCCTGTATTTCCTGAAGGACTTTAAGCCTCCCCTGAAGTCATACACTTTGCACAGCTGTGGAAGCAGAATATCCCAGCTCTTTCAGGGAATGCAAAGTGTGTGTCTTGTGTGTAACACCAGATCTGCAGCATTCAGACCTAGGAAAAGACCCTATTCCAAACAGTACTGTATTTCTCTTGTCCTGGGTGCTCTGCAATTTTTGGGGAGAAATTCTTTCTATTGGCCTCAGGCAGAGTATGTACCACCTCCATCCATCACTGGAAAAAACTGCTGACCCTTATTCTCTCTGCTTTGCAAACAACGTACACTGAACAACCAGGATAGGAGTTTTCTCAGGTATGCCAATAAAGTAGGTTAGTAGTAAGTTCCTCAGCTTTTTTTTGCCTTTTTTTTTTTGGGGGGGGGGTATGTTTGGGATTTCAGTCAGCTTCTTTGTAGTGTAGATTTACATTTTTAAATAAATGAAATTTAAAAATTCCTTTCTACAAAATGGAAAAATGTAACCTATACGTAAGCTACAAGTTTTTTCTATCCAACCAATAAGTCCGATGTCTCCCATGGCTTCAAATATTTTGTGTGTAAAAATCGTGTCAATATCACCTTGTTGAGTCCTTACAGCTATGTCTGAGGGTTTAATTTGCAATAAAGAAATATAATTGCTCTCTGTTTAGCAAAGGTGATTTTTTTTTTCAAGATAGTTATTGCTGTAACTTTATTTGCCAGAGATTTCTTTACGCTCCTGTGGAAGCAAGTGACAGGACCCGTATTAAACTGCAGCTCTGTGATGGAGAGAAATAAACTGCTTTACCAAGAGCTCCTGACTTACCCTTCCCCAGTCCAATTCTAGTCATTTCAGCAGGGATCAGCTATAATAAATCAGCTTTGTGCTCATTTCAGCAATGGCAAACAATAAATCACAATAATTCTCTTACTGTTCAGAGAGATTTCAGTTCTTAGGAGATTTTTAATCACAGCAGAGAGGCAAGAGTGTTAATGAGGTCTATAAATTACCTTTAAAGAGGGTAATTATGTCCAGTGTTGTAATAAAGGCTGAGACAGCTAATATCATTAAAGCAATTAAACACTTTTTTAAATTGTGAAGATAAATTTGAATTAAAATATTACTGTAAACAAGGGGCCCATTAATTATGGAGCAATTGATTAGATAGTGGCCTCAGCTAATATTGCTCTGGCTTAAACAGGTCCTGTGAACTTCATTCAGATTTTTTAAAGTAACAAGGCTACATATCACAAGTAGATTGTTAGTGCATTATCATCACATAAATCCATGAACAGCATCTTTACTTGCACTCTTAATTAGGTTTTGTTGAATGCAATTATTATAATTTTTTCTTAACTAGCTTCTGATCATCTTTTTTTCTTTTCTGGATTTGTCCTCACCTTTCAGCTTTCTTTTCTGTGGTCTGCATTTCTAAAAAAAAAAAAAAAAAAAAAGATGACAAAAGAACCTCAACGTGAAAATTAAATAACTGGACATTTCTGGATGTTAAGCTACAATCCATTCCATGGATGCATTAATCACAAAAACATTAGCATCAGAAGAGCTTTTCATTACGAGCAGTCATAAAGTCTGATACCTAAAGGAACAAGTAAAGATTTATTATCTTCTATTTAAGGTATATTCAATGATAGGCTGAAATTAAAACCTCTGCTGTGTACCTAATCACCCTTGATTTTGTGCCCAAAAATGAATTAAATTTTTTTCTTATCCTCTGCCTTTTCAGAATGATGCAGTGTATTGCTTCCTTCAGCACAGTGGCAAAGTTCATTAGCAGAAGAGAGAAATATTCTTACACTAATTTATCCTGTAGATTTGTGATTATGATGTTTTTAGAATGCAAACAAAGATTTTGACTTTTATTAGCCCAAAGATAACATAGAATATAATTTTCTGTGTAGCTGATCTAGTAACTCCAAGGTAATTATAAATTGTTAGTGGGGAGCAGATACCTAGAAGATGCAAGAGAACAACAGCCCAGAAGAATGGCCTAGCCAGAAGTCTGTGGGCTAATTAGGGAAAAAATCAGGAGAAATAACAAATCAAGGGAAACAGTGTTGTAGTGTCATAATATTTTATGGAAGACTTAAATATTAACATGGGGAGAGCAAGCAAACACAAATCCACTGGACTAGCTCAAGAACAGAGACATTAATGGCAGACCAATGATTTATGCAATCCCTGTCTCTAGGAGCTGTTCCCTTCCTAAGGTAATGCCCAAACCCAGTGCACAGCAGACTCTTGATTTTCTGGGATCAATGAATGTTTAACTAGAACAATGAACTAGAATTCATTGGTGGAAGAAATGGACTGAAAGGCTGGGCAGACCATTCATACTGTGTTCCTGCATAAAATGGAGAGGAGAGCAGAATCATCTGCCAATAGTGCTTTATTCCATATTCATTTTATTTACCTGTAGGTTTTGAAATGGTTCAGTAAATTAGTTCCAAAGAGTGTTTGTGGACACAAACACTGAGAGGTCCCTAAATCTGGAAAAGAAATTGGCATTTAATGCATATCTCTATTTTCGGTAATTATTTTTAAATCATTAAGTGGTTCCCTGCTCTTTCCTTTAGAGGCCTTTAATTTCTCCTCTGTATTGTTTAGTGACCATAGGAACACATCCTTAGGCCTGACTCTAAGGACCAAGAAGAATCTAATGAATCTCAGAAAGCACCTATGACCCTAGTTAAATACTGGATATATTCTTTTGTCTCCTGTTATTTCCCAGAGTTACATACAGCCTCTGTCAACATACTGGAAGATTTAAAAGAAAACAGAATTCAACCTTGAATAATCTTCTTAATAGCAAAGAAAAACTGGTGAGAGGAAATGATTCAGAAAATATATTTAAATTTGTTTTTAAAATGTGTGCATTTTATACAATTGCTCAAAATTGCAATTAAAAATAAATCCTGAGAAGGCTGGATTTTTCAAAAGTAAATATTCCTTCTCATGTGTAAGAGAAGCATGCATTCTTTTTTCTATTTAACAGAGGAAAAATAATTCTCTGATATTATTTGATTAGCAAGGTAGACTAGCAACTATCACAATATTTCTTTGCAGAGAAATATTCACAATTTTGAAACTGATGCTTGTTTTTAGTTCCATTAGGTGTATAGTTAAAGGGTAGCAAACACCTTGCCCAAACTTCTTGAGTATTTTTTTTCTATTTCACATAATACCAAAGATGTTTGAATGTGCCTCCTCTCAGGGTGAAATTGTGGGAAGCTGCTCGGCATATCTAATGATTCGGGAGTAGTTCCCTACATTTTGAAGCTTTCTCCATCTCTTGGCCAGCAGCTAAAATCCTATTTTTTGTCTATATTCAGGTGTCACCATTCATTAAACCCACCTGCAGGCTAGTAAAACCTTCCAACTCATTGGAACTTAAGAACATAATTTTGGTAATTTTTTTCTAGACTAGTGAGTTATGTTTTTGAGTGGTGGAGGATAAATCTGGGAGTAGAGAAAAAATGTTGTGATACTCATGTCTAGCACCAAACTCCTACACAGTCTAAAAGTGACTCACCTGACTTCACCCACAGTATAGTCACTACTGGAAGAACTCCAGGCATTCAGCCTCAATTTGTTTGTGAAAAATCCTTAAAATAGACCAGTAATTGAAGTATACAGTATGGACAATCAAATATTTAACTTTTTTTAATGTAACACATGCAAAACAATATGAGACATTTTTATTCTTCTTCAGGTTGAGGGGTAAAGGGAAATCTCTAGTCAAGGAATGAATTATGATATCTCCCAACAAGCAATTGTGCTATGCTTGAGGGCTGCCTAGTTAGAAATTTGTGAATGCAAATACTGTGAAAAACAGAAGGTAATTGTAGGACTTTTTACTGGTAGTATTTTCTAATTGCTACAAGCCATCAGACAATTGGATTTCTCAGGTTATAACAAATATAGTTCCATCTGACTTCCCATGTAACTCTCCATGGTCCTCCTCTTACTGGTGCATATATTTATCTCACCTAAATGTCCAGAGATTTTAAGATTACAATACAGGAGTAAAGGAAAGTTTAATTAATTAAATTAGTAATGTTATGAAGTAAATGGTGTACACAGGTTGTCAACAAATCAAAAGTCCAGACACCGTACATGTATATCTGCGTTTTCCAGACCTACCTGTGTTTTTCAGACCAAAGTTATTGATGTTTCATGTCAAGTAAAGATCATTTTTGTACAAGAACTGGACCTGAAAATGAACACTGGCTATTTCAGAAGAAGCAATCTGGAATAAGTCAGCAGCACCTTCTTCCTAGTCACTCAAGTCAGAATGATCCATGCTCTAAAACTTGAAGCTTCAGGTGGTTTTGAAAAGGAACAGGGACTGATTGCTATATAGGATTTTCCATACTAAATCTGGCAATTCATCCATCTTGTTCTGTAATGTGCCTGAAGTTGTTACAAGTATCTTGTGGACTACCCCTATGGAAAGAAAAGAAAAAGAAAAAGAAAAAGAAAAAGAAAAAGGAAAAGAAAAGAAAAGAAAAGAAAAGAAAAGAAAAGAAAAGAAAAGAAAAGAAAAGAAAAGAAAAGAAAAGAAAAGAAAAGAAAAGAAAAGAAAAGAAAAGAAAAGAAAAGAAAAGAAAAGAAAAGAAAAGAAAAGAAAAGAAAAGAAAAGAAAAGAAAAGAAAAGAAAAGAAAGTCCCAGGACACAATCCATCAGCCAGTGATGTACATTCAGTCATACCCAGGGTGATGTTTTGCAAGCTTCATTTGCTGTTAAGGTGCACCTTATTTTTAGTTTACCAAAAATAAGGTGCAAAAAAATTCAAGGTAATTTATAATCTGTAAAAAATTGTGTTTATCAAACAATGAAAACGATTTACATTTCAGATATATTTTTAATGGCGATCTTGCTTGCGTTTCATTTCAGTAGATGCCTGCTATCAGTCATGGACATAGTTTAATACTCACCTTGCCCAACCTAATGTTCAGGAATAGATTTCTGGTTATTAATTGCAACTCCACAATAAAACAGGTGCCCCACACATCTCACCCCATTTACATTCAGGCGGGCTGGTACACCTCATATGCACACAGCACCAAAGCAATTACTGCTAAAAGCAGGTGTATTATTCATTGTGCTATGAAAAGTTCCCTTTCTGGTAGAAAGGTAATGAGTGCTTGGAAAGACTAATGTTTAATAATATTCTGTTAACAGATCATCTGTTAGAAATACTGATTAAAGGAAAGAGTCAGTGCCAGATCTCCATTTGGTGTTCATTTGCACAGCTCTGCTGAAATCAATAGCCCTGCATAGGTGTCTAAAGATCCAAATAAAAAGTGCTGACCTTAACAGTGACTCTTTGATCTCTGATCATTTGTGTGATCATTTCAGCTATCTCTGAAAATACATTTGAATTCCCCCAAATGATAGTTAAGGACATTTTTTAAAAGCATTAATTCAGAGGATGGATCTGAATTACAGAGCTAAGATTTAGCTGCAGATACAAACCCTCTAGAATAATCAACAATCTTTGTATACCACACTTTGAATGAGAAAGTCTTAGAGGAAAAAAATAGATGACTAAGATATAGAGAATCTCATCCTAGAGGAGATTTCAAAGTGCGGGTAAAGTTAAATAAACAGCTTGATTCTCATCTATTCCCGTATCTGTAATGTAACACTGAAACCCCAGAGAGATTTAATTAATATCCTTATTAGACTACAAGTTTCATTAAGGTTCCCTGAGATGCAGGACTTGACACTGCTCTGTGTCAGTGCTTTGACTTTGATTCAAACAGCATGGAGCAGGATGCAAAGGTGAAAACTGGACAACAGTTCAGGAGCATTATTGCCTGTATTCCAAAAGACCTCTTTTCAGATTATTATAATAGATTACATAGTTTATGAGAGATAATGTCTGATAAGTGACAGGTTAGAGTCTTGCCAACATCCCTCTGGAAATTGAACAAATGTGAAAGAAATCAAGCCTATATTAAAATAATATAAAAATGAAAATTATAAAAAAATTGTTAGCAGCTAGCAGAGAGATTATTTAAAGAATTCCAGGAATAGTCACAAGATCAAAACACATAATAAAATGTATTTAAAATAAATGTTTAAATTTAAAATATTGTTTCAATTCCCAATGGAGTGTATTTAAATACATAGCTTTGCTTTTCACTAGTGTATTCTAATGCAGTTCTAGATTAAAACATAAAATAATACTGAACAGATTCCCATATTTGCTAAATTCAGTTCTAAATTGTGAGTACCTTGGAGACAATTTCAGAAATGCAAGACTGCACACATATTTCTGGAAGGAAGGTTATTTCTATGTTTCAGATTAATGTGAGGAGGAAATTGTAAGTGCTTGATATATAGTTAGTTTTCTTTACCTCTATATTTTCACTGATGCTTATGATATCTATGGAGATGAGTAAAAGTTTTGTTACCAGAAATGACTGAAATCCTTATAATTAAAGTATGTATCCATAGAAAAGTGAAATTCTTTCTCCAATTTAAACCAGAAATATTTTCAGTGTTGACTGTGTTCCTTCCTATCCTAGTAGATATTTATACTCAGGGGGAAGTGCCTCAATTTTCCATGTTTCCTTCTTATTCTTTTACCAGGGCAATTTAAGAGACATAAATCATTTTTGTGTGCCTTTATGCAGCCTATTGGTCAAAGCCATAAGACCTTAAGATGGCATTAATCATTTTGTGGGTATTTATTCTCTTTATGGTTGAAATCCCTGAATTTTTTATAAGTATTATTAGTGACCTTCAAATAGAATAGATTTGCATGTCAGATTTTAGGGGAAATACAAAGTAGATGACAATGTTTCTTCATGCAGCATATAAAAACAAATATCCAATGAAGTCCAGTGGATGCAAATGTTTTGTAACGCTGAATGGAATAACATGTGTGAGCGAAGTTATCCACATGCTGAAATGGCTTAGGATGGGAACCTAATTTCTCAAGCCCTTATTTTTTCTGCAGTTCTGCATACATAAAAGCAGTTCAATAATTTCCTCATCCACCTGTGGAAGGAAAGCTCCCCACCTTGTTCAGTGAGAGAAAGACATTCCTGAGAATAGTCATTTGACATAACTGAAAGTCGACTGTTTTCATTATACGCACACGCACAAAAAAGTTTTCTAGTTATCCAGGAAATATTTCTAACAATTTTTGTGTATTCATCTGCGGACTTATAAATTTTCTTCTAACATGAAGCTTAGCTCCTCATTTCTTTCAAACACAGCAACAAGCTACCATGGCCTTTAGGAATAGGAACACAGGGAAAAACCCATTAGTGCATTTCTCCAAACTATCTTGAGTTCTAATTGCCATGTATTGCAGGTTGTAGCACAGTGCTGCTAAAACCAAGGCCGTAGGTTTGAGCTCATATGGACCACTCACTGAAGAGTGAGAAATGATCCTTGTGGGTCCCTTCCAACTCAAAATGTTCTTCAATAATGTATGGTGAAAATACACATCTCACTTGGCCAAATGATCAGTATTTTCAGAGGTTTTACTGTGTAAAAGTTTTGTTCAACACCATGCAATTTTTTCAAAAAATAATACAAAAGTTTTCAAAAGTTTTCTGAGGTTGGGATCCAGTCTTAGACATATCTTGGGCAATATCTGACTTTGTATCAGAGATGGAAATTTGGAAACCATTATTATTAAACAATTATTTTTAAATAAATACAAACTAATTTCATAAATGTTTGTGGCTTATAATTTTTTCACAAGTTAATGGGTCATTTACTTTACAAAACTTTGGAAGAGGAACATCTGCCAACAGGTCAATGATTATTAGATGTACATTATTTGATGATATTAATTGAATTTCCTTCCATAAAATCCACAGAAAATTAGCTTTGTTATGAGTCTGTACACCTAGGGATTTTTTCCCCAGGAAGTTGATTTTGCTGCAGACTTAACTATTGGATTCAGTCTGACATCTATTAAAAATTCCTCAGCTCTTCATTGATAAACAGACTAAACTGTCCAGCGTTTCTCCAAAGAAGGATCTTCCCTACCTTGTTGACAGGCTGTGGGACTAGTGTGGGAAAACATCAGAAGTGTTTTAAAAAAGAAGCAAGCTCTGGGAAGTGATAGAGGAGAGAAAATTGCAATGCTTTGAAAGGAAAGGAAATAAAGGCTTTAAAGCAATGGCTTTAAATTAAATTAATTTAAAATTTAACTAAATTAAATTAATGGCTTAAAAATGTGATGGAGAACTGAAAATAATTGCACAAAAGAAATGATGAAACAAGTTATAGAAACAGTTCATCTTCTTAGTTGTCCTTAATATTTAAACTAAAAAATTCATTCTAAGAACCTTAGTCAAGATTGAGCCCCGAGGTGTGGATACTTCTGAGTCACATGTAATTATAGTTTGATTCTGTATTGAAAAAAATATTCGGGTGGTTTAGCAAGGTCGTTGTGGTTTTCAGTTCATTGCAACTCAGAACATTGAGAAAGTGAGATAATTAATCTGCACATCAACAAATGATGGTGTTATTGTGCTTATGAATCTTGCACAGTTTTGTTCTTCATTGCATACAAATATTCATAATTAATGATGGCTGACACTACTAACCTTCTGGATTTTCTCTCTATTATTTACCAAACTTTGATCGCGTTTTAGTGTACAGCCTTTAAGAAGACCATGTCTGCAGTTAGCTGGCAATTTTATCAAAAACCTTATTTAACTTTCTAGAAACTGAGAGCAGCCTTCATCTGTGGAAAACAGCAGATGGCAAGTAAGTTGGCTGCCAGTAGCCAGGGAGATTTAAAGAGATATATAGATCCTGAGTGCAATTTACTGAGGACAGCTCTCAATGGTTTACACTAAAACTCTTTGTTTAAGCGCAATTAATGCCAGACCATTGCTTTCACATGACTGGGTTCTGCAGCAGCTATTAACATTATTATCCCAAAACACCGAGGGAGTAACACAGTGCTCTGTGAGGAATGATGCATCTTTCTTATAGTCTGTGATTCTAGCATTTCAAGATATTAAAGATCACTTTCAAGTACCTTAACGATGTGAGCAGATTTTCAACAGCTCTCAGTGGCAGGTGCAGGTTGCTGACAGAGACACTGAAAATCCAGCCAACTTTGTGTAGGTACTCAACAGAAATCTAGCTATTCTGAAAAATATTTATCAACTTTCAAATCCTGAATTTCTCAAAAAAAAATGTACCTATTTTACAAGGAATGAAATTGAAAATTCAAAGCAAAGTATAATCAAAATTTTGCCTGCCCTGACTTTGAGATGGTTTAAGAGTATTCAAGCCTGACTTTTCTCTGTCATGATACAAATACCAGGTTCAGACACATAGTGACTGGAGGATTGTTAAAAAAAGAAGGAATGCTGAGCACTTTGCTCAAGGCTACGGAGGAAAACTCAGTATAAGAATCTGAAATCTGAAACATTTATCTATAAAACAGCCCCAAAACTAACTCTCCCTTCACCTCTGTGCTTCTGTGTCAGCAGAGGTCTGCAACATAAGGCAGATGCTTTTAAACCCATTCAGAATGCCAAAGGCAAAAAGGTAATAAGTTTTTTGGTTTTTTTATATATAAGATTCATACTCAACGAAAAATATTTTTTGACTGGTGTAGATGAGAGCCCTTTAGAGAAAAATGTAGTATCATGATCATTACTTGACATGTATAATGTACCACAGTGGAGAAGAGTGAATAGAATTAGGGGGGAAACACATCTTCTGTTTTTCTCTTTCTTGTCTTCTATTCAGCTCATTAGGTGAAGCAATGCTAAATTTTCATGTGCCTAAACTTTGCAAACATCAGACAATAGAATTAATCCAAATCTATTCTGAGTACTCAAACAGAAATGAACACTAGGAGCAAAGAATCTTTGTAATGACTTATAAAGGTGTGCTCTGGATTCAACTCTTTCAGAGGACTTTTCACCACAGCAGCTAAGATTATGACCACATGGTGTAGCTTAATAAGCAGCATAAACCAGTAAGAGCAAGGCAGCTGTAGACAAAGTGAAGGGATTTGTCCTTCCTTCATTCCCTCTGCAGGTCAGTTTCTTTCCAACAGCAGAAATTTCTTAAAGACCTCACACAGGGTTTTTTTTCCTTTTCTTTTTTTCCCCTTTGCCACAAAGGACTTCTAATACCACTGCAGTAAAAAATTCTTCTTTTATGATTTGTCTTTCAAAGCTTTGTCTTCTGTAGTCCCCTTGGTGTATGTTTCATTACACCTTTCTGTACCAAAATCAAGCAATGATGGGTCACAGAAAGCTAATAAAATGTTATATTCCCTGCTTTTAACATTGCATCATGTGTGGCATATCCAGGAGCAACACAAGCATTAAATGTCAGCATTGACTATTGTAAGAAACAAGTTTCAATGGTGGTGTAGATTGTCTTTTTTCAGAGGAGGATTGTTTTTCCCTCCTTTCCATATCAGTTCATGGCACTGTTTCCTTTACGATGATCAACTTTTAGACTGTCTTCAGAAAGTGGGAGCAGTTCATATTTGAAGCATTTATATTAGAGAGAGATGAACCAATGTAGCTAAAATAACAAGGACTAGGTATGTAATTTCTCACCTTTTGTGTTTCATCATTTTTCATTTTTGAAATGTTGGTGCACATACAATGTCAGCCTGCTGGCATTATTAAAAGAAAAAACTGTCCGTGCAGTCCCAAAACTAACATTATTTCTAGTGCTATTTTCCAATTGCTCTGGAAAGACAAAAAATTTCACAGCAAGACTTAACATACCCAGCTCAATACTGGACATCCATGTTGCTATCAAATGTCATATAAACACCCTTTTTGTTGACATATCTTTATAAAAATACCACTTTTTAATAAACAGAAAGATATTGTGAGGTGCAAAGACGGAAGGAAAAGTAAAACTTAGTCAATTAATATTAGTAAATCATATTAGTGGCTAACAATATAAAAACAAATTATTCACATTACAAGTAACCATATCATAAAACATTCCCACAAGGGTCATCACAATTCAATCAGGTCATAGCTACGGGCATTAAAAAGCAGCCATTGAGCATCCAGTCTAAAATTCAAGACGTATAATTTCGAAATGTGATACAAAAGAGGGCTGGAGATTTGACTTCTTTGCCTGCTGTTTCCATGAATAATCCTGTACAGTATAGTATGGCAATGCTTGCACTATCTCCAAAGGAATGGACTAGTTGACTTGGATACCATCAATAGATTTTATTTCCCCAATACTGAGCTAAAGGGATAAGAGTATTTTCTTCATGTTAGGACATTATACAGAAAGGAATTAATGGGTAGCCTTTAACTGCAATCATTAAGCTTCTCTTTAGAGGTTCTTTGTCACCACAAAACTCAACCACATCTCTTCAAAAGCACGTGTTGGCAAGCATACGGATACATCCTAAGATCCCTTCGCAGGTGTTCTCAAACTTAAGTCACAAGGGAAAGCTACCAGCAAGGAGAAACTAATGAGAAGCATTTCTCCACTTTCATTTATTTCTCAGCTCTTGAGTCTCTTCAGATTAGGTTAGAGTCCACTGGAGTACGATAGTTGTGTCAGATCAATCTGTACTTCAGTGAGAAGCAATTAGCACCTCATCACAGCATAAAACTCGCAGCTTAAAAGGTGCTTTGTGCCTTTTCTGGGGATGTGTGCACACTTTGCTGCCAGCCTGCACTTCCCCATCAGAAACTCTGCTCTGGAAATGTCAAGACATTCTGTTACAAGACATGGCTTTATGTCTGAAGTGTAATATCCATTAGTCCTAACTCATTCTGCCTCTATTCTACAGGGAGAAAAAAACGGTTTTATCACTGCAACTGATTCGGATCTGCAAGCCAAAGTTGTAGTTGCCTTTCCCTAGTCCATGCAGACCTGCTCACATGAAGGGAGTATGTTTCTATGCTTCTGTATGTATGCCTCTTGGAGGTCTCAAGATGAATGTTTCTAAAGCTAAGATTACAAAGAGAAGTATCTCAGCTGTTACTCATATTTTGCTCACAATTTGAGAGCTGTGGAAGCAATCCGAGGAAGTAAAAAGTTTTTATGCCAGTTTTTATGCCAAAAAATCTGAAGTTATGCCAGAAGCAAATAAATATTTCAACTAGAAATTAGTTGTTCACTGGTTTTCAACAAACACATGCATCCAGGAATTAAATGTTTTAGGTTTCAGGGGCGATGAGGTGCAGTGAACTAATCTGATACCACACACTGCTGTGGCAGGGAAAGGAGTAGTGATGGACCCACAAAGAGGTTGTGATTACAGCAAAAAGGAAAAGAAGAGGGAAGAGTAATAAGAAAAAAACAAAGAAATGGGAAAACAAACAATCAGGACATTTTTTTTAAATTACTGCTGTGAAAAGAAGAAATTCTAGCACGTTACTTACTGGTATTTAAATGAGTAGTAATTAAAGAAAAATATCAGATATAAACAAGCCTTGGGAACCAACATTTACACATACACAGGTCAGTTCTGTGAGGACTCAGCAGCCATTCGGATTTCTGGTGAAAAGAAATAGAAAATAAAACCAAGCAGATGCAAACTGCTTATTGCTCAACACTGAGATCCTTTGTAGAGCAAATCCCTGCAATCTGTGTGCATTTGTGCATCAAATTGGTAAACTTGCAACCCATTCTGTGAAACATTAATTCATTCCCCATTACCATATGAAATGCAAAATTATGAAAACTGTCTTCATCAGATATAGAGTAAAATTATTTTTCTCCAATTCTTTAATTTCTTCATTTTTATTCCTCCATTCTGCTTAGACAATTATTTTATTAGAGTTGGAGAAAGTTGCACAGGTGTTTAAGAGAATGGCACATAAAAATACTGTCTCTGTCATATTTTTTTTCTGCTTCAGTGAAAGCATTTTGATTTATGAGCATTTACTGTTATTTCTCTCTCTTTAACACATATAGAAAACTAAGATGTCTTCACCATGCTTTTTACAGATAAGTTTCTAGGATTCTGATAAAAATTTGAAACTTTATGACAACATGAATTTTCCCTCTTCAACTTACACTTTCATGGATACAGTAAGGTTCAAAGAAATTTTAAGTCCTTGATATATAGTTAGTTTTCTGTACCTCCAAACTTTCACTGAAGTATATGATACCTATGGAGATGAGTAAAAGTTTGGTTACCAGACGAGACTGAAATCCTTTTAATTAAAGCATGTTTTCAGAGGAAAGTGAAATTCTTTATCTTGCCTCAATCTTTTCCCGCCTTCATCTTTTACTTTTTTTGCTTCCCTGCATAGTCTTTTCCCAAAAAATCTGGTTTTTTGCACCTCTAAATTTTGCTGAGTCCCACTGAGTACAAAAAAATACAAAAAACTATTTTTTTTTTGTTTTAAGTTTTCCCTTTTCTAATTTTCCTTTACAGGAGGAACAGCTTAAGCTCTTAGTTTTGTGAAAGATCATGCAAAAGTACTTTTCATTAAAATAAGTTATCCAGTTTTACTGAAAGTTTTGTTCCCATGAAATCACATTGCTTCTGTGGCTTAAAATATTCAAGACTGAACGAGAATACAGTGCAAATCATGAAAATCACGTTAAGACTAAGCTTTCCCCCCCCCCTTGTATTTAATTCAATCTAGCTGAATAAAATACGTGCAAGTTTTGATATCTTCATTTTCTTCTGGTGCAACCACTGGGATTTACATGAAACAAAGTACCAAAATGCAGATATCTATAAATCAATTAACTTCTGGCATTTTAAACCTGGTCCATGACTTTCTCTTAGTTTTTGCCCTTGTCTCTCATTATATAATTTTTTCCTGATTCATATGTCCTCTTCCCATGGCAGGTTTTTATAAGTAATCTCTGTAGTGATCTACATTTGCTAAAAACCTCTAGAGTCATAAGCAGGGAACAGACTCCCCTTTTTCAACACAGAACATGTTCGAAATGTGAGGCACAAGCCCAAATGCAAGCTTTTGAAATCATGCGAGTGATAACATCTCCTTCTGTGGTTAATTTAGTCCCACTCCACCACGGTTTCTTAATGACAGCGATCTCACTATCACCACAGCCAAACCCAGACCTAGGGGCAGATGACATGACTGTTCTTTGTGTAGTGCCTGTAGCCAGGGTTAAGAATAATCCACATCACCTTATGAAATATCTCAGATAAAATAACCAAGGAAAAATGATAGAATATCCCAGGCCATGCGTCCAAGAATTTGCTAATACCGTAATTCCAATACTTCTGCTATACGACTCTTATTCTATATTATATGCATTTCTATTAACTTTCCATACTTTTTCCCTACTCTTATTTTTGAATGATAAAAACAAAAAGAAAGAGAATTTATATGGCCTGAGTGCCTGGAAGTAATTAATTTGAAAAAATTACGAATAGCTGCCTCCTCTTTTGAATGAAAAAAAAAGTCAAACATAAGACAATTGAATGTGTTTGCAGTACACACATCTTTACCTTTTTTATTTTTAGTTACCTTTTTATTTTTAGTTTCAGAATTTTTTCTCTCAAAAAAAATCACTGTTAGGAAAACAAATTCTTCTCTGCTGTCATCAAAGAATGCTGAATAATTTCACTCAGAAATCTACAATCTTCTTTTTTCCTCCTCACCAAAGTCTTCTGAGATTCCAGAAGAATAGCTTTTCCTTCAAGCTACCTCAAAGAAATGGATAACTGAAATAAAATGTTCATTCAGCCAGAAACAGAAATATTTCTCTTTGGAAATGAAAATTTCTGCTGTCTGTCTTTGTGAGTTTCTTTTAGGTTTGTTAAACATAACTCTGTAAAACAATTTCAGCAGGCATAAACTTTGGAATACAATAAATCAAGAGCATAACAGTGGTCTCACAGTTTGAACATGGAAAATTATGTCATCCAGATAATGTAAATAGTTTGAAAATAGCAGCAGACACAAGGAAGATTGCTATGGAATAGTAGTTATAATTTTGAAGGGCAGAGATATATTGTTTCTGCTAGAGGCAAGAACCTGAAAGTGATTTATCAATACCAAAGAACTCCTATGAAAGATTGTTATTTCTTCCCTCCATCAAAAAGCTAGTTGAAACAATTGTCAGTGAACTGGTAATGACTTGCCCTACAGAGACGTGTCACAATGGGATTTGTTCTTCATATCTCTCCTCCAAAATATATCAGTTTTTAATTGCTGATGAGAAAAATTCTATGGGTAAAACTGAAGAGGCCCTTGCTACATTTTCCTACTTTCTTAGTCAATCTTTCTTACTCCTACAGGAGTATGTAGCATCTAAAGCTATATTTAAACTCTTCTAATACCAAGAAATTAGCATTTCAATAGTACCAAAATGAAACCTTTTCTTTTCCTGGTATTTTACTGTTAGAATCACTCAAATTACTATATTCCCATCAGTTCCCCCAGCACACACACAAATGGAAAACTTATTCAAGCAACTCTTTGATTGAGCAGCTATTCACAATAATAAGGTTTCCTCAGAATGAATGGGACTATTTGCATTTATTAAATAATTTAGACTCTTCCAATTGCTAATCTAGCATAGGTAAGAGAAATTGTTTGATTTAAAATGGGGCAATAATACAGGTTTTTATAAGGAATGTGTCACATTTTGTCATGCATGGCTTAAGGCCAGCCATCAGCTAAGTACCACAAAGCCAGTCTTTCACTCCCCCTTCAGTGGAACTGGGGAGATATTCGGAAGAGTAAAAGCCAGAAAACTCATGGATTGAGATAAAGATATTTTATGAGAGAAATCAAAAGTCATACATCCAAGCAAAGCAAAATAAGGAATTAAATCGCTCCTTCCAAAGGTTAGGCAGGTGTTCAGCCTTCTCCAGGAGAGCATGGTCCCATCAGATGTAACAGTTACTTGGGAAAACAAAAACCATCATTCCAAATGTTTCCACTTTTTATTTCCCCCATCTTTATACATCTTTATACAGTGAACATGATGTCAAATGGTCTGAAAAATCCCTTTGTTCCTGGCTGTGTCTCCTCCCAACTTGCCATGGATCCCCAGCCCTGTCACCACTGTAAAAGCATGAAAAGCAGAAAAGGCCTTGGCTCTGTGCAAGCCCTTCTCAGCAATAACAAAAACATATCTACATTATCAACCCTGTGTTCAGCACAAACCCTGATTTGATTACTTCAAAAATGAAAGTGATGTCTGCAGTATAATTACATGACATAAATATAATTGAAAATGAGAAAGAAAAGAAGGAAAAGTATAATCGGACACCTTTGTCTCTGTGGTCACAATAGGAAAATAGGTTTCCTTTGTGCATGAAAGGATGTTTATTTTATGACAAATAATAATTATATACTATGCTCAATCAGAGAAGTCTTGCGTCTCTTGCTGCCACATATGCCCAGGTATCCCAGATAATTTGGACCATTCTTTCAAAGGACATTAAATTTGTCTTCCTAAAGTGACCAAAATGTGGTTGGTCATTCCAGCACCAATGGAGGAAATCGCACATTTAAAAGCATGGACATCTCCTTTATAATCAAAAACTACATTTGGAGGCATTTAAGTCCATGAAGTTAGCATGTTCTGCTGTTCTATTAAAAACCTGGTACCTAGGGGGAAAAAAATGAAGATAGCTGTTTTGGTCTGGATTGGTGCTTTTTATTACAGATATTTGGGAAGAAGAATTTCTACCTAATAGATCAAACACTTTTAAAAAACCCATAAATGCAAGCAGCAAGGTGTAGTTCTGAGCAAAAGAATCTGGGAGCAGTAGAATCTGAACAAAAGAATGAACTAAAAGCTGATGACTTGTGGAAAAGTTCTCTGCTCCAGCTTCTAGTTTTTCCACCAACATTAAGAAATATTGACAATATTGTCTTTTTATATGTGGTTATCAGAGACCTTCTCATGTCCATTGATTTTTTCCTCCATTAACTCTGACTATCTTCTACAATGTGACCTAGCTGTCCAAAACCAGTTTGTTTACCATGGATAAACAGAAAAACATATGAAAAATCCTTTTAAAAACAAAAAATAATGCTTCAAAAATGACAATGCCTAAAAGACCAAGGAAAGGTAACAAAAAATGAAGACAATGCAGCACAGAAAAACATTTCTGTGAGCATCTGCAATGTTCATCCTAGCATACCATAGAAATTATTTGACTCCTACATTATAATTTTTCTTAAACCACGTTTGGGAGTATTTATATATACATATTAATAAAATATAAAAAGTCAGTTTATTAAAACTACTGGTTGATTTATGATAAAATATTCATAAATTAATTAAGCATAATTAGCATGAAAATATAGACATAATTTAGATGTTAATTAATTTTGTTTCCCTTATCTTACAAGAGCATATGTGGCATGTCTTGCAGCAAAAGACGTTATACCAAAATGCCCTCTGGAATGTAATTTATTTAAAAAAAAACACAGAGATGCTCAGAAATACTTTCTAAAATCATTTGTCATAGTAAGAGCTGCAAAAGTATGTAATTGTCATTATATTTGAAACAATGATGTGTTTTTAAAAAAAACGGACATGAATTTATGATTCCAAATGATCAATGGAAACTTATCTATTAACTTGTCTATTCAGTTCCCAGATATCAGTTACTCAACTGTACCCTGACATTGCTTTTGTCTCAAATGTTTTTCAACACATATCTCTATTGCTGCCCTTTGTGCTGTCAGTCATGGTGGAATAATGCTTACTGGAAAGTCAGATATCCAGAAGTGTTTGCACATTCCCCATAAAGAAATTTGAAATAAACAACATTTCTTAGCCTGGAGTTTAGAAAGACATTTCAAAAGCTAATTGAAACTGAGATCTGTAAATAAAGCAAATAATTTTAAAACTTCTTAGCTTCTCAAAATTTAATTTAAAATAAAAATCTAAGGGCAATAATATTTTCAATCACTTTTCTTCTGCAAAATAGTCAACTGCTATACTTTTGTGAAGGCATTTATTTGGCCTAAACTTCCTGAAAGTATCTGGATCATATTCTGATAGTTCTCAATTCAGATTGCCAGTTAAGATGAAAATAGCATTCCAGATTTATACATACAGGAGAGATGGGCAGAAAATGGATAATGTCATTTCATGTGTTCTGAACTGTCAGGTAACTGAGGAAAGGAAAGTTTAGGAAAAGTTTAGTGGGTGAAAATCGATTATTTGTAGGTAAATTTTACTTATGCATTTTCTCTAAGAGTCATCAGCACTCTGACAATTTCTTGATCGCATCCTTAGTTCAGGCAAGTGTCTTATGAGAAATTCACTTTTGTTTGATGCCAATGGATCCATTAATATTCTTATGGATCTTTATGTGCTCAAATAATTGATTTCTATAAGAATAAGAAGCATTTCTTTAATGGACATTTTTAATTGAAAGTCCAACCAAAATTATGCACAGGAGAAAATACCTAAATAAAATAATCTTTAAAAGTAGCATCATCCAAGGTATTTTTATACAAGTTGTAAGGAGTGGATATCCACCTGGAGAAGATTATCAGTAATTGCAGAATGTGTTAGTGTCCATAAAAATAATTAAACTTTAGGGATGGGAAAGTCATGGATGTATGCAGCAGCACTGCAATTTTATATTCATGCTGATTCAAAACATGAAATATGGTCAGAGGAAATATTTCTTTTTAACCTTGAGGTCTGAAAAATGATAATTCAAATTGATAACCATTGCGCTGCACACCGTATTAGGCTACAAGCCAGACATTTAATACTAAATGAGGCCATATTTGCATAAACTTTTCAGGATTGGGTTTTTTTCAAGATGGGGGTTGGAAGAACATGTTCCTAGGAAATATTGTGTATGCAGAAAGAAAGAAATATACTTAATATTTTTAAAGTTGATTTGAGTTTACAAAATGTAAAATACTCCAAAAAATGTCCTTTTTCAACTATAGTTCTTTCCTGAAATATTTGATAGCACATTTATTTGTGCTTTTCTGGCTGAACAAAAAAAGTCAGTGTTAAATGACACTTCTTATTGCCTGCTGTTTAGTAATTTTTTTTTTTTTTCTTACCAGTCAGAGTTTCCAAAAAATTGCAGTTTGATAACAAGGAGAGCTCAGAAAGTCATTTTAGATAAACTACCAAAGACAGAGAATTATTAAGTGCCACAGAATGAGAAGAATATCTGAACACAAATGTGGCCTTTCTGATATAATTTATTACAGAGCAGTTAAGAAAGTTAACATGAAAGAACGTAAAAATTACTGCAATTGAACAAACTAGTGAACCAGTGAATATAGCATTTTCTCTCTGACAGTAACATGAAACAAAGACTTTGAACTCTATGTTTTCTATTTTCGACTCCTTCTTCTTCTTCTCCTTCCCTTTCCCTTTCCCATCCCCTCTCATTTCACTGGGGAAAATAGAAAAACAACTCAAGGGGATTCAAGTCCAGTTTATTTATAAAATAAAAATACTTATAAAACTTGTTTACAAAGATTATGAGTAGCAAAAATTGAAAAAAGCACCCTATATTTAAAATCCCCATATCTAACTGACCAGAAATATATTTAATTTTTTTTTTTTTTTTCATTTTAGGAAATGAATCAGGAATTTTTTTTTTTAAATCTCCAAAGAGATTTATATATATCTTGATCCCATGAAAGTTTAACAATGTTTTGCAATTATTCCCATTGAAATCCCTGAAATCAGGAAAGAAAGGTAAACAGACAGAGATGGAACTAAAGAAATTAAATTTAAAAGAAATGTTACCTCATGAAAAGAAGGAAAGCAAATGGGATGACATGAAGTGCAGGAATATGGACCGAAGCTTGCCCAATTGATCCTCATTGAAATTGCAATATTTCATTCCCTTTCCTGAAAAGAAATTCTCTTTTTTGAGAGGGACTAAACAACTCAGTACCCATATTTTGACTATTTTTGCTTTTTTCTTTATCAGAATGTAGCATTGGAGCCCTGCCAAATTTTCCTGTATTTCTCATATCAAAAAAGGTATTTTAAATTCTGTCTTTATGGTTCTCAATCTGTTCAGGTCTGTGATGACTTTCTCTTCTTATTCTGAGTCATTATTGACTTCCAACAGCAGTAGGCAGCTCTGTGTTTATTCCCTACCCCATGTGGTACAATTCTTTCTGTTTCAGATATAAAACTTTCTATTTCCCTTTGCTTATGACTTTTAAAGATTTTGCATGTCTTTAACACTTTAGAAAGTAATATTTCTCTTAGGAAAATTTACAGATAATTTTAAGAGAAGATGAGGTTGCAGCCCTCTGGAAGCCATTCTATATGAGCAAAGATTGGGCTGAGATCAGGTAACAAGACAACTTAAATCAAAACAGATATACCACTTTAAAACTTACCTCCGGTTACTGTGTACAGCTCACTGTCCTGTCTTTCTAAATTGTCTTATTGCAACTTATCTACAAATGTATTTAGTTACATCTTTATTGCTTCTAAATCTTGTTGCCTATTCTTTAATCAATTTTTATGCTGCTCTTCTCTGTTGCCAAAAGCAAATGCCAATTTAGATATTCTTCTCTTTGCCCCTTTATTGCTGTTTTGCACCTATTTGTGAAAAAAAAAATTATTGCCTTCCAAGAATCACTTTAGAAAATAGTATTTCATGTATCGCCAAATGGTCCCATAAGATAATGAATAATAAGGAAGAAATAAAGGGGAACTGCCATTTCTCTGGGTTTTCCCAGAAGCCCACAAAAAGATTTAAATCGATAGGCTGCGCTGAAAATATTTATGCCTTCCAGGGTTGAATTATGATAATGTAGCAAGTAACAGAACTATTACTATGGATAAACACAGAGATTAATAAATTCCCAAGTCAGCAACTTTTTCTGCTGTGGAAAAATTTGGCATAACATGATTGATGATTAAAGTAAAAAAGACTAAAGCCCTAATTTCTGAGCATCTGAAGCAGGATCTCTGAAAATCACCTGATTTTCACAAGATAACATAGTCATTTCCTGAAAATCACTTTCAAGAGAGCCCAGCTATTACCAGACCCCAAAGGTCACTTGAGGGAGAAAATCTCAGGCTTTTCTATGAGAGCTAAGAACACAGCAGGACACACACCAAGCTCTTCACAACAACCCATACAACATCACATTAAAGTCTGCCAAAACCAAAATGATGTGGGGAATTCCCTGTGCCTAGTTTCTCGTTCCCTCATGAGCACACGCATCACTCCTCATGAGACTGCAAAGTTAGAAATGACTAATCAAAAAAAGGTATTTGATTGAAATATTAATATTGTTGTCTGAGAAAAGAAAATTAATTTTGGACTCCTACATTTGGCACTCTGAGTGCCAAATACAGGACCATATACAAAACAGAGACTTCACAATTAATACTTACACAAACATGAATGAAGCTGCTCAGGAGATTCCCACTGATTAGGCCAGGCTGGGATATTTCAAAACCAGGGCAATATCCTTTGAATTCACATCTCCCTAATTCATTTTTTTACAGTCAAACTAAGTCTTTGTAAAGTGAGTTCTAAAGAGAAAAAATAACTCCTTCTGTAATTTCCAATACAGACCGTAACACACAGAACACCACACACAAAGTCCACAGTGTGGCTAAGGTTTAATGTTTACCATTTAGTTCAACAACAATTATTTTAGAATCAACATATGGAACATCTGCACAAAATAAACTATTTCCCCCCTTGAAGAAGTAAATACAGTACTTTAGAAACTATGTTTTAGATAAGTACATGCCATGAGCTTATATTTTATGCAGGATGAATATATGTATTTAGCACATATTACCTCATTTTACAGCAATTTAACACTTCATATGAGTACAGGCTTGTGTTGTAAATTTGTACCCAATTTGTGAAAGATTTATTTAACAGATGATGGGAGGAGGGGAAACATTCCATTATAGAAAATGAGTCTGCAAAATAATGCTATCCTACAGAAACTCTGCCTAGCAGAACACCTAAATTTCTTCTTTATTTATTCATAGAAACAGAAGAATTAGAAAAGCTTAACAGAAAGTGCTGAAATGAAATGCATTAAATATATTTTCTTGCTTTAACGATGAAAAAAACAAACCTTGAAGAGCAACACAGGCTTTCTCATGGCTGGACACAGTTGAAATCACAGCAACATGCCAAATGAAATCAGACACACTGTTTAAAATCTGATCCTGATTTGAGTAAGTCCAATCCAGCTTTGTTTTACTATTAGCCACAGTTTTAGTATAGCATACAGAAAAAAATACTTAATTTATCTTTCTCTTCAGTATAGATGCAGCAAATCTTACTGAGACTCTCTCCTAGAGCTCTCATCCTCTACCAACCAGTGTACAACAGCTTCAGGGATAGGTGGAGATTGCCCCCATTCCAGCTACCAATATAGAGACAGATATACAAGGTGAGTTTCAAAACTACCAGCTGTGCTCAGTACTGGTGTCAGTCCTGTTTAATATCTTTACCGATATTCTGGGTGAATGGATAGAGTGTAGCCTCAGTAAGTTCATGGACAACAGATACAACAAAGTTGCTGATCTGCTAGAGTGTAGGAGGGACCTGGACAGACTGGGTCAACAGGCCATGGCCCAAGGCATGAGGTTCAGCAAGGCCAGGTGCTGGCCCTACACTTCTGTCACAACAATCCTGTGTTGGGGGAAGAGCGGCCAGAAAATGGCCCTGCAGAAAGGGCTGAACATGAGTCCATATGTGCCCAGGACACCAGGATAGCAAATGGCATCCTGACTTGTAAGAGAAATCGTGTGGCCAGCAGAGATCATCCCCCTGTACTTGTTATTGGTGAGGCTGCCTCTCAAATCCAGTGTTCAGCTTTGGGTCCCTCATTACAAGAAGGACATTTAGGTGCAAGAGTGAGGCCAGAGAAATGGCACTGAAGCTGATGAAATGTCTGGAGCCCAATTCTAGTGAAGAGCAGCAGATGGAACTGCTTACTTTCTTGGCCTGGAAAAAAGAGATTCAAGGCGGACCTTATCACTGTCTGCAACATAAAAGGAAGTAGGAGGTCAGTTTTCCCAAGCAACAAGGGACAGGAGAAAAGGAAAGGTCCCAAGTTGCACTAGGGGAGGTTCACGTTGGATATTAGGAAAAATTTCTTCACTGAATGGGTGGTCGGGCATTAGAACTGTCTCTCCAGGGAAATGGTGGCATAAGTATCCCTGGAAGAATTCAAAAGTTGTGTGGTTATGGCAGCTATGGACAGGGTTTAGTGGTGAACAGTGTGGTCCTGGGTTAAAGTTGAGCTTGGTGAACTTTGAGGTCTTTTTCAATTTTAACAATTCTATAATTGTATGATTATGAATAGCAGTGGAACTGCCAGAAAGAAAGTGCTTTTAAAAGTGAGCCAATCATGTTGATATAGTTTGAAAGATATTTCCTAACCCATTTGGTTCAGATTGCTTTCCTTTTGCTCCCTCTTTTTGGTTTGAATTTACTGGACTTTCAGATAGAGCAAATGTTAAGAGTATTATAAAGAACAGCCACAGATGTTAAATTTGAATTTGCAAATATGAACCTTTGGACTTTTATGCTCCTTCAGTCAGAAAACAATGATATACCACATAACTTCTAGGTCTAGCTAAAATTGTGACTGCTTACCACCACAATGGGGGTAAAAATGTACAATTTTATTTTTGTGATAAATAATTATGGGCAAAATTATTTGTGAGGAGTCTGGATTTATTCCTCCACAGTATGAAAAAATGGATGTGTACCAAGAGACTGGCTGATTTAAAATACGACTATACAGAGATAGTTATGTTGACAATTGCACTATATTCAAGACATACTAAAGTAATTGAATTCTTTTTATGAACTACAGAAGGCTTTGGATAAGACCTTAATTGTTTAATTTCTTGGTGCATTTAGCAAACAGTTGAGCATTTTTGTTAAAGAATGATCTGAGGCAATTGGGATATTGATGAAAAAAGGAGGTAGAATTTTTAGATAAATTACCTCCTATGAACTATGTTTGCCAAAATTAGCAAAATCCCTGAATCTCTGTGGTTTCCCAGAAGTAATCATCTGTCATCTGTGTACAACAGGTTTTATTTTCAGCCTTCAAAAGTAAAAATCACATTTTAACAACACCTGCTGCCTACTACTAAATGTATTGCCACACAAATGGTACACTGTGTACTGAAATTCAGGTTTAAAGAATTTCAGGACGGAAATGTCAATTTAGGATCTGTTTTGCACCGTATGCAGGACTGAAAAATTAAAGTCAAGGAATGGATACTGAAAGACTACCACTGAAATCCTACATAAATAGTAAGTCTCACTGCAACTCTGCTATCACCTGAACTGAAATTATTACTATAGGAAAATAAGGGGAAAAAAGCTCCCCACTTAATATACCTTTCATGGTCTTCAACACATAAACTGTTATTTATGATCTATTATGTATAGAGCAATTTTCAACCTTTCTGCGATTCATGGTTCTGAAGGAAATTTGTAATGTTGGAGAGTTCGGTTTTGAAAGTTCATCTTATGCAGAGTTCCATGTAGCACACATTAAATTATTCCTCTCGGTCAATTTTGCAAGTTATTTCAAAGAATGGGTAACTCCCTGGATTCTGTGGATCACAGGCTGAAAGCCACTGATCTGTAGGACAGTTGTCAATGATTAGTGAGGTTTTCAAGCTCACTTCCTGTCACATCTCCTATTCAAATAGTTTGGGAGTGTGCGCTTCTACTTGTGCTATCTGCGCACTAGTACAATCATGAGTCTGATTTTCTTTAAAGAAAGAGGGAAAGAGGTATTTTTGTTTAGACAGCCAAATATCACACAGCCATTTGCTCACTCTAACCCAGCGGGGTGGGGGAGAGAAGAAGCAAAAGAAGCAAAATTTCTGGAATGAGAAAAAGGTATTTTAATAAGAATGCAAAGGAAGAGAAAATAATAATAATGATTTTTTTTAAAATGTAAAAAACAAATAATGCACCACGCAGTTGCCTACCAGTCACTGATTGATGCCCAGCTGTTTCTCGTGCAGTGGGCCACAACTGCCCACTCCCTACCCCGTTTCTTTTATGCAGCATGACACTGTATGGTATGGAACATCCCTTTGGTCAGTTTGGCTCAGCTATCCTGGTTTCTTGTGCACTCACAGCCTCCTCCCTGTCAGGGCAGCATGGGAAGGGAAAAGGTCCTTGACTTAGTGCTACTCAGCAATAGCGAAAAATCAGTGTGTTATCAACCTTATTCTCATGTTTCAGCAAAACACAGCACTCAGCCAGGTACTAGAAAGAAAATTAACTGTATTCCACATGAAACCAGGACAATGGGAACAATTCTAAATTAGGAATTTTAGTTATTTGCTGGTTCTTTGAATCTCAGTGGTTAAAGTTACCTTCCTATATAAGGAACTTGGCAGACCATTAGAGATTGGGGTTATGGGGTGAGGAGGTGGGGAAAAGTCAAAGGATGGAAACATTGAACTTTTATGTTTGGGAGGGAACGGTGGAATTTTCAAGTTTCAAACCAAAGCTCAGCCTTTAAAATCCCAGCTTACATGCATTTTGCATGGAGTAATTCAAATTAACAGGAAACATTATTAAAATGATGGTACACAATATCATGGAAAAATTAATCTATCATTATTTTAAAGCAATAATAAAAGAGATGACTGATGTAAATCAGAGTGTATTTCGATAGCAGGTCAAAATCAGTCTAAGTTTTCCTCTCTGAAAAATACTAAGAAATCCAAGTTATGTAAATAATTTTCATTACAGATCACTCAAAGTTCACAGAGATCTCTGTTCAGCAATGCAGACAAGACTCCAATGAGTTCCAATGAGAATGGAAGAACTACATTTCTCTGTTATCTATTATAGAAGAAGAGGATGTGGTATTAGTTCTGATGGCATCAGCTACAGGAAAATTCCAGAAAATATGGTGTTTATCTAATTACTTTTGAAATATTTCTATTCATTTTAACAGAAACTGGATCAGATAATTTGTGAAGAGAATTATACAGATTAAGGCATCAGTCTGTTCCTCCTGCATGGCATTTCACCAAACTGAAGATTATTCTGCAAGACAGGGATCAGAAAGAAACCAGTTCTTCAGAACAGCCCAGAGTTCAGACTGTGTATCACAAACCCAAATGTCATTGTATATAATATCTGTGTGAACTCAGACTACAGAAAAAGTCCCAGCAAGTGGTACCCCTCACTGAGTTGCTGCTTCTAAATTTTGTGAAAACTGTGAGAGAAAAAACAAAACAAATTATAAAATTACTCTTCAATATTCTCGTTACAATGGATACAAAAACCATGCAAAAAATCAATTAGAAATGAAACTGCTGAGCTGTATATAAGGACATAATATTTTTCCTCTTGTTTCTTTCTTTTTTTTCATGTGAGCTATGGATAGAGACAAGCTGATTTGCAACAATACAATAGTCATCTGCATTTTCATGAAATACAATGCTTAAAGACTATAACTATGCTTTCTGCTGCCATAATGGATGACTGTAAAATATAATTAAATGACTCCTTCAAAGCAATTTCCTTAAAGAAGGACAATTGCAACTATAATACACAAACACCTCATCCTTACTATGACAAATAAATTCATCTACAACACATTGCTCAAGAGTCTCTTTCATTGTCCTCTGAGTTTCTTATATGCCAGTGCTGTGTTCAGAGTGGTTCAGATTTATGTAAGTGCAAAAATTTTAAAGCCTAGGTTCAAGGACAGGTCCCACCAGTTCCCTTTCTGCTGCATGTGGTTCTGTACCCCACCACATCAGTCCAATCCCAGCCACAAGCATTCTATGGCAATTCTAAAATTTTGAGATCCAAAATACTTCACTTCTTGGAAATACAATGTGAATATTAATCAGAATCAACTGAGAAAAAGTAAGGTTACTTCAGCAAATTGCTTGAATTCTGGACAGTTTATTATTGCTGTTCTGGATGTTACTGTGGCATATAATAATGTAACATAGTATTACCATGAGGTAATACACAATATAAAGTTAACGAAAATAATATCTGGTCTTTTCCACTGAAAAATAAAAGAAGGAAATTAAGGAATTCCTGCCAAGGAGGAAATGAGGATAAATGAGAGCACTAGGTAGCATAGGCCTGGCTCTTACTGTAGCTAATTTGTCAGATTAGATTTCCAATGTGTCTGTAGTCCATCACAACCATTCAGGATGCTCAAAATTATACTGTCTAAAGCCAAATATGAGACAACTCTACTGATAAATTACTGGAGTTTTCTTCTCTTCCTCCTGTAATTTCCACCCATCCTAGACTCCTTTCCTCCATCCATAAAAGCTGATGCCAATAATATCAAACTGGGCAGTGTGACTACCATGTTTCCCTCCCTGCTTAGGCACCGTGAGTATATTCTCTTTTCCTCCACTGGGGAAGAAACTCTACAAAACATCAAAGAACCACCACTGAAGCAGTGAAATCAGGCTGTCAGAAAGGTGAAGACACATTGTTCACAACCTAGGACTCTTCTAGGTTGTAAAGAACAAAATCTCATTTGCTTTTGCACAGCGATTGGTAGCAAAACCCAGAATGTAAGTGGCCTCTTAGGGGCACAGTTGAGTTGAGACCAAATCCAAGGCTCAGGGCAACCACCATCCTGTGGTTAATGCTGAACAGGCAGAACATAAGGATATTGGTAGGTAGCAACAACAAGCAGAAAAATGGGGTTTTTTTGTTATTATCAACACCTACATTCTTAAAAGTATCCTTCATTACCAATATCAAGGCAAAGTGTTCCTGGTGCCATATTCACTGTTACAACCAAGTTGGCCAGTTTTGTGCCCCAGAATGTTACCCAGGCAGAACCAGAGTCACATTTCTTCAGAATCATACATGGGATTTAATTAAACAATAGGGAGGATGACTGCTGAAAAGACAACCTATCTTAGTTCCTCTTTTTGTAGAATTTAACTCTGTGTGCCTTCCTGAAATAATATACCTAAAACTTTTTTCCTCCCTGAATCCAAAGTTAGACACTTAAAATGTGACAAAACAATCTATGGGACCTCTATTGGCAGGGAAGACACCTTAATGAGAATACCTTTAAAAACTCAACCAGGTCTTTTTGATAAATTGGCCACCTACTTCTTTTCTGATGGGTTTTTGTCCTTTCAAGGATGCATTGTATTTTTCAGCTGGCAGAAGCTGTTGCAGGTGATGAGGAGCAGCCAGTTTGGACATTTTGTGATGGCAACAGTCATCAGCAATAACATACACAACACTTTCCTCTTGGCACTTAAGCAACATTTCCCTAGGCATTTTCTGATGTTGAACCTTGTCATTCTGCCATGTATGTAGTCACAGAGAAAAAAAACCCAGAGTGCTAGTCAGGGTAATTTGTCTAAATAGTTTGGTTTCTCTTTGCTCACAGATGTGAATAGCTGGGAGCCAGAGGACTGTCGTGTTTCCTCTGCAGACTTTCTTCAAGAAAAAGTTCTGATAAGTTTCCATAGAAATCCATACTAACCCTCTGTGATCCATATAAATTTCTGGATAAATGGCATGTTTTGGATCCTTCCTCCTTCTTCATGAGCAATTCTCTATCTGTCCCTTTTAATTACCACTGTATTTGCTTGTTACACCTGAAATGAACTTTAAGATCTGGGAGAATGAATTTGGGATGATTATTTAGAAAATTCAACTTTAACTCAAATTAATTCTGTAATGGCCTTCCCTTGTGCTCCTTAGGAGCATGTGACCTCATTGGTATTTATTTTTCTCACATTATTCAGTGCAGTTGCCTTACTTATTCTGCACTTGATCAAAACCGAACAAGCCCTCAGTGTGACTGGCAAAGCTATCCTATTTCCTTTATAGCTCCCAGAATTCAGGGTGAGATAAGTATATGCAGCTGCAGGATCTGCATGAGGGTCCATCAGTCACTGGATTAGATTGAACATGGATCCTGGAGAGGCATCTGAGCAACACTGACATCGGAAATCTGTTACAGAAAAACATGGCAGAAGAGGCATTCTTCTTTGCCTAAAAGAGAGAAGTCCCAGCTTGGAAACAAAGTGTAAATAAGGTGGGTAAAATATCAGAGATGGTTGGATATCTGTTACTTACTGGTTCACAGCAGGAATAGTGAATGATCAAAAAATAAGTTGCAAAATAAAACACAGTAGAATAATAAATAAAATTATAAAAACACACAGGGAGTTCTAGGCCATTTCTTCTAAATTTGTTTGCTTTTTCAATTTCTTTACATTTCAATGATAATTCTTAAATCTGCCCATTGGGACAGGTGCTTTATTAGGTGCTGTTATCTTTATGTCAGCTTATCTTTCAAATGTCTTCATATTACAACTGACAGTATTCTAGGAATTTATTTCATACATTTATAGATGACCATGCATCAGCTTTACTTCCAAACTGCTTCTTGATCTCTCAGTTTTATCATGAAACTGCTATAAAGGTTTACTTGGTTGAATCACAAGGCAGCATAACTATTTCTTAACAAGATATACAAACTATAATTTAGTTCTTCATCTAGATCTATTCCATCCAAAGGAATAAAATGGAAAAGATTCCATCACTGGGAATACAAGTAAGCAATACAGAACAGCCCTAAAAGTGTTATAATTAATATAACAAATGATGGTGGCAAAAGGTATTTTAACAGTAGGTAACAATATTGACGAGATTAAATTGAATTAACCTGGAAAATACTGTTGATATCTAACCAGCTGGCAACAAAAGCCCACCAATATTGTTAAGTGAATACAGGTTAGCTGGATCTAGCCAGCTTAGAAGCTTGGAAGCCTGATCACTGTCCAACATCAGTTACTCAGCTCAAAAAATACATCTCAAAAATCCCATAAAAATGCTCTGAGTGTCTTCAAAAATGAATGTGAGCAATTATTTAGGATAGAAATTCTAGTATATGAAAGGAGAATTCTGAAAAAAAAAGCTTCTTATGAAGTAGCAAAATTAAATTAAATTTGATGATTATGCAACATCTTTAAAAAATATTTTTCTTCAAAAAGTAGGGGGTTTTTTTGCATTTAGTTTCAGTTTTATTTCATTTCATATTAGTTTAAAAGAAACTATTTTCAACTGGAAAAAGCTGTTTAATAGTTCTGAAATAGGATATGTGGGAATGTTTTCCTGTCCCTAGAAATGGCCATATATTATAGTGTAGTTCCATTTTCACCAAATTATAGTTCACAATATGATGACATTTAATTTTCTTATACTATGTCTTAAGCAGTTACAAGCAAGTCCATCTGATTATGTATTTTCCCATTACTGGCATCCTGCAAACGTTGCATTTGCCAATAATTCATTACCAGAGTAGCTTAAAAGAAGTGTCTTCATTACTAGCCACAAAATGTATTCAGGAAGAAACAGGAACATAAGTAAAATGGTTCAAAATGTAGGCAAAGACAGCTGGAGGACAATTTGTGATGCTAAATCTGTGTTTTCAGACATCTATGCAAGTTTCCCAGGATTGTTGTTTAATCTTCTCGGATGTTGAACCTTAGTTGGATAAGTATGAATCTGACATTTTTACCTGTATACACTAGACATGAACTTAATTTGTAGCTCCAATATTTAGTGACAAGGAAATCACTCAGTAGGTATTTTCAGCAGAGACTGAATCTGAATCTTGATTTAGGGAGCTGTATCAGGAGTGACAGTGAATGGGAAAAGAGCTGCAGAAGCATGGCAAAATAGAGACATGGAGGAAAAGAATAAATATGAATGGCAGAAGTTTCAAAGCATACCACTGACCTCAAAGTATGTGTTAGATTTGCTGTAAGTTCCATTTTAAAATATGTAGCTTTTAAAAATAGAGAAAATTAGCAAACAATAAATCCAAGAGAGTTATCTGATGGGAATTTGTCTTGGCCTAGTGTTCTTGCTAAACATTGAAAAAACACAGAAAAGAAAAAAATTTAGTGACATAAGGGCAGCCTTTTCTTCATACATATATTTCAAATGCAATAGGAATTTATGACGCAGTAGGTAGACTTTTTATGAATAAGGAAATAACACTTTCTTTTTCTGGGCATCTCCAATAGCCCATATCCATTTTGGAAGTAATGGAAGACACTATCTTTGCCATTTTCTTGATGCTGCTTGCAAATTTTATTCTACTTGTCTGTTCTTTAGGACAAGCATTTTAGTGCCAAGTGCTTGTGTGGTGAACTTCAGTATATTAAAACAATCCAGTTCCCTATCTCAGTAAACAAAAATAGCCTTAGACATTCTAACAGCTTGACTTGAATGTATTTTAGTCGCATTCAAATTCTAATATTTTTAGTGAATACACTTCTACTCACTGTTGGAAGTCCCACTGTTCCTGGAATTTCAACTTCACTATGTTTATCAGCAAAAAAAACCACCCCAAAACAACAAACCAGCCTATGTGACTGCATGTATTGTTTCATTATAGATTTCTGATGTATCACTGAATGGAATGAATAGCTGGAAAACAAATTCATTACAGTGGCAAAAAAATATCATATTACTTTAAAAAATTATCTAGAAAGCTCCTATGAGCAACAATAACGTTAATATATTTAAATTATACTTATATATTTAAATTATACTTATCTTTGATAAAAGGCATTTTTTTAACAAAATAAATTTTGTAACTTTTGGGACCAGTTACCATGATTTGTTTTTCATGCTTCAACTAGCACAGAAAAAAACAGACTGTGAGCTCATTAATTGTTGATCAAGATTTAGCAATTCTACATTAGTGTTTCAAAAACATAGAAATGTATTCAATGGCCCATCCTTGAAGAGGTTAAAATGTGAAGACAGAAGAAAACTGACTTAGAATTACATAGTGCAGGTGTTCCTATGAAAATTTTGACAGGATTTGTGATGCTCTTTAACCAAGTTTCCATAAGATAGATGAGGAACCCATTAAAATTATAAGCATTAACTGCAGGATATTTAGATTTATTCATTTTACTTGAAACAAAAGTAAGGAACATAGACCTTGCATTTTCAAAGGTACTTAAATCTTTAACACTCCCATGCTGCCTAATCCTTCTGTCACCAGGATATGAAAATGAACCTTGCCTTGATTAATATTCTATTAATCCATGACAAAGTACCCATATCACTCACACACTTAGTTTCTCGGCGAGTTCCTGTGATATGCCTCATTAACTGGATTACGCGTTTGATCTGATCGCTGTCGTATCGTTCTGGTGACAGCCAGGGTGCCTCATGCTGGACTGTGCAGTAAAGTGTCTTTATCAGAGACAACCCTTTCCTTTAATGTCTCTCTGAACCCTCTCCTCTAACGTAAGAAATGTTGCCCAAGGTCAAAATGTTTATGATTAAATGTGAAAGTAAATGTTGGTGTCTTGCCTGAGACTAATAGAACTAATTTGACTAACCTTTGATAGATCTTTGAGATAAAATAAAGATGAAAAAGTCTATGCTGAATCATTTTTCATTCAGTAAAAAAAAAATATTTTCATCTCTGCTGACTTTTTTTCCTTACAACTTCTGAAGGAGCTTAGGGCTGCTTAAAGGTAGCATTCTAACCGCCCTGACATGAAAATTCTCAGCTAGTTACAGATCAGAAAAAAACATGATCAACAGCTGCCCTCTTCTTTTCTCCTCCAACAGCTCCTCCAAATGGAATCAAATTTCCCACTGCCTGGAGCTGCCCGCTCTTCTTTCATCTTACCAAGAACTCAGTCAGCTTTAAAAGTACAATGACTTTTTATCTTGTCTGTAGGGCAAGTGGATTGACCTTGAACAAAAGCCTTTTTCTTATTTTTTACCCTTCTTCTGATCATCCTTTAAACTTTAATTGCCTAATAAGATGTTGATATTTATATACACAGAGCTGTATTTTTAAAGGAAGTCTGACTTTAGAAGAGTGTTAGAAAGCAATTTTGTTCCTTTTATCTAAAATGGAAGAAAAGCTTTCATTACTGAGACATTTCCTCTCCCCAACATCTGGTTATGTCGTTTCTCAGTGGAATTTGAAATGTTGATATTTTCAGAGGAAGGATGGTTTAGATTGTCTTACCCAGCTGATTCTGTCTAGGCTGAAAATCTGTCTAGTCTTTCCTCAAAGATCACCCTTTGTAGTGGACTCAAGCAGTCTATTCTTTTGTTTCAGTATCTTTATTATAAGCAAGTGCTTTTTAATATTTGATCTGAATACTTCCCACAGAATTTAAGTCCATTAAAACCAGTCTTGACTACTCTGGGCATGGAGAAGAGATTGCATCTTTCCTCTTTTCTGCAGTTTCTGTATTTTCTGTTTTAATCCAGCTTTAAGTTACTTTAGGAGAAGAAAGGGGAAGTATAACTGATATTTGCTACGTTATAATTCTGCTTAGTTTAGATGGAGTATTTTAGGCTACAAGAAAACATCAGTGTCATCTTGGCATGTTGATTGAGAAAACTGATATCCAAGCATAGCAGTCCCAGCTTCAATTCAGATAGTGTGCAAAAATCAGTCTCATTAATTCTGATTTTATAACTGTCTGTCATTCAACATATGAAGCATAAAACTCTCTACTGTTCTCATCCATAATTCTTTTCACTTTTGCTTTCATAAAAATAAGAAGAATTATTTCTTTGAGTAGCTGAGATAACACTGATAGATAAATAAATGCTGATAATACCGATTTCCTGACTTAAGCTCTGTAAACTTTTCAGAGATCATCCCATGTAAAACAGGTAAGATGGTGGCTGTAAGCAAATCCAGCTTTAATGTTGCATTATGTAAGCATCACCGAGAGCCTGACAATGCATCTACTTCTTTTATCATGCATTCAATGCTATGGGAACAAAGTTTTAAGCAAATAAAGCACCTTCTCTATAGGAAAGGTCCACTTTTTATTTCATACTTCAAAGAAATGATTGAAACCCTCTAGCTGAATAAAATAGTTTCTGTAATGAAGTGAAACCACAGTGAAACTGCTCTAATAGTATATAACACACTGTTAGTCAGCAGCTTGAAAACAACCTTCACTGCATAATATAAAATGTAATTTTTACATGGCAAAGTTATGACAGCTTCTTAAAAAGTTGAGTAAATATAATCTTTTATATACCCAAAATAAAAATTAACTGAGTGCTTCAAGGTACCAAAAACTACTATTTGAGACCAGGACCAAGAGAGCTCCTGGGTGTAATGAGGTCAACAGTAAAAGTCTTGGGTCTTGACTAAGCCAAATTGTCTTGACTGTTGTCTGATTCAAGGTGAGATCTGATGGATCAGTAAAGCATGAACTAATGTGCACAGAGACAGATGGTCAGTCACCAGCTTGACTTTGATCCTAATAAAGTGTTGTTGACAGCATAAGAGGATTTGTTCTTCATTAATAACCAGCTGGATAGAGAGAAATTTTCTTATTTATACCACATATCATACAGGTTAATCAGCCTTGGAATACATATAGATACCTTCCTCTGCCAGAAAGAAAATTATCTTGGCCAGACATCATAGCCAGAGAGATCAGAAATTAATTGAACTTCCTTACACTATCTAAGGGAACATTGCTGATTGCCTATGTATAAAAATGTTAATTTGCAACCCCAGTAGATATTATTACTGATATACTGTAAATCAAAATCCTGAGCAATTCTTTGTCTTGAAAAAGACTGAATCCAGGAGGACAGAAGTGTTTGTTTCAGTGGATGCATGAAGAACAAAAATTCTCTGATTTCAGTATGTCAGTCAAGCTTTGTCCGTGTTATTGCAGCAAAAAAAAAAAAAAAAAAGGATCATATGTGTAGGATTACTTAATAGATGGTTTCAGAGGAAAGTCATGGAAAGTAAACTTCCCAAAGTAAAGTTTGTCATTGTCTGTGAAACTGATAAAACATGAAGAATTCTTTATAATCAATTATAGGGAAAGTCTAAATGTGATTGAGCTTATGTGGTACCTTATATCCCAACCAGAAAAACATTTATATGCTACATGCTAGTTATTGAACAGATGATAAATGTGAGAAAGAAAGCAAAAGATAAACCTAAATTTTGCCTGTTGTTGAATCAGGTGCTTTAGGTTCCCAGCCTAGCAAGTCCACTGTGAAGGTTTACTTCATTCCCAAGTAAATCTGGATCTAACATGATACTCTATTTCCTTTTTAATTAGATGAGGTTGTTATTATTTTTAAAAAATATTAAGGCATTACATTTTATAACCCAGAGTCACTGTTCTCTAAGAAAGAAGAAAATATATTGAAAGACAATTTTCATTATTTAAACAGTTTATTGCAAACATTTTATTTGTAGCATATTTTCTTAATCTTACAGTGGAAATGAATATGGTTTACTATGAATAAACAAAAACCAGTTTAAATACATATTATTTGCTTGGGTTTATAAATAAGAAATCTTTTTCTTCTGCTCGAATAAGTCATTACATATTAGAGACAAATTCAATAACAATATCTATACTTGTGTTATTTCTACTCCTAGGTCTCTTAGGCTGAAGGACAGTCCATCAGCTACTCCTTCCGTCATTAATGTTCTACCCTTTACTTGGCAATTGCATCTGTGACACCTCAAAATTCTTTTTGGGAGGACAGAAATTGGCCATTGTGTGTAGATCTTGCCTATTCAGTATTTGAATTTGTAGTCTTTTTTTAAAAACTTTGCAGTGCTAAAGAAATGCATAGGTTGGCAACATTCTGGAAAACAACTTGTCTGCCTCATTAGTCTGGATCCAGTCAAGGCTATCCAGACATGTTCATGACCATTTTTGATAGAAAGTAAGTAAAGTGTGGAATAACTAATAACAATTTTGAATAGATAAGGTCGATGTAACATTCAATATAAAGACATCTTCTTAAACTTCTTTCTTGAATAAGAATTAAACATAGCCCTAAATATAAATATTTGCTAAATGTCAACCCAAGTGAAACCAACCTGGATTTCCACCCAAAAACTGAAGCAAAATGCCAAAGAGCCCTGATCCAGCACACAAGCAGACTGTGAAGCAGGGGATCATTGGCCACTGCAGAATTATGTTCTATTTACGAACAGAAAGGGCTTTACAGTCTCAAGGCTCTCTCCATAAACTTGTGTGTAATCACCATAAAGACTGGCACTGTGAAGAAATCAACATTTCAGTAACTATAGAGACATAACTGAGCTGTACCACTTGGATGTTATGCTGTGAGGATTCCAGGAGATGCTTTGCAGTCAAACACTACTTTATTGTTTGCAAACAAAATATGGTATTTTTGTGCCAGAATCAGATTATAATAGAAAAATAATGAAAAGTCATTCTTCTAAAATTTCCAGCGTGGACAGTTCTGTCAAGGCCTTTGAACTGGTGAGTATCCTGTCTCACCTCAAGCAACCTGGCTTGAATTAATCGACTCTCTGTACTTCTGGAAATAATCTCTCCTTGTTGGAAACATCCTCAAAAGTTTATACTTACTACTGTCACAAAAACAATTAAAAGTAAATTTAGGAGGCATATTTCTTTTTTCTGGTGCTTTCTGTTTTGTGGTCAAAGGAAGCTTTATAAATTCTATATTTCCTCAATTCTTGATTATTGCTTTTCAGGAAAGAAAGGGCTTTACTTATGTGTGTTTAAAAAAGATGCCACTGAACTTTACAAAACATTCATTTTATATAAGCTTGCTTAGATGGCTAAAATAATTCTTTAATTCCTAAATTATCATTTTAATAATCTGAATAGTACTCTAGGGTTAGTTTCTATTCCTTTCTTCTCTTTTCTCTTTATGGTTTGTTACAAATTTTATCATTAAAATGTGAGTAATAAAACAAAATTTTTTTTTTGGCCTTAATACATGCATTTAAAATACATAAATTTTTCATCCTCATAACTTGAAGTTCACTTAATAAATTTCAGTTCAATACCATTGGTGCTTCTAGGTCTGTATGTATGCAGGCAATATTGAGTAGTGGTCATAAAGCACCTTGTCCCACATTAGTCTCCTGTTTTCTCACAATAGGCTCTTCTTTATCTTTGTATTCTTCTTCAATTTTGGAAGCTGTGGCCATCTGAGGTTTTGCTGATATTTCTGAAGTGTAGGGACTCATAATGCTTGTTTTTGTTTTGCAGAATTATCTCTGCTAAATCTCCCTCTCCTACTGAAAAAGGCCTACGTATGTCCTGTGTTCACTTGTCTGAACTTCCCACCTAGTCTGGACAACAATTTTTGCAGAACCATGTTCTTGAGTCAAAACTAATTCCTCTAAAATATCTGCCTCTCTAAGAAGATTTTTTGCAACTTATACACACACTTCTAAAGTAACTGCTAAGGAATTTTTCAACTGTTGGGTTGGTTGAAATTTCTTCCGGTGGTTTCTCCAAGTTTTGAAAACATTTTAAAGAAGTTATTCATCAAAGGATATTAACAAAACTTTTTGTCCAGTTTTCTCTTGATTTCTCATAACAGAAGAAAAATACAATTTCTTTAAATTTAGATACTCACCATCAAAATATTAATTATGCAATTATTTTGAATGCTATAGAGTATCTTCTATAAAGTATTAATATATCATCACACACATCCACTTACAACTTCCACCTAAACCAAAGGCTGTTTTATATTTCAGATGCCACTTTTTAGATGGCAGACAGTTAGGATAGATGCTACCAGGTGGCTCCTTTCCAGACATGGAATAGTGTGTAACAAGAACTGCAGCTCCATCCTTGATGATTGTTCACATCCTGAAAATGTTCTACTAAATAAAATAAAATAAGTACCTTCTCATATCTGGGAATATCTCTTCCACCACACCCAATTATTGAAGGAATAGCATGATTTCAAATTGTGGGTGGAAATGGACTACTGTCTTGAAGAATCAGTCCTCTGCTTTTGGAAGAATAGATCTGTATTTTTCATTTTAGCAGTTTTTAGAGGCTTATTTGGTAAAGGGACTTTCTGACATTCTACTATACATTTTAAAGAGTTTAATTCTCCAGTTTTTATTTTATACTTACATGCACAAACAGATTTGTATACACATACGAGGAGTTTTGGGTGCCTATAGCAGAGCAACAAGTATCACTAACTGCAATGTTCCTCAAGTTTTTTTATGTGTTTTTGCAAATTGACTTAATCCATACAAGAATAATATGCTCAACCAATTTACACAGAGTGTGCAGGATGGATTTATGCCAAATTGCACTTAATTTCAAGATGCAACAATTCTGATTAGTTACCCTTTGCAGCATAGAATTATTTGACATGCAAGATAAAGAAGTGTCCTTCTATTATTTATTTATTATAATATACCCCAGCTGGCAAATAAGTACCATGGAACCACTTGTTCACTCTCCATGCCTCCCACCCCAGATGGGAAGGGAAGAAGAGTCAGAAAAAGCTAAAGACCATGTGTTGAACTGAGAACAATTTAATATCTAAAATTAATGTTATTAATAATTAACTAAGAATAATAATGATAATGAAATAGAAACTAAAATAGAAATTAAAACGAAATAAAAATAATAATGAAGAAGAAAAGGGAGATAGCAAAGTGAGAGAGAGGAATAAAACCCAAGAAAAAACAAAAAATGCTCAATAAAATTGCTCACCAGTCACTGGCAAATGCCCAGCCTGTCCCTGAGCCACTCACAGACAACACGCCCAGTTTGCATTCTAAGCGTTCTGTGATATGGAATATCCCTTCAGCCAGTTTGGGTCAGTGGTCCCAAATATTTTCAGCATCACATATCCACTTGATTCAGCAAATTGAGGTGGTCAAAAACATCCACTTGACTTTTAACAAATTGTTCTTGTAAAATTATTCATTGAGTGTTAAGAGCATGTCATGCTTCACTGGGTAAAAGTACAGTGATCACTGCATCCACTAACCTTTCTTATACCTTGTAACATGCTGTAGCTTATTTCTTTTATTATTCTTCTCTCACTTTTTGTAAGGATCATTAACAAATGCATGTTTCCATGTGCACTGGCTATGCACTGACTTTTTCCTTCAATATTGGTTTATTTCACTTTAAATGCAGGTTGTGTGGTTCAGAGGTCCACAAGTGTATATTTTGCTTTCCAAAGGGTGTATTACGCTTAGAGTCACAATAGCACAGTTCTGATTTTAATTTGTGCAACCTCAGAAATTTACAGCAAAATGGGCCCAATTTTCATAACTTCTAAGCATGCAACATTGACTTTGCAAATGATCGCTGAACTAGAATTCCCATACTGACAAGCAACCTCCCCGATAGCCTTTTTAATGTTCCAGTCAAAAAATTTCACCTTATTTCTAGCACTTATTTCTTTTCCCATTTGTTACTTTTTGTGCAAAGGAAACCAAACTTGCAACATACTTGACAGCAGACAAGACCCTAAGTGCTGATCTGTAAACAGTCTGGATTTAATGTTGGTTCACATAACCATAATCTGTTTCCTAAGGGGCATAACTTTAATTTTCTTTAATAATTAATGAAGAAGCTGACTTAAGAAAAATAAAATAAAAACTACAAGGATCATTCAGCTGTGTCAATTCCTAGGTCTATATGCCAAGAATTATAATTTGTACACTTCTAATAAGTAGATTTTTTTTTTCATAAACAGAAGCTAATAGTACCTTTTGTTTTTCAGTTTAAAACAGAAGATACTTTACAATCTATCTTAATTTTAGTGTTAATTTGATTCTCTTCCCGCAGGTAGACATTCACTAAGTACTGTCTATTATTTGCAATAAAAAAGGGAAAGGAATGATGGATTTTTGTATAATTTCTTATATTACCACAATGTATCTTCAGGTATTATTTTATATACATGCTGAAAAAAGCCAGAAATTTTATGAAATGACACTTTGAAAATAAATGATTTAAATGGTATCATAGCGTCCAGATATGAGGGACAATTTAAGATTTTCCAGGCTAACTCAGTCTTGATTTCATTTTTAGTCACATTTTCTCATTTTATTCATTTGATTTGTTGGCATTAACACTTCATTTTGTAGCTTTCCTTTGTGCAATGTCCCAAGCATAGATGTTTTTCTTTTAGGGAGTAGAGGCCAAACAGCTTCTGGTGCAGTGAGTTAGGAGGACTCAACAGGGCTGTGTAAGAACAACCTGGTTTTCCTCAGCACAGCACAAGAGAACAGCACCTGGTTTCCACCCTCGGTGTGTGCCAGCAGGAGATGACACACACACATCTCAGCTATCAGAGCTCCTTTGATAACAGCATAAAAGCACAGGCATGGCAAGGACCAGAGTGCCCCGAGGGTCCTGACTGAGACTGGAAGACTGAAGATGCACTACCTAATTAGAGAGCAAACTTGCACAAGTCTTTCAGAGTCTGCAGGGAATATTTACAAAATAATATTTTAAAAGTCTTAAAACCCAGCTGAGTTGGGAAAAGCTTCAATGCCAGCTGAAGGCATTTCATTAATTTGACCATTCCACTCCCTCTCTGACATTTTTCAAATCCCTTTTTCACAGGATGTGAGGATGTCAAGAGACTTGGGGATGTAAAAACTTTAGATTTTTTTCATGTTGGCAAGAAAGTATTTTTCTCTAACCTTCCTGAAACAATTTAACACTAAAATTATTTTCACAGATATATTTAAAACTATTCAGATTGAAACAGATTTCAGTTTCCAGAAAAAGTGTAAATATTTAAAACCTAACAGAGTATTAAGCAAACCGAAAATAGGATCTCATAATTGGAATGTCAGATACTTTTCTACACTTTCTCATTAACTGATGTCCCTCCTATAACATTTTTCACTAGAGTGAAATTCTAAGAATTCATGGCCTTCTGAATTGCCCTAAAATATTACTTAGGTTTAAATACAAAAATGTACGTCCAGCTGGGGAAGTCCTATAGTTAGTACCCTAGAGAAGAAAATAATTCTGGCATTGCTTCAATATTAGTACTTCACATTTCTCTCACATTTCTAGACTTCACAGAGAAAGCCTCCAAGAATTATGCAATTTTAATAACTACAATCTAGGAGCAGATTTGCATGCTTGCAAAGAGGAAAGCCATATTATATATAGCAGCAGCTCACAGCCTGGGGTATTGCCATTGCGAGTAATCCCACTATCCTGCTGTCAGAGTATTGATCTGGATAATGTACCCTACATATTTATCTAAATAATGGCATAGTCTCTCTAATTTTCTGAGACTAGCAGCCTGTCTACAGTGCTTTATGCTGCAACAATATTTAGTTATGGTAGCCCTAGACTTCACAACCTATTTCAAGATTCAGAACAGGCTTTTCAAGGTGTAGAAGCAGCTGTTGCTCTTAATGTCAAATCATCCTTAGCCTCACAACATGTTTCCAAATTTTTAAATGTTTTTTAAAGGACAGAAAAATAAGAATATCAAATATGCAGGAAGCCTTTGTTTAGTGATAGATCCTGCATACTGTGAACCTGCAAGACAAAGCATAATCAAATAGACTTAAACTATGTGGCATGTTATGTCTTCATAAAGGTGAACTGCCTTTTCTCCTAGATAAATTAGGAGGAATAAAGCACCCAGCTTGTAATAATTATAGCCGGAAGAAAATTCAATTTGTACTACAGTGAGCATACTAAACTTGAAGTGTCTGTACTGTTTTTGACGTTTTGGGAAGGAAAATAATTCAGACATGAATAAAACATCTATATGATACATGGATGCACAATATAAAGTAATGCACTGTTAAAAGCAATTTAAACCTCTAAGATTGTAAACTGGAGAGGAAAAAAAGGGAATAGAAAGAAAAGCAAAGGCATAAAAAATTAGTGAAAATAATCACACTAATAATCAACTCTACAGTTTGCCCACTGAAAAATATCTTTCTTTCAAAGCTGACCTTAGAGACTACCAGAACAGCTCCTGGACAAGAAAATAAAATTAAGGGCAACTGACTTGACCAATTTTGTTTGTATTTTTCAAACCATCAAGCAACTCAACAATGAAAAACTACCCTAGAAACATATTTAATTAATATACATATGCATTTATATGTAACATGTAATTTGTATTACAAGAACACACCAACAGAGATAGAAACCTAAATTTTGAAACATAACTGCAGATATAATACATAAAACAATTCTTGTCTCTCGCAATACTCAACATTCATGTATTTTACTTAGGAAAAGTCTGCTTTCATTGCAGTTCTAGAACTTCTGCTTCCAAGTAGTTTCCTGCCATTTTTCACATATTCGATAGCTGCTGTTCTCACAGGTGCTGGCCCTTTTCTTTCCCTTCTCATCATCCTTCACAAACTTACCAGCTCCTGAGGTGATGCTGTCCCATTACTCTGCCGATGTGTGCACAGGAGTTGTGCCCCAGCCCTTGGTAAATGAGCTGTGACACATTGGCTTCTGCTGGCAGCCGCTGCTCCTGATGAAGGTCACGCACCCAGGAGGGATGTCCTTATGATTTAATCCACCATATGCTGAGTTCTGAACAGAAGTGCTCCTCACACGTTTCAGTAACAGGTCCTCCTGAAGGTGGAGTGGATGTCAAGTAGGGTGGCCTACCTTGGCCAGTTTAGGAAAGGAATAAATTCAGGCCAGGATAAAGCGCCAAAAAAAAAAAAAAAAAGCCCAGAATAGCTGATACACTAATGAGCCATACTTTGGATAAATGTGGATTAGTGCAGTTTTCAGTTTAATTACATTTAGTCTAGAAGTTAGCAGGTAGTCTAGAAAAGGTAGGGTTTTTTTCTTTTTTAGCTTGCTATGCTGGCTTTTTACCTAGTTCAGGCCGTGTGTACCAAGCAAACATGGCACTGCAAATTGAACAGAAACCTTTTTCTGGGTGTTAGCTAAAAGGCAAAAGAGGAAACATGGTCTACAAATTACATAAGGTGGTACACAGGTGCTTATGAAATACTGTAAATACATTTTACAGAACCAGTGAGCACTTACCTGTTCTAAAACATTGTTATGAACGAAGGCAGAGATAACAGCCTAAAATGTATAAAGTATGATTCAGCATTTTGCACCAGTCTCCTACATAAGAAAATTCTGAAAAGACCTTTTTTTCATAAAATACAGGGTTTTTTTCTCATTCAGGGCTTTTTTCTTTGTGTTTTGATGAGGGACAGAGCCAGTGTTAAACAATAAGCATTCTCTTATGTCTCCTGATTTCCACCCATACAAAAACTCACCTCTCATATTTTTGTTCTGAACAAATGCAATGGTTTTGAAGCAGATATTTTATTTTTATAGAAGTCTGGTCATGATTTCTGTGTGCATTTTCTTGGGCCAGGATTCAGTATCTGGTTTATGTGCCAGAGCTGGGCTCTGACAGCCCATGAAAAGGAGACATATACATGATAATCATTCAATTTAAGGTAGACTACAACAATATCATCAATGAAGGAGGTTCACTATCATAGTTGCCACCTTAAAACAGCCAAGGAAACCAATTTCTCTCTGTTCAGTTAGGAACCATGGTGAGTAAATCAAGCGCTTCAGCTTGATAGGAATTTTGTAGAGTCCAACTGAGTTCATGTACCCGAAAATTTGCAAATCAAGCCAAATGTAATTTTTCCCGTTCCCTCATAGGTGTCACCTGTCTCCCAGCTGGGCGTTTTGTGCATGTGCTTCTTAAAGTTATTAGACAAACAAGCCCTGTGTTTTTATAAAAAAAATTCTACTGAAATTGTTTCTTAATGGATATTGGGTGTCTATTCACCAGTACATGAATATTGAAATCTGTCCCTATAATAAAAAATGCCTTAGTAAATCACTGCAGATCCCACCAGTGGGCTCAGCTGTAACAGTTGCTCTACTTAGTGGTCTGGTTTAGTTCTGTATGCAAGATGATTTCCACAACAGATAATCCTAGTTAAACAGGAATGTAAAACCAAGGGGTCATCCTCAATGCTATCATCTTAGTAATTAATGAAAACCTCGTGTTGCATTTCAGTCAGGACAGATGTCTGAAGCATCCTACCTTGTTTACTCATCCATTCACTCCCAATACTACTGAAATTAATTTTTTAAGAGAAGGAATTTCTGTGTTATAATACCTGCTGTGCTTGGCATTTGTCTGCCCCACCTTGCAGCAGCCACCAGTTCATTACTGCATTTGTGGCATCAGCTTGTGCTGCTGTTGGCACCCACTCAGCAGCGCAATTGCAGTAGCTAAACAGATACTCTCGGTGTGATTGCCACGTGCCAGGGGTGTGATGGACACAGCTGTCACATGATGGGCACATGATTGTCACATGATGGGCCCATGATTGGTGTCTGCTGGGCACACAAGTGCCAGATGGGTGCATGACTGTCATGTTCTTGCCACATGATGGATACAGAGCTGTCATGTGATGGGCTTTTGATGAATGTGTCAGGCATGCAATTCTTGAAGCTTGTGCCGTGTCCAGCTCCTGTTCTGTAGCTGCCCCTGCTTTTTCTCTGCTGCTGCTTGACCAGAAGATTTTCTAACTGTTCTTTGTTATTCCAGTTTGTTCTTAGAGTTTCTGCAGTTCTGTAAAAAGGAGATGCTTGAGTATGTTTTATTTTGTCTCTAAACCATAGGAGAGGTCTGCCTCAGTCTTAACCACCACAACAGCAACCTGCACCGCAATCTGTGATTGCTTTATAGTTGACAGCAGATTTCCAAGCCAATCTGCTCCCTTTTGCTAGGCTCTGACTTCTGTAACCTCATTTCAGAGACCATTGTTCCAAGAGTAAACCATTGCTCCTTTCCTGGCACACTCAGGCAAAACTATTTATTTCCAAATTTATATTGCACTTTTACAGACTACTTGGAAGAGAACTCCAGGCAGCATGTTCTACAAAATCTGGTGCAAGTGGTCTCTGGCCTGTGGGAGAGGAGTGGTGCCCCAGTGATCACCTTTAGCAAAAGGGTGTCAGGGGTGGACATTTTATTCCCTGAAAGGGTGGCCAGGAACTGGAACAGGCTGCCCAGGGAGGTGGTGGAATCACCATCACTGAAACATTTAAAGGAGGAGCAGATGTGGCACCTGGTGACGTGTTTTAGAGGTGGACTGATGCTGGATTAATGGTTGGATTTGATGATGTTGGAGGTCTTTCCCATCTGTAATTATTCTGTGTTTCTGTGACTTTGAAGCAGGATTTACTTCCCCACATCTCTGCTGTGTCTTGCTTAACCCACCCCTGGTGTCACAGGGGCCTCTCGGTGACACCCTGTGGGTGAGAAACACCATGCAAAAATGCAAACTCCAACAACAGGGAGGTTTCAGCAATGGCTTGTGTGTGCATCAGTGGTTTTGGCAATCTGTTTCTGGAATAAACTATTACCAACTGTTTGTCTATTTAGAAATGATCAGTCTGACAAATGGTGGCTATAAAATGAAGACTCCCAAATTGCTGACCTTAGGAAGCCCAAATAGTTTTAGTATCTATCATGACTGAAGACACTTCAAAACAGACGCAAATCAGATTTGCCATCACAAAGATTATTCATCAGGAAGTAAAATAAAAATCACCTTTTCCCCCCTTAAAATTCAAAGCATGCAGGGAATTTGCAGCTTTATTTATGGAAATAAAAAGGGAAAATATTACATCAGCACTAATATTTATCTATGGATTGTCTATGAAAAGACTAAAAATCCAGCAAAAATACCTCTACTGAATTGGAATCAGATCCCAGACTAAGATTTAAGCTTTTTGTGAATGTAAAATAGACATCAACTTTTGCATTTATCATGGTTCAGGAGAAACCTCAACTGTATTCATATTTAGAGTAAGTTCCCGTTTATTATTCAATTTGCTGGTTTGTGTATCTCCCACATAATTTACCACAGCTGGTATGACTTTATTAAAGCATGATTTTATCAAGTTAGTGTGATCCAACTGTTCAGCTCACAAACATAGACTGTTCAGAAATTGACTTTTCCCATCTTTCTTCATTACATCTACAAGGGATAAATTATTCCTTGTTTGATAAATATCCTGTGGTTTAACTTGAGGACAATGTTTAACAGTGTCTACTCTGACATTGTCTACCTAAATTTCCTGAGGGTTTCCAAATGTACGTTATTATTTATGAAGATGACATAAATGGCAGAGATTATATACAATAAGCTGGCAGCAAATAAGACCTCACTGAACAGCTGAGTGATTGCACTTTGTAATTCAGATGGAGATGAAAAACTGTACAGTAATAAACATCTAAAATGACAGGGAAATGTGAAACTGTACTATTCAATTTTAAAACAAATGTTCTTCTTCTTATTAAGGCCCACAACAACCTTTTGTTTTTTCTCTTCAATGAGGAAAAAAGGCAGGAAGCAATATAAAAAGCGACTATCATTTACTTCAGTCACTCTTCGGTGTATGTGCCAGGCAGCCGTGTTCCGCAACTAATTTTTAACTTCCATGACTACAGGTGACCTGAAAATTTTATCATGACAAGCTATGTATTAATATTAAACAATGTCTAACCGCATGCTGCATTTTCCCCCTGTATACATTGCAACATAAAACTTTGTGTAAAATAAGAATCTACTGAAGGTGTATCATGTAAAACTTCAAGACCCAACAATTTATCCAGGGATTTACTAAGTACACATCCTGTACTACATGTTTTACAACAAACAAAAACTCAGTAATGAGGCATTTTATGTGTTTCATTCTGTTCTACTGCTGAATTCCAGATTTATTGCACATAGAGAAGTCAGGTGTCACCAGAATCAAACATGAGAAATTTTTAACATTGCTGTCCCTTCCTGGAAAAACTTCTACCTCAAGAAGCAGCTACAGTGATCACATCCTTCTCTTAAATGAGGGAAAAACTGAGTGACAAAAATAAAAGGTATTGCACGCTACCGTACAAATAATGTGCAAAATCCATAGGACACTTCCTGAAGCACGGGTTTCTCTAAGTGCCATGTTATATGAACTAGGCCAGTCCTTCATAGGGGGAGAACTGGGGATAGATCCAAATTCTTTTGACAGAAGCCAGCCTCAGACAGAGGATCACTACAATGTAATATGACAATGCTATACATATGACATAAAGAGGAGCCAGGGGTGCTTTTGGAAGAGAAGTCCTGATCTGTGAAACCCTCTCATCCCTTCAGTCCTCATGTACTCTAAAAAAGATCTTACTCATTTGGAGCTGTTTTGAAGAAAGTTGCAGGAAACACAGGGTTACTTGCTTGTGAGTTAATCAGTGCAAACTGATGGACTCTGTGGTCCATCCTCAAAGGAATGTTGTCTCTCACCTACCACCAAACACATAGGTATTACAACTTTTCTAAGCAATATTTACAACTTGGTCATTGTTGTCATCTGAAAGGAATGGAGAGAGGAGTCTCAAGTTATTCTTAATTAGGTCAGGCCTTTTGGACGGGAGTAACAAATTCCAGAAAAATTGTTGGAATAAAACTGTTCCTAAGGAGCTAGAGTTGGGAGGACAGGGACATACCCTGAAAAATTGTGAGACCAAATCAATATCGGTCTCCTGGATAACTGATAATTACTCAAAACTTTGAAACTACTGCTATTGCCTTCGATTTGTGCAGTTTTTGTGGATTTTGTTTTTGTAAGTCAGCTCATAGAAGGTGACCAACTCCAGAGTCATCCTCAGGTGACTGAGGGACACCTTGTCAGTCACTTTCAGAGACCTCTGCAGGCTTTGACGGCTCTGCCTTTGAAAAAGCTGCAGCTGGGTTACTCTTAGAAGCAAAAGGCTCTGCAGAACTCAAAATGGAAGATGGAGAATGACTATTTTCTGTTTGATCTTGTCAGTATTATATAAAGACTGAGGGTTATTTTTTCCCCTGAACAATATTCTCTGATATTATAGTAGTCACTGATTCCATTATTAATGTTATTACATCTTCAATATAGTTTGCTGTAAGAACTAAACAACATATCATTGAATATTTTTAAGTGTTAAGTGTTAAATGACCTCAATTTAATCTGGAGCCCTGTAGATTTAGCTGTATAAATTAGGGATGCTTCAAGACTCAGTGTCTCTGGGTCTATGATAATTTAGCACCTGCTGTTTTCTTATAATGTATTAAGAGTGTCAGCCTATGTACCTGAGACTATATTTGTGGTTTCATGTACCACAATATCACCAATATCACCAAGAAAATTGTGATATTAATTTAGTCATAGGTATACACAAAATAGCTGTAAACCCTTCTGAATCAGGTAAAGTTAACAAAGTATTTCAGATTTTAAAAAATGGCAATTTTTTAAAAGAAAGAAGAAAGAAACAGGCTGCTCATTAAACTAAACAGGCAAAAACCATGTATGCATCAGGATGAGTATTTCTGTTCTTAGATAAAAAAGCAATAAACAATTAAACTGAGAATACTGGATTCCTTTTATTTTTGCTTTCAGTCAGGAGAGAAGATTTAGAGAACAACCATGCAGCTTTTCATGAAGGCCGTGTGCAAGAATCACTATGCCAGCACAAGCCCAATGCCTTTCCACAAAGCTAGCAGGACTGCCCGTGGTGGCACAGTCCCCCGCAGCAGGGAAGAGATCCGAGCTGGGACCTGGCTGCAGCCGGTGGATACGGCTGCCACAGCCATCTGCAGGGCAGCAGGGGCTCTGCGAGCAGCTGCCGCCTTACAGCAGGAATGCCTCAGATCTGGAAATCTCTGGGTTTGATTCCCACTGTTTTCTGGTGTCTGGACCATAGGGCAAAGCAGGCATGTCTGCTTCCTGCAGCTGTTGTTCTCTATCTGAGCATGCTGGAATTCTCAAGCTGTACAAAACAGCAGGGGTTTTTTTGTGGAGGGATAGCGATCTTATTAATTTTACATAAGCAGGGTAAGATTTCTGGGTGATATAATAGGAACACATTCCTACCTGAAGATCTTGCTAAAAAAACTATTATGATTAATTTAATTTTTACATTGAAATAAAAACAATTCACCATTTTAATTAAAAAAAGAAGATAAAAGAACCCTATTCACTAAGAAAATTTCTTATCAAGCTTAAAGAAAATCACAATCATCACTGTGTAATTGTTAGTTACTGTAATATCCAGAGATACGATAACTGTGTCACAGTAGGGTTTACCAGCATATAACTACTGTATATCATCCCTTTGAAAGCTCACAACCTGTGTACACATAAATTATTCTAATAAATGGCAAGTTGGCAGGGAACATCTGCTCTAGCTGGTGAATCCACTAATGTGATCCACCTGTCACTGTCTGGGTCATTACATAACTGCAATTCTGAACTGCTGTAATATTTTTGGCACATATACAAAGCTCCAAGTTGCACTAACAGATTGAACTGAGGTCCAAGATTAATACACGTTTTAAAATAAAACCAAAACATTTACAGTACTCATTAAGGCCACTGGGAAAATACCATGGAAATTCATTTCAGCATGATTTTTGAATCATTGTTTTTAGTTAGAAGCATTTCAGAGGACATTTCACTATAGTTGCCATAAATAATAAGAAAAGTGGGGGAAGATAGTTGTCATGATGTATCGATTCAGAGATTATTTTAGAGCACCAGTTTTCACATTGTGTCTTCCTGTGTGTCTTTCTGTTTATTTCCACTTAACTTTCTCCACATCTGCCAGCCTAGAGACTCGCTAAAACAAAATGCTTTTAGGAGTTATGTCAAGACTCAGAACTTAATATGAATTTTTATATGAAATATTTAGATAAACCAGAAATAACCTGGATAAAGTTTCACTACTTTTACCAAAGCGCATAGTCATTAGGAAGGTAAGAGCTGACCCACCTTAAGCCTCTAAAAACAGAACATTATGGTTTAGATTCTGTATATCAAATGCATATTAGAAAATGAAAGTTCTCTTGCACAAATTATGCTTGTCATGCATTTAAAAGGTGAAAACTCTGATAACATTTCTACATGTACAGATTACTGTTATATCTGAAGAGATGAACGACAAATCAGCATAAACCTATTAACATATTAAAGTTGGGTCATTAGCCTGAAAACTGGAACATCTCAGCTTCTATTTTAGTTGGACAATGATTGTCTACCACTAACCTTTAAATCATGTTAAACATTCGAAAGGCTTTGTTTCCCGCTTATATGTATATATAATTTAATATTTAAGTGCATTATCAGCAGTAAAACTTCACCTGGTATAACCATTGGATGTCATACTTAATTCACCAAAGAAACGCACAGTGGCCCAAACAAATTTCTCCAATATTTTTTTTTGTAGTTTTATATGAGAGACAACTTTGGAGGATCCAACCATTTGAGATATTCCCACATAATTATATGGAAATGAGTCTGGAAGGAACCTACAAACATCACATTCTCTATGCTTAAACTTTACTATCAAATTATTCTTTGGTTATGAATAAAATCAGTTTGAAAAAATAAAAGGAGTTGTGCACAAGTCATTATTCTTAAGATCCTCAGTGTGCCTGAATCATCACTCTTTGGTAATCAGAAGTGTACAATTTTTAGAATTGATTATCTAATATAGCAGCAATTATTGATATTTCAGTGCAGCTTTCTTGTTCTGAGCCAGTCATACGTTTTCTTTTTAACTTGAAATGTCAAGTTCGAGTCATGGAACCCCATTTTCCTGCATGCAGAGATCAGATATCTGTCTGCATTTGAGACAGGTGCTTTGCAAAGGAAAGGCATTCCAGAATTCTAATTTAGAATCTTTCATCAGATTCAGTGGGAGGATCCTATTACCTGGCCTATGTATTTCTGCGTTATACAAATAAGGTTTTTGGAGGAGAGAACCTTCTCAGTGCTCTGAAGGACTTGAGTTATCTAGAATTTAAAATAAACTCTTAGTTTCCTTTTTCCCTGAAGAATAAATGCCATAAAATGTGTTTATATACAGGTGATACTGGTCCTTTATTTTCTTTATAATTTCATTGTGATTTTATAAATCTATCCTTCAGCTTTTACACATTGAACAAAATATTTTTTTTCACTGGCCTGTCTTGATGAATTCTTACAATCCTGTCATTTTCTGACAATCTTCCTTTTCCATCTGTACAGTTTGGAAATATTTTATTTGACTTCCATCAGTAAATCAATGAAAAGGTTGTTTTTTCTGATGTCTCTGACCATATAAATAATTTTTAATATTCTCAGTGTGCTTTTAATATTCTCAGTTAGGGAATGGCCATTTTATGCCTTCTGCCTGGAACATAAAAACAACTAGGAGACAATTGGTTACTTTGTTCTGGCAAAAAAAAATGTTATAATGTCATAGTACAGGTACTTGACAAATATGAGATTGAAAGTGGTGCATGAAGATAGAGGGGATAAAGCCCTGAAAGTACTGAAAATGTACAAATATATTAGTTGATTAATAATTTTTAATCTCAGTCTCAAAAATAATTTTGGAAATTTTTCTAACCCCTCCCACAAGAACTAAGATGTCATCTTCTGTAGACTTCAATTAAGATTTAAATCAGATGTCAAACAGCTTTAAATATGTATTCAATTTATAACTTATTAAGGGATATTGGGCAAAACTGTGCAAATATAAATAGTAACATTTCAATATTTAGGAGTCTGAATGCAGTCACATAATTTCTTTTAGATAGAATTTTTGTTAAAAAATGGTCTAGTGCATTCTCTGTTGATCCATTCCATATAATGTAATTCAACACACTGAATCTATACAAAAGTTTTAAAGGGAACATATAATTACTATAATTTTAGCCATTTTTTTCCTTCTACTCAAATTTATTCTTATATGTTTCTTTTGTTATTTGTTCCTTATGCAACTCCAAGATCTGTTTCTCACCAAGGAAAAAGAGAAGACGTATAAAAAATCCCAGCAGAAATCAGGACTGGAGAGCCACACATGTTCCCTTACCCAAGACCACAGTTAGCAGAAATCCCAGTGTAACCAGTGCAAACCTGTTCAGTGAATGAATGAAGAAAGGAGGGAAAAGGAGTGTATAATGAGGCTGCATATGAGCTGAACATTTGAGAAAGCATTTTTTTCCCATCACAAATGAAAAAGTACAACATTTGTCTCTGTCCTACTCAGCCTTAGTAGCAATGTGGAGCCAATGTCTTCCGTCTGGTAGCACAGCATGTGTGAGCCACTTAAACTCCCTGGCTTACATGATAGTAGATCAGTCTTGCTATTTAACTGCTCCTTGCAAGTTATTAAGCATGCAAACAGCTCCCACAGTAAAGAACACACGTGAATTCAAGCTACAATCCTAACTGACTTAAAAGAAGCTCTATTTAAACAAAAATGATGGAAAGAATGCAGCTTTGTCACAAGGGTGAAAAAAGTCCCTATCAATTTGATTTCTGCCTGACTATCAGTCTGACTCCTACATGACTATCAATAACCTCAGCTACAACATATCATGAGTATGTTTCTGAGGTAGATATGTCTTCTCTGCAGACACCCTCAGCTGCAGTTTTGTCTTGCTTCTGATCCCTAGAAATTGGACTGAGGACCCACAGACTTTTGTGTTTCCTTTTCAGTAGTTCTTAGTTAAAAACTTAATTTATTTAATTTTATTTTAATTTCAGCAAAGAGAATATCTTTGACAGAAATGTACAATCTTGTGCGTTTCATAATTTTTTACTTAGTAACCTGAAGCCCTTAAATATCTGCTAATTATAACATCTAAACAACAACTACTATCATCTACATTTCACCTGCTTTGAGGGGTTTTCCATCAAGCCTAAAAATATCATTCAGGTGTGTACAGAGTTAGTTCTCCACAAATCTGAATCCCACTGAGCTTTTTCAAAGCATAAAAGCAGATTTCTCATCTGAAAACTGCTATTCAAAGGTTTTTATCTGTTGGCCTTAATTTTTTATGAATCCATAACGCAATTAATGTCTAAATATGTAAAATAATGAATGCCTGTCTCCATTATGCAATTTATTTATCTTTCAATAAATCAATTATATACATTAAATATTTAAACATCTTCAGTATATTCTGTAACATCTGCACTAATTGCCAAAACTGCTTTCTATATAGTTATATATATCTATCTATATATATATATATATTTCAATATATATTGCTATATAGTGTCAAAGATCAGCAAAATTATTTTGCTTCCCAAAAGTATTGTGAACCAAAAATCCAGCATGAATTTCTTAGTGCCATATCTGTGCTCTCTGTTTAAGAAGTTTTATTTTTTCATGATAGTTGCAGATGAAGTTCTCTGACTAGAAGATTTGATGAAGTTGGATTGAGGACTTAAATTGACTGCACATTAGATATTGCCACACATATTTACCTGAATGGGATTTCTGGGTATCACCTTAATTGTTTTGACAGGGTAGTGATTAATGCACATTTTTTAGGAACTTTTTGAAAGCATATGGTGCTGCACAGTGAGGTGTGCTGTGACTGATACATTGAAGTCACTTTCCAAACTAAAGGAAGCTTCTTTTTTTGCAACTAAATGCTGCAGTGAATAGACAGAAATGTTATAGCTAAATTGAAAATTACCAGCTAATTCCATAAAATCAAATAGACTAAATGCTTCTGATATTAAGAATCTAAAACATCCATTTAAGCTGAAAAGTCTGCATATACAGTTGTTTCTGTAAAGGGAAACAAATTATTAGTTTTTATCTCCTTTATTGTTCTGAAGTGTGGTGTTGCATGTTGCAGCATGTTGCAGCATGCTCACTTCTTTCAGGCAAGGTCTCAGCATCTACCTTCACTTTATAAACAAACTTGTTTTACAGCCTACAATCTCAGACTGTGTTATAGCATAGACAACAGTTATCAGTGGGAGCACTAAATTCTTGGAGAATGAGAAAGACTCGAGGGTAAAAACCCCTTTTGCAGGTAAAGAGGACTTCTGGGAAGTTTGAGGTGTCATGGAGGGTTTGGGTGCCCTAAGGGGAAAACACAAAGAAGAGAGTCGGAGAAGAAACACATCATCTTTCTTAATCTCAAGAAGATGCTTAGCATGCATTTTTTCTGGCAGGTAGCCTCCTAAATTTGAAGGGAAACGCCAGCCAAAATTTATTTCCTCTCAAGAATATTTTCTGGACTTCATTTTGGTAACCAAGCAGTTCTTTAATAATGCCCAGGGATAGTTTTTTGCCATACTGTACAATACTTCTGTTCTCAGTTACAAACAGAAAAACAAAGAGCATGCCAAAATAATTACTTGTGCTCCTCATGGTAACTATGAGGAGAAATCGTCATCTTTGATTTGTGCTAGGACAAAATACAAATCCTCTTAAGTATCTGTTATTGATTGCTTTCATGCCACAGTGATTCTAACATTGTTTAGCAAGCATGTCTAAACTCTTATGTAAGCACAGAAAGGAATAAAAGCCTGCAGTTTGCTTTAGCATAGATTACTGGTCCCATGAAACAATAAATGTAGAGTATGAGTCATACAATAGACCATTTCACAATACTGTTTCTTTCGCAAAAGTTTGATCATATTGTACTTCGTATATAGGTGATAATATAAGAAGGTACTAAATGTTGAAATTAATAATTGAAAAATGAAACATAGTAATACAATATAGCAAAGCTATGCAGTAAATGATTTTTGAATTACTCATTTTAAACACTCAACTTTAGAATGTTAAAATTTTTTGATGTAGTGTCTTTAATCTTGCCGATAAAAAGATGGTTCTTTAAAATTCTGTCTTATCTAGCAAAACCATCTTTACGTTAGAAATCTGTAAATCACACAGAAAAGGTACCGTAAAATACCTTAAAATATCTCAGATATTTTCCATCAAAAATATTATATAGATGTAACTTCAAAATAATGACAACAAAAGTTTCTCTGATTAGGGTGTTTCATATGATGAGTGCACAAGACATTTCATCACAGCACAAAAGAACTTTTACTTAAGTAATGATTGAAGATGTGCTTTCAGTATTATTTGAAAGCACAATTTTAAATTTTTCTATACAATGATCCTTTGATATCCCAAGAGTCTTGATAAAGGAGATAATGACTGGGAAATTGGAGATAAAGACACTGAACTTCCCGTTCTAAAAGAAATTCTGAGGAAGATGTTTTTACTTTAATTCAAAGACATCTTGGAGGAAAATTGTATTACTAGCTCTGAATTTTAATAATGAATAGCCATGCCAGAAGCTACTTTTGTCCATTTCTCTTGTTCCTGGCTACTTTACATCATTCTGAACCTTTCAGTACATCAAAGTGAATATGAAATCTTGAAATACAGTGCATAATCTCAGTGGCACTGCTTGATTTTAGTAATGGAAATGCTTCAAGCAGACATTTCTGTTGAACAAAGATAGCAGGAAAAGCAAAAAAAGAATATTCAAAGATGTTACAGGAATGATTAAAACACTACAGGAGTGAATCATGAGTTTTTACTGGGTTTTTCAAACTTTTGTTCCATAGATATCCTTAGTAAATAGCTCAGATTTTTTCATTATCTTCTGCATGGATTACAGAAAAAAACCCCAAACCACACAGTTTGAAAAAATATATCCTTAAGGGGGAAAAAGCAAAATTTAAAAATAAAAAAAAACTAGCAAAACTCTCAGAAGGGAGTTACACTCTTTGGGTTTTCTGAATTTGTAAAAGAAATGGTGAAAACAAAACACCATTAAAATTCCAATTGTTTGGGTTCTTTCTGGAGCTTATGAAAAGGAACAAAAAGAATGAAAACATCTGTGAGGACTCTTATGGCTGTGGGTTTGTTGATGTATAAGCTTAGCATAAATCCTATGATAATTTTATCTGCCTACCTGAGTGTCTGCCTTATAGCCCTACTAAACTTTCAGGATTTCGTATTATGTCCATGCAAGGCTTTGGAAATGGGGTGAGGGAGGAGCCTAAGGGGTAGGTAACCTAATCAGCTATTGGGATTGCTAAAGGCTTCACAGAGCACCCAGGCCCAAGATGCTCACATGTATTTAATGTCTTTGTGTTCTTTTGTAGTGCAGTTTCCCATAACAATGCAGCATCTGCTTGGTGACAAAGTCCCAAAGTAGCATGGAAGAGACCAAGGGAATAACAAAGCCCTTCCTCTTCATTTGTGAAAAACACTTGAGCTGCTGCAGCAGGCTTACACTTGTAGAGAGGGGGAAAGGGTCAGATACAGATTGCCTGAAACAATTATCCTGAAATTATATGGAAGGGAAGGTTCCGGGAAGGTTCCGGGAAGGTTCGGGAAGGTTCCGGGAAGGTTCGGGAAGGGAAGGGAAGGGAAGGGAAGGGAAGGGAAGGGAAGGGAAGGGAAGGTGGAAGGGAAGGGAAGGTGGAAGGGAAGGGAAGGGAAGGGAAGGGAAGGGAAGGGAAGGGAAGGGAAGGGAAGGGAAGGGAAGGGAAGGGAAGGGAAGGGAAGGGAAGGGAAGGGAAGGGAAGGGAAGGGAAGGGAAGGGAAGGGAAGGGAAGGGAAGGGAAGGGAAGGGAAGGGAAGGGAAGGGAAGGGAAGGGAAGGGAAGGGAAGGGAAGGGAAGGGAAGGGAAGGGAAGGGAAGGGAAGGGAAGGGAAGGGAAGGGAAGGGAAGGGAAGGGAAGGGAAGGGAAGGGAAGGGAAGGGAAGGGAAAACTTTGACCATTTTTTGAGCACTGAACTAAGACTTTATAACCTAGAATTGAGTTAAGCAGCAATACAGAATGCCTTTACACAGTTTGAAAATATTTTGAAATGTTCTTAAAATGTTAACTCTTTAATGTTAAACACTGTTTTCTAGCAAAATCTGACTGGCTGAGCTTAGAGACTGAGGATATAGACATAATTTTGAACAAAAATTTTCAGCACACTGTGGAAGTGATAGTAGTCAAGATTTTAAAATGCACAGATGCCTCTTTGAATCCTGCAAAAGTATCATGGCACATAAAAATTATCTCTAGCGTTTGCAGCAACTGTGTTTTTATGTCTGATTGAGTGTTCAGTAACTAAAAAACCAACTACATAAGTGTTATAATTTTAATTTCCATTTAGTCCCTTTATAAACTTCTTTTAAAGTTTGGCTATGTGCATTGCTTTGTCAGGAAAAGTATCTCCACTTCAGCATTTTAACTATAATTAATGATGACATGCGCCTTGATTGTTGCCAAGTTTATATTCCCTAAGAGATGGAACAAAACACACAACGTGTGAATTATTTATACTTCCATATGGAGGCTTATTGTTAATACTTTCTCAGTAATTCTTAAGCTTTGGATCTTAATGAGGAAATGTAGATCACTGGTGCATTTAGTTCAAAATATAAAGAGCAGCATGCACCAAAGAGATGAAAATACTCTGATACTTCAAAAATGAACAATAAAGAAGCCTTTCTTCCTGTCAAAATTGCTGTGACAGCTTTCAGAATACATCTATACGTGAACCTAGATACCTTTCTCTGCCATGTAATCTTCCTCTGAGCAATAACACACTGTCAATATTTTAACAAGCAGCTTCCGTAGGTTTTAGAAAAATAAAATCTCTGTTGTCCAGTGGTATCCCTCAAATTTCAGACTCAAAATCATGGATCATAATCTATAATCTATAATGGGTTGAATGAGTGATAGGATATAACTCTTTACTATCTAATTTAAAGCCCTACGAAATAGGTCAATATTTTTGGCATTTTTGATCTGACTTTTTCTAGAACTTCGTGCCCTCAGGCATGTAATCTCATTCTTGGGACTGCCCTGTACAGGAGCAGGAGTTGGTCTTCAGTGATACCCATGGGTGTCTTCCAAGTCAAGATATTCTATGTTTCTATGATTATTCCACTGTTTTCTGTAGGAGAGATTAAATTTTTTCCCCTTCTATGTTTTCTGTTTTTCTTAAGTTTATTTTGTGCCTTTTGTAACCTTTTTGCACCTTGAATAATTCTTCTCAGCACAAAATGGAGATCCTCTTTTGATAATTGCAGATAGTGCTCCAGTTTTCCTTGCTCTTAATAGACTCTCATAAATCAAAGTCTTCAATCTATAAATTTGTATTGGGCAAACACATGGCTTTGCATGCAGTATTGCCTGTGTGATCTCATCCATCGCACTAAGCAGTACAGGGTAGTGATTTATTGGAATAGGGAAACCAAGTAAATTCCCTGTCTGGACTAATATAATCGTTCCCTTGTTCTGAAGGTTCAGTGATTTCATGGTTAGTCGTTCCATTTCTTTTCCCTACAAATGCATGCAGATACCTATTTCACTTTAACTGACCCATACAGCACATATTTAACTTTATGAAAATATCTTCACTTCATAAGACAAAAACTTTGATTCCTGAATTGGTCAGGAAATATTCATATCCTGCATATGTGTGTATGCCTTCCTCTCTGCATACCTAGAAGAGTGAATCCATAAATATGAGATAAAAAAACTGTAATCCATTGACACAATAAAATTTATTCAAGTCATGTAAGTCAGAGTAGCTACAGACAAAACATTGTACTGAAAACAGGCTGATAGGCAGTTTTGCCTTTTTTAGGAGAAAATTAGGAGACAAATGTTATGCACATTGAGTACAAACTATCTAAAGACAGTACCACGTGTTTTACATATCTTGTTTGATGTGTGCAGTTGTACAACTTGCACCCCCACATAAAAGAAGTGTTGGTAAATGTTATGATGCAAAATCTGTTAAATAAATTTATAAAAGAAGAAGAAAATATATTAATTTCTGAAATGATTATTCCAATAGATACAGTCTCCAACTTCTGTGCAACACAGGAAGGTTCAGTAAGAGAGTATTAAAAGAATATTTCTATATACATAATCTAGCCTCAGAAATTATTTTCTCTTTAACCTAGCTTGAAGTGGCTTCATATAACCCACATTGGCTTTCATACCAGGTATTTATTGCTCATAAATATTTTTTAAAGTTATGCAAAACAATGCAAATGCAAAACAATGAATTGTTTCATATAATAGTTAAAATACATATATAACAACATTTGTTTTTTCAGCTTTGCATGCCATTAAATATTCTCTTAAAAGTTAGAAAATATTACACAGTGGGAGAAAATGTAACTGCTTAGATTTATGAATTTCAGATATTCTCATAATTAAATATGTGATTTTCTATATATGTAAAGTTAGTAATAGTTGCTTCCTAGATAAAGATTCAGGAAAACAAGTGATCAAATGATGCGTTACTTGAAATTAATTTCTTCCCAATCTTCGTTTTCTCCTTGCAAATCCATATCTGTTGGAAAAGCAGAACTGAGACTTAACTAGTCAAATTCTGCTTCACATTGGTCTGCTCTGAGAGTCAGTCACTCCCTGAAGTAAATTTATAATGTAAACCCTTGGCTGAGTACCATTAAACTGTAATTGGATCATTATAATTTGGAACATTAGTGCTCTCATCAAATGAAGGTTCTTTTGAAAACACATCAGGTATGGTCTAGAATCTCTATTTAGCTTCAGTTTACAAACTTCAAATGCACCTGTTTGAGCTATTGCAGTTTGGATTGACTAATGATGCCATCATATATCTTTCCCTATAGTTCTATATTGAAGGCTCAATTCTATATTGAACCAATGGAAGCAACAAGGAAGCAGTTTTTAGTTTCCTGGCAGCACATCACCTTTACTACATGCAACGGTTACTAACACGAATGCATCGCATATTTTTAGCAGCAAATAAGCAAGTAAGAAGACAATGTCCCACATCTTTTCAGTCTTAAAGAATGAAATCAATTTGATTAATAAGAAAACACTTAGGAAACCAACAAGTTGGACAAGGTTTAGCAATCCCACTGTGACTTTTTTAGTGCAGCATTCACAGGACAATAGACACCTTAAATAACAATTAATTCAGTTGAAAAGAAATGTTGCATTTTAGAATGCATTTTATTTCCCTCCCTTTTATGCTTCAGCCTACCAGAAAATTGAAATCTCTATCTCTGGCAGTTCTGTGGCAGACTTCCAGCTTTATCTTAATGAAGAAGGAATTATTTTGGCAATGTTCTGTTCTCCAAGTATCCCAAAATCCTCTAATTAATTTCCATGAGGTAGAGGGGAAGAGAAAGAATGAAAAGAAGAGCAGTGAAGCATACAAATATTACTCAAAAAGGATATAGGGATGTGTTCTATGGAAGGAACACAAGACTTTTTTATAGCAGAAAAGTATAGCAGAAGAGTAGAAAAGTAGAAAAATCACAGTTTCTTAAATGTAATGCTTGAAAATTCACCAATTTATTCTTATATAAAACTATCAAATGAAAAAGTGAATTTCAGCAATTTTGAAAAACAGTTGAGACTGAGAGGAAGCTACCTGCACTTTCTCATGAGTGCCCCAATGATTTCAAGTGAGATAAAGTTTTTTTCAAACTGGTAACTGGTATTACATCTTGTCATGAGGCCTTTTTTATTTCCCAAAAAACTCACAAATGCGAGTCAGTAACCAGTGCAAGGAAAAAATTCTTTGTCGAAATTTAGAAAATTTCCTTAAACTGATATGAGGGCTATTGGTTTCAAGCAGGACATCATATAATCTTTCCATTATGTTTACCAAAAGTCTTCATAGTACCATGTGTTCCTCTGATAAGTTATGGTAAAAACTACTCTGACATCTGTGTTCAAAGAACGTTGCTACTGACTGAAACAAAGCAAACACAGATGCCTCAAGACCAAGAAAGAAGGACAAGAGTTACATCACTTTATCCTTTATGTCTAAGGGTTGCTATTCTACAAATTATATATTCAATATGAACTATATATGGGTGTGTATAACTCCAGAAGAAGAATCTTACTGATACTATAATTAATGAGACCTCTTAATAAAGTGCTGCTAGAATACAATAATGCTAAATCATGGTGGTTTAGCTTGAAGAACAGCCAATGTCCCAGTCTCCCACCCAGCTGCATGCTCACTCTCCTCCCCAGTGGGGTAGGTAAAAAGTTTTCTTCTCCACAGACTGCAGAGAACTGCTCCACTATGTCCTTTTCTAAATGCTGCAGAGGAATATTTTCTCTGTCATGGAGAAACTTCTCCATGCTTTTGATAAACCCTCCGTATTTCACTCATTTTATTTCCTTCTCCTCTTCCTGTGTGGTATTTTCTGCCCTTTCTTACCTGCACTTTCCCATGAATGCCCCAAATGTGGCTGATTTACTCAGCTGTCCCCTGTGATGGATCTGTTGCAGGGATTGCTGGCACTGACTGTCTCCAGCCTGGGGCAGCTCTGGCCATCTTCCCACAGAGGCCAGCCCTGCAGACCCACCGCTTCCAAAGCTTGCAATCCATGCCAATACACTTGGTTAAAGACTCTAAAATATTTTAAACATGGTTCTTCATCCAGCTCTTTTTAAATTTTGGAATTTGTAGATTTTATCCCACAGGAACATGAATTGCTGAGCTACATTTGAATAACACTACATGTATAAAATAAAGCCCCAAATGAAATAATAGTGCATGGAAATTATATCTGGGCTTTGAACTTTCTCCTAGTTTTACTAATGTGCAGACATGGTAAAAATATAACATATCCAGTGAGCTAAGCTCAAACTTTGGCAATAGTTATGTCAGTGTTAAAGGAAGAATGACAAATACCCAAACCTCTTTTGCAGAGTTTTGTCAGTTTTCAGTGGAAGAGAATGCCTATTTGGAAAAGAGAAGCTGAGTTATTTGGTTATTCAGATTGTTCAGGACATGTTTATACAACTCATTTTGAAATTATTCAGAAATTTCAAATTCACCAAAAACATTCATACCCATGTACGATACAGTTAAAATGTCTTTTCCTCAGAAAAAGAAGAAATCCATAGCAATGATTTTACTCTTCTCCTAGGGTGACTGTTTGGTCTGGTTACTATCCAAGTTCAACATAACCAGGTGACACTAATTAAAATAAAGAGTTGAGCTACAGGCAATTTCTGATGTATTTCTTCACAGTTCTGGTACCAGATTAGTTTCATGATTCCCAAGTTTATTAAAAAAGCATGTAAGATACTCAAAGGCATCATATAGGAAGAGGGAGGGTTGACAACACTGAATTTTATCTCTGTTGACTTTGGGATTTTCTGCAATTACTCTGTTTTTGTTCTGATGAATTACTAGTTTTCTTTGGGCCATTTTATAGTTGTGATATGGTATAGATCAAAGAATTTTTGTAACACATGTAAATGTAATTAAACATCAATAACCTAAAGTGATTTCGTTAGAGTAGAAACCTCAAGTCTTTTCATCAAGCTCAACTATGCATTTAATGATGTTTCAGAGATCAAATTTTAAATTCCAAATATTCATAAAATCTGATACCACATATTTTAATTTCAGATTCATTCCCTTTGTTTAAAGATTAACTTTAAATAATCATTTTAATTGCAGCCTTATGAATTCAACTATGATTTTCATGGAGCCAAACAGAAAGGTATCCTGTCCTGACACATTATAACCCTTAATATCTGGAATATCATATTGACATCAGATTCATTTTTTATGATGTTCCATACTGTCTAAGGGAAAAAATTCTGGCTTAAAAATAAGATCCCAACGTATTTTATTATTCAATATTCTCCTATTAAAATAGGAGATTTATAATCAAAACTTCAAAACATACAAAATAAAATCTACAAGTGTAAAAAACCTATCCAAATGACACATAAAAAATTATCTACAAAACTGTCAATACATCTACAAAGAGGAAATTAAGAAGAAAAAATATTACATTGTTAGTCTACTGTAAGTTTTACATTAATTCAGCAGGATAATTCAAGTTATTTGTAGGCATTTGCCATTTCTTAAGGTTGGAAATGATGAAATTTTAATTTACAAAATAGTATTTTTTAATCAATTTTGTTCTGTTAAAGTATAGTTTTGATTAAACTAAGACAATAAGAACGTTTCTACTTTGCAAGTACATTTGAATATACCCATAATGCAGAGAAGAGTTAGAGCCATAGAGAGGTTATTAACATAAATTGCAATTATGAAACTGATTGTCATCATTTACAACTCTTTTCAAATTACTTGACAGATTGTCATGGGAAAATGAGTTATGCAAATTTATTAATGTTTATGCAAATTGTTTGACTTCAAGACTGAAGTAAGACTATGGATCCAATACCCTTCAACATGTGCAGTGAAAAGCAAAGGATACTCATTGCACTTAAACTTATTTGAATTAATCATGGTAAAAACAAAATAATCTTATTTCTAAAATTGCTTTGATTGGAAAATGTTCCTGACTCATACAAACGGGGCAATTAATCTAGCAAAGTATTATGTAGACTGTGAGAGAGTTCATTTTGGATCTGATCATGGACACATTTTGACTTAAGATCAGGAACTGTTCAGAATGAATAAAAATGAAGTAGTTAATGAGGGGAAATTGGAGAAGGATGTTATGCTGTACTTCTTAACTGCATTTTTTTAAGTCTTCTGATTGCTTGTAAATTTTGATTTAAAGTGCTTTATTTAATCATGTAAATACTTTGCAGGCTTCACCCAAGACAAGTTACTTCTACAGCTGTTTTGCAGATTTAGACAGGAAGACACATCAGAATGCATCTGAGATTTGACCATCACCTTTTTCACAAACTGAAAGTTTGCTCATTAAAGAACTTTTTGTCCAAAATCATAAAGAAAACAAGTTTAAAAAGTAAATATCTGTTGGTTTGCAAATCTTCGAATTGAAATCATAAACAAGAAAGGAAAAATATGTCCAGTGGGCCATTGAGTAACATCTACAGATGTTGCTGTCAACATATGATTATGAACTTTGATTTCACTATTAAATAGAAACATTCTTGATCTATGGTAGTTTTAACTGCTACATAATTTCAAGAAGACCATTATTCTTCCAACATCCAGAACAATAAAATGATTGGTAAACCCTGTAAAAGAGCACCAGAGGTTGCCTGTTCAGACTGATACAGAATGAGAAGTAGTGAGAATATTCCCAAATCCCTTTATCCTTCCAGCAAGATAATCCAAAAAAGAGAAGTTATGCATGTCTCCATAGAGCAGCTGAAGTGTCCTTTTCCTTTGTCTGTTTGATTGCTTAGCAAGAGGAAAGGAGATTATCCCACCTTTAACCATCTATGTGACCAAAGAAATATGCCAGGTCTCTGTTTGGAGCTACTTGGATTCTCTTTTTGATCACTTAAAAGGTGTAGTGTTTAGCTTTATGATTCCTCTCTGCCACTACTTGAGAATTATCTATTGCTGGCCACTGCCTCAGTAGAGATATATGACATTTCAGAGTACTTAACTATAGGGAAAACTGTCAAATTTAAAATGAAATATTCAATTATTCAGAAGTATACACAGACATACCTCAAGGACAGTAATAGATAACCAAGGGCTTTTTTTCTTATGCTAAGATGTTCAATAGGAACCTGCTTGGAAATAAAAAAATTTAAAATAATAATAATCTGTAGAGTAACTGACTTTGCTTTTCATGTTAAATTCAATTTCAAAGTTTTGCCCATAGTTATTACAGGAAAAGAACATCTGAAGTGTAAAGTCAATTAGCGTTTATTTTGTCTGTCACCACTTATTATTCATTATGTTATACTTAGAAGTCTCAGCTGTATTCTGAATCCTAATTTCCCTATATCAAAAGGTTGAATATCAAAAAGGTAGGGAAAGAAGTACATCTGAGGCCAGATACGATAGAGGCCTTGTACTCCTAAAGTCCAAGATACTAAAATTGGCAGCAATCTATGCAAGGAATATGACAGAAAAAAGATTTAAAAAATCTTCTGCAAAACAAGGCCCTATATGTAGACAGAAAAAAAACCCCAAACAAAAAACATGGTTAGCCAGGAAAATTATGCTTTAGGAATCAGGGCACAGAAAGGTAAGAAGCAGGCGCATCAGGCCTAGGAAAGGTTGTTAAAACAAATAAAGATTCTTCTATATACAGCAAAAGTTTTTAAAATAAAGTTACTAGGAAGAAGGTTCTGAATAAAGATTGAGGATAAACTTTATGTGGCTCTGAAAAAAATATAGTTAATATAAAAATTTCAATATGATGCAGTTCTTTTTTGGGGGACAAAGAGAAGATGAACTTGAGGACAGTAGGAAAACAGAATTCACCACAAAAAAGCCTGGTAGGAAAACTAAAAGACTTAATGACCCCAAATTGGCTGGGACCAAGGATCTTGTCCCACAGGTTGTTCCATATCTGAGACATAAAATCAGTATAGAATCATAGAGTCATTTTCATTGGTAAAGACCCTTAAGATCATTGAGTCCACCACAAGAATAGCGCATCAAGCATTCATACAAAGATTTTGGGGTTCTTTTTAATATCCAGTGAATAGTGCTTGTAGCACATAGTAGAAAATAAAAGAAAAAACCTAAAAAAAAAAAAACAAATAGAAAAAAATCCAAAAAAGAAAACAAATCCACCATAATTCAGGAAAGAATTATTTGATCCAAACATCAGAACTGTTGATATTAACAATGTGCAAGGCATTATATCAAAATTTTGTGTCAAGAGCAACTATAGATATAGAAGCTAAAGCAAATGAGGTAAGACATTAAAGGTCTTAGCAAAGATAATCTGGCCACTAAAGTTCCTAAATCAGAGAAATACAAGAAATATCATCTAGTTGTACTTCATTGCATAACTGGTTTGTGAAATGAAAAACTAGTAGAGTTGGAAAAGACAGAAAGTAATTGCAATGGATGAGAAGCTGCTGATAACAACCAATAATCATCCGGGAAAATATTGTCTTAGAGTGAGATTCTAAGAAAAGTTACCATTCTAAATAATGGGAGATATCAAATGCATTTTTTTTCAATGCCCACTTTTATTAAAAAGATGGGAAAGTACAAATTATTTTTTTACAAGAGACTGGCATATCACAGAGGAAAAAAAATCTAAAACCAGGTTTTCTCAATAATTAGGGTAGTAGTAACAACAATGACATGTAGCTCAGGTTAAAAAAAAAAGAAATAAAAAGGTTTACATGGATCATCTGAAGGAAAGAAAGTAATATCTTTCAAGAAATGAATAAATGAAACATTTTGGCCAAGTAAAAGAAACACTGAAACTTATATATCTACTACCTATAAATATATGGTGGTTTAGAATATAAATACCAGTGAGGGTATTAGGGTGAGCAGAAATTTACAAACATGACTAAGAAAGATTGCTTTGTGACTGCAGTTTCAGATGAAAAGGTGAGAGCAAAACACCCGACTACTCTGAAAGTTAGCTCCCCACATCACACTGTGCAAGAAGTTTCTGTTACTGAAATATTTCCTAGTCTATTAACATACCCTAGAAGACAGTAGCCTTGAATCTAAAATTACTTTCGTTACCCAAGAATATAAGGCATGCGAAACTGGCTGGATGGAAAAGCATTTTTTAATTCTGAATCCATTTACCTATGCAGGGTAAAAAAGCTTTTCCTTTAAGCTTTGTTCTCTAGAGCAACTAGGACTCTTTTGGCAGTGGCATCTTTCCTGTGTGGTTAGCTCCAGAACAAATACAAGTCTCACAGGAATTTTGAAATGCCCACAAATTCTCAGATTTTTTTATTGTGCAAATATTTTGGCAACTTTTTTTTTTTTTTTTCTGGTTACTATTTTCTAAAGATAGTATGATCTTTCTACTAGTTTACTAAGGTTAACTTGCCTTTTCTCACAGACTGTCTCCTGTCCTGCCCTTCACTGGTGTTGCTGTGCTCATGATGGGACAAAGACAAGCTGCAAGCTTCGGCGAGTTGCAGTGAAACAGCTCCCCCAAATGGTATTGTTTAGTATGGAGATTCTTAAGGAAATGCAATTTAAATACAATTTTTAAAAAAATCTTTCTGAAAATGCTGCTGACCCTCTACTGAGGTGTTTTGGGTACCCAGATGTCTACAGATCATATTTTGGTGCTGCAAGACATCGGTCATGGCTGACAGTCAGTACTGTAAAGATGTTTGGTTGCTTTTTGGACCTTGAAAGGCAGCCAGGATGAAAAGCATTTGTGGCTGAGAAGTGTTCATTCTTTGTTTCTTTGTTAAAGCAACAAACAGCCATATAGCAGAGGGAATGCCAAGTAGTACAAGGGAGGATCACAGTACAGAAGGGAGCCTGTGATATCCCAGGGATCTTGGTCTTCCAGTACTATGAACATGACAGCAAAATGAAAAAGAATCTTGACCTGTTCATGGAATATGCTTGTTCAACCAAAATTTTGTCAGCAACATGAAAGTTGGTTGCTTTTATTTTTTAAAAGTGCTTCGTTTTGCCCTTCAAGCTCCTCAGTAAGTTCACACTTCACAATGCTGGCTTCTTAAAGGCCTGATTATTTGTTAAAAATAATGACATGCAAGTTCTGGCCAAAAAAAAAAGAAATATAAACAAAAGATAAGTTTATCACATGGAATTCAATGTAATTATATTTGCCATGTATTTTCAGTTCATAATACTAAAAATCAGACCCCCAAAACTGTTTAGATGCAACATACAATTGCAGATTTTTGGATTTATTTATTTTTATATCCCTATATGTTTTTAATTTACCATCTGATCATTGAGCCTGTAGTTTGATATTTTCCAGCTTTTGCCTACCAAAAATACTACGGATTTCTTTATTATAATTTTTTTATTTTTAATAGTCAAACTAGTCTTCTTTTATGGAGGAACTGCAGGGGCTGATACTTAAGACTACCAAATGACCTAAGACTTATAATAAAATTCTGGTAACACTATGCCCTGATTCATTCCTTTTTTTTGCTGTGTTGAAACAATTACTGGCAACTCACAGCAAAAGTAGGTAAAATGCTGTAGTACAGAAGAAAATATAAGGATACAATATAACATTACTAATTCATTTCTAAAAGGAATTTATTTACAAAAATGGAAAAAAAAGCTGGTATGATTTGAAGTTTTTAATTATTTATTAGTAGTCACTAGGAGCTGATTTCTATTTTTAGTTAAGCAATGAAAAAAAGCCAAACAGAACAATTTGCAATTTCAGTTGCTTCAATAGCTCCTATTTACAAATTTTGTCAGCAGGTATATTTTTTTGAAAATCAAAAGAGGCCTTATTCACAATTACCTGTTTGAAGATATCTCTAGCTATTTTGTGTATCAAGTGGATAATCACTGGAAAGCAACAAAGAAAGTCTGAAACACACTGGATAGATACAGAAAGTTTTGTGGACATTTTAAAATAACAAAGTTAGAGAAACCTACTGAATACTGAATGACTCTAGCAGAAACACAGCCAGCTTTACCTCTATTTAATTTCAGTGGACTTTGAAATTATTTCATGTGGACACCTTGCAGAATCAGGTCACAGATTCATCAGATTTTTGAATGTCACTGGCTGCATTAGACATATTTGATAACATTGTGGTTCACATCCAGCAAATATGCCAGCTATATGAACAGCAGCTGAAAAAATTGTCCTTTCTAAAAGACCCTGGAAATACAAACACTGAACAGCAAATATCCACCGTGTGTCATTTCTCTTCAAAGCTGGCAGCACTTTGCATTTTCAGGGAGGTTATTTTTCCCAGTAGTTCCATCCTGACCAAATGGTGGTGGCAAACAAACAATGAGCCAATATCATCAGAAAGAAAGGCTGGCAATAATTTTAACTGTTTTGTTCTCTAAGGACTAGAGACCAAATGAGGAAATTACCAAAACCACTGAAAACCATATTTATCAGTGTCAGTGTTGAACAAAGCATTGCCTTGTGTTTCATAAGAGATATTATTAACTCACTGGTAAGGAACAATATTAAATGGAGTACAGGCTGCTCAGCTTTAACACCTTTGTAAATATGCAATCTGCTCTCTGTGCATCAGTCACGGACATCCAGCACTCTTTGCTAACAAGGATATATTTTCACTATGATGAGAATGATACCTTCAAATAGAAGCACTTACAAATAAATACTAAAAGCAAAAGGATGAAAATGTAAACTCTTTAGAACTTAATTAAATCACATTCACAAAAAGCCTATACTTTCAAGAAAAGAATTTCAGTACAAAGAATTTTAACATGGGCCACTAAGGTATGCAAAGTTATAACATGTTGTCTTATCAAGTCATTCCAAGACACAGTAACTGTAAGCACATGACTAGATTATAACAAAAAATAAAATAATATAGAGAAAACATAATATAAACAACATTTTGTTCAGTACCTATATGAAAACTTAAAACTGTGAGGACTTCCTCATAGGTTTTTAACTCTTAAACCTAATCTTATATTTAGAAAATCTCCTTATTTTCGCATGGAAAAGAAATAGAATTTGTCCCTCTGTAGTTGGCAATATTCAATCAGTATTCTACATAAACAAGTCCCACTTTCCCTGTTCTGTTTCTGGTATTTCAGCTATGTGTAACTAATTCATACATCTCCTCTTTTTCATTTATGCAGTGGTGTATCACTTTTAACGTATAGCATTTCCCAGATAGCATGCTTTTCCACACCTTGCTTAAAAATCTATCAAAACTGTGTCACTTACGGAATGATTTTTTTTTCAGTGCCAGAGGACTGCAATGTTTAGTGACCTTATCCACTTAAGAAGTCATCTTTAAAATTGCTTTTTCTCCTCTTGGCATGCAGAGACCTGGCTCATACCCTCTGGCTTGCAACTCAAGGTTGTGCAACCATGTAAACTGGTTTTAGCTATCAGAAGCAGCAACTGCAGAGTTACAGAAAAACAGTAATAGCTTAAAAGAAGCATAAGCCCTAAGCCAAGATTTTCTAGCCTCACAGCACATGGCACACAAGAACCAGGGGAGGGCAGGTGACATAGCTGCCAGCACTTTGTAGATACCAGACTGGCCAGGCAGCTGGACTGGGATTTCCACCTTTTCACTGCTGCCCTCCAAGGTGCAGATATTTCTAGCCCCCAACCTATACCCCAAATCCCACATTGATCCACTGGTTGCTGAGGCCATGGTGAGTTTGATCACAATAGTTGCTTTATTTTCAGTTCTGTTGAGGGAGAGAAACCCAAGGAAAGTGTACGAGAGAAAAAAGCCCATCATCTTGTTCAGTGAGTAGGAAAAATTCATAGTTCCTGAAAGAGAAAAATTTCATACTGATAAATTGGTATGATTTCATAAAGAATCAAAGGAAAAGACTGAAGAAAATAAGTCTTGGTTTTAAAGCATACCAATACAAGCTTGGCCAGTTTCATTGTATGAATTTTCTTTTCTTGCACATCTAAGCTATTTGTATTTATTAATAACACTACTTTTCTGTCTATTGATTATAATCGACTATCTCATTTTTTTAACAAGTAGAACCAAAGATATTACAGATTGTTCATAGACATCTCAATATTTTACTTTTTTTTTTTTCATTTTTTAAGTAATTGAACTCAATTTATCCACTTTAGGAAAAGTTTCCAGGAATTGATTGCCATAGGAAAAACCCATCACTAACAAGAAATTTCATGATACCTCTTCCTCCTCATAACAGAGAGAGCTAGTCAGGAGCAATGGAGAACAGCTATACCCCACATCTAATTAAGAGCTTTTTATTTTAAAAAGCAGTAAAAAAATACAGCGTCCCAGTTGAATTTTTGAATCCTATTTTTTAATTGTGCAAACACAGTAAAATGCTATACAGCTTAAACCTGTTACCTATGAGTATAATGTAAGGAGAAGAAATTATTCTGTGTTAGATGATTTTGTTTGAAGCACAGGCCTGATGATAGATCTCTTCTCGTTTGAAAATGTGAAAAAGGAAATGAACAATACAATGTGTTACCCAAGATGCCTTTAATTTTACTTGAAAGCTAGATGTTTTGAGGATCAGGTGTTTTGTGTGTTGATCCAAATGTTCTTTACAATTTGTTCATTTGGCATACAAAGAGAAAGTGAAGGTTTAGTTTATATTAATATCTAGCTGTGTGTTTCACTATTTCCCTAGAAATAAAAAAATGGCAACTGAAGATATGATAATCTGTGAAACTGTTTAGAAAGCAATGGTTGTGCTTTGAAATTCTATTCATAAGCTCTCAAACTTTAAATTTGTCCTGTATTACTACATTGGTCCCCGTGAACTCACACAAAATTGACAATTTGACAAATGTCAGCACAACATAACTCAATAACACTGTTTAAGTTCTGTGGCATGCAATGACACAAAAGATAACTTCTCCTCATCCTAATTTATTAATTATTTTCTCTTCCAGGTTGATGCAAATTAATTTTTTTAAGTTTGCAAAGTATGAAAGTCTATCTTAGATGATGTACCACTCTCAGTCTTGACTTCTTAGCCTATGGTCATTGTTTGGATGCCAGTTTCAAAGAATATTTAAGGAAGCTAGCATTTAAAATTGTTGCTGATATGAAATTTCATAGTGAAATTTCTTTGAAAACTAAAATCTCTCCTTTTATTCTGGGTCTCTAAGAGATGAACCTTGCTTTAGGGCTCAGATTGAAGCTCAGGGATGTGGGATGATCCTCCTTGCTAGATTTGTAGCAGTTTCTGGTAGAGACAATCTCTCTTATTCCCATGGAAGTCATAGCTGGAAGAGATGTCTGTCCTCATCTGCATTAGGACCTTGCTCAAGTTATCAGATGTTGAGCATTAGGTGAGATAACGCAAAGAAATTAAATAAAGATGAGTAGTGAACTTATCAATTATTGTCAGCACCCATGGCAGTTCTGTTAGTAATAAAATCAAATAGAAGTAGCAGGGGAAACTAACACTTTCACTTTTGGAAATCTTTGGTGTCTGGTATCTCCTGAGAGACAAAGCATCTGCACCAATAATCAGAATGGAAAGTTTAAAAGTAAAGCAATATACTATTTCAATGCCTTACCACATGGGAATGTCACCATACCCTTTTGCAAAACGTAACTTTTTCCAATTACCGTGAGTTATAGCTACTTAGACACCAGATGTCCAGTCAGAGATGTTAATTAGAAACGTTTTCTGTCTCTGGAACCTCAGTAACTTGTTTATCAGTAACAGATGAAAGGCAAAAATAATACATATTAGGTTATTGCACTGTTTAATTGGTATAGAAGGAAGGACTGGGAAGTTCAGTATTTCCATCAGAGCACTCTTAGCTAGCCAAATTTCTCTTCTCGATTCCCTACCTCCAGCCTAATTGTTTGACACTGTACAGAAAATGCATGGAGATCAAAATTTCAATGTTGAATTCTTGACTTCTTACTGCTGGAACAATTCTTGAAGATTTCAAGCTCATGGGGGGTATTTTAGGAAGAAGGATGACAACTATGGGGATGAATTCATACAGTTACTCATACTCATGACAGTAACAGCCTAGGAAACAAAAATCTCGTGGTACCAGAAATGTAGGCCACTTGCATGCAGACCTCGATATCTGCTAGAGAATTTCATCTTGCAAATCTAAAACCATATTAAAACCCTGAGAAAACAGGGTCTGAATTGACACTGAAACCCACTATCAAAAATAATTCCATTATACAAGGTGCTCATTCCTTCACATTACTGTGTAACTGAGTCATGCAGGTCATGGTGGATAATTATTTACTAAGTTCATCTTTTAAACAAAATCATTGGGCATTCATAGCATTCAATACAACACTGCATATCAACAAATACTGGCTACATTGAATCCAATGCTGTTGACCAAAAGGTCAAACTTTCATTAATGTTTTTACACCCTCTACTTCTTACCAGGCTCAACGAGAACACACCTTGAGTAGGAGACTAGGTCTGTTTCAGAAATTAAATACTTCAGTCCATTTCAAACTTAGGTAATACCATACCTCTCTTGAGAGAAAATAAAAACAGTCTTTATCACTCAATTGTCCATTTAATTAGCAGCAGAAAATTACAGCTTTTAATTTCACTTTCTCAGGAAACAAAGAAACAAGCAAAATCAACGGCAGCTGTTGCAATATTAGTCTTTGAAAAAATCAGAAAAGTTGTAAAAGTGTATACAAAGACAGGCTATTTCTGTTGCAACAACTTGTGTTTCAGGGTGATCAATCCCTTTGTAAAAATGAAACCAATCAGACTAGATAGACATTTTATATGTATTTTTTATGAATGCAGAAGAATGCAATTTGCCCTCACTCACAAATTGATTAGATGAGTTACATTCAGCTGTTTTTTAATTCAGTTACCTAAATTATGTTAAATATTCTCCTTCTGCAGAATTGAATCTTTTAATATTCTACTATATAGTTAATGCTTCCATGATACATTGCTCTGTGTTTAAAATGAAGAAAAGCAAAGCTACATAGGACGAAGTTAAAACTACTTTTCTTTTAAATTTGATACTTAAATTCGTTCATAAATTTCTTTAGGCATTTCATAAGTTTAAATATCAATTTCCAACACCTGTTTTTTTTAAGGAGGATCCAGAGGAAAAACAGCAAATAATCAAAATTTAAAAATCTGTTAGCAACTTACTATTGCTATTCTTCTTACTATTACTATTCTTTTTTGTTTTTTCATACTTTGAAATATTACCATATATTCACAATCTTTCCCCTCTATATTACTAAGTACTAGAAAGTCATCAAAATTGTATACAATATGCTACTTCAGGCAAAAAAGATATATTATTTATTATTTATTCTCACAGCCCTGGGCTGTGGTTTGACATTTAAAAATATTTAGCCATGGTAATAACATGGGATATTTCTATTCATTCCTCCACTGAGACTGATCTAAAAATAAATTAATCCATTCAACATACAAAATTTCCCTAGTGACCAAAACTTTTAACAACCACAGCCTTGTTCTTTAACAAACCTTTAATAAGTGAGGAAATAAATAAGAAACCACAGTTTGTGCAGGCTGTGCCAGCACACAGGGCATGTCCTACTGCAGAATGGGTTGTTTTTCATAGGTGTGCTGTGCATAAGCATACAAATGCATTAGAGGCGATCTATACAGCCCCCGTGAGACAACAGACACATGTATGCAAATGTGGAAGAGGAGAAGGAAAGAGATGAACAACATCAGACATTTTATGAGCAGAAATTTTAGTCAGACTAGTGCTGCACTAATATGAAATTTTATTTTTTTTGAGTTTTTTCGTCATGACAAGTGAAATGGGATTTCTGGAGAAAAAAATGTAAATTTTTTACGAATGTCTAAGGTGAAAATACCAGGTTCGTGCTGTATTTTTCAGTGGAAGAGGGTGGCATAATGGGAAACAGATCATCAAAGCAATGGAAGTTGAGTTTTTGTTTGTGAGCTAGATTCCCCTGAGATTTGCAGCAGAGGGAGAGAGCAGACCACGTACAAAGCCATTTGGAAATGTCAAAGGGATCAGAAGAAACTTGCAACTTGGCAGGAACTGCAAAAGTTACTTCATAATAAAAATACAAAAATTAGATTCTGAAGAGCAACCAAGAGAGGATCCCAAAGACTGAGCAACTGAGAGAATTCAGCTCACTGGTCTTCAATGATTGGATTGAATACTTAACTTGGACCCCAGCTAAAAAGACATCTTTTATGTCCATGGCTAATTAAAAAAAAAAAAAAAAAAAAAAAAAAAAAAAACAGAAAATACTTCCAATTTGTTACTAAGGCAATTTTATTCAGGAGCTAAAATTAGATTCCTGTTATTGTTTTTCCGGAATCAGATATTGCCACTTTACACTCTGTTGTTATTTTCAAGTTTTGAAATTACATCAGTGATCAGCTAATTAGCTGCAGAGATAACAGCCAGTTAGCAAATCCAGTGCACTCTATTTACACAGTGGATTTAACATCAAACTCATGGTGAGAGCAATTCATGCGTCATTCACGCACCACTAAGTTCCTTTGCATTTCCAAAGCAGCTGGTTCACTGCTCACACCGTGTCCAGGGCTTCCCTGACTATGAGGAGGTCACTGTCTCTGAGATTAATGCTCCATTTCCCAGGGTTGTCTTTCTCTAAATACACCCTTGGTATTTAAAAGATCTCTGTAAACTCTCTAAATGCGGGTGTCTATCTATGACTTTGAAACAATTTCTTAGAATAATATAGTTGGGAATTTACAGAGACAAATTCCTGCTTCCTGAACTGCACTGCGCATGTTTTCAGAATAGTCTTCTGTCCTCATATTTTTGATCCTCTTGGATCTGGCACAGTGCTCAGATACCACAGTAAATGGTATTGTTCAGGCATCTATGCCAGGATTTGTTCGGGTTTATTTTAAGTCTTGGAACACTTAGGTGACAAAACAGTTTACTTTTGCATTTCAATCCTAACACTTGCAATACCTATAAAAAAACAGTTTTGAAAAATATATAAATAGAAAAAAATCACCAGTGAAACTACTCAAACAGAATTTTACCTTGGCTTACTTATTTTTAAGTGCAAGAATCAGAATATCGGAATTGTTATAAAAAGTACTTCAACAATTTCATGTTATTATTATTTTATGACTGACTTTAAACCAGATATAGAGGGGATATTTGGAGTTTAATTTGGTTTCCAGAATCTCAGGCACTGTATTTCATAATAGCATTTTATGCTGCATTAACAAAGTTTTATGCTGTATTAACACCATTTTATAGCATAATGGAAAACAAATGGGTACAAAAGATAGGTAAAATGGAAAATAAACTGTAAAATTTTTTTAGTAGCTCCTGTGCTGTACGCTGATAAAATTACCAACAAAACAACAATGGCTTTTCAACTATCCTCTACTTCAACATAATTTTGAAATGAGCATTTACTGAATCATATATTTTCATATAATGGTAAAGAGACAGACTGGAATCCCTATTTTGCAGCTGAAAGCTTTCCAGCACGAGCACTTAAGCTTCACAAATTTAATTTGGCTTGATTCTCTGTACAAAGTACAATATATTATAAAAGGCAACTATCAAAGGTTCAAGAAAGTGAAAGAAAACAAGAGGTACAAATTTGCAGCTAGTAAAGGGGCTTACACAAAAAAAGGAAAATATTACTCTTCAGCAATTAAAATTAAAGAGCTTTCATGTTATGCTTCTGATTTTATTGACCTTTTCCTCAAAATGAATATGTTCTTAGCTGGAATTTTGTACAGCTTAAGACATTTTTTTCAAAAAATGTTCCATGGAAAACTCTAAGAGTACTCAAAGACTAGAAAAAAGTACAGGCAAAATGGAAGATATCAACATATTTAGACTGTTTCAACTTGGAAAGAGACAGAGGAAAGCAAATACAGGTCTTAAAAAGCTGGATACAAGAACAGCAGTGAAATGAAATCATCTGGTATCTAGGTACATGGTAAATAGGGCAAAAATAAAAAGCTAATAATGCAGAAACAAAATTTAAATACAAAATAAAAAACCTCTACTAATTGAAAAATCTGTAGGAAATGTCATAGTTTGAAAACATCATAAACTTCATCCTAGGATCTTTAAGAAGTTCATAAAACATGCTGGGAATAAGTGTAGTTGCAGTTTGCTATGATTAATTTGATTTTGCTTCCCATGGAGAATAAACAGAACTTGGTGCTGAACTTTGAGCATTTTTCTCCTGCTTGGTTACCTTCCAATTAAACCAGTTTCCTGATTCATCTCACTGTGCAACCATTCAAATTCTCTTGCTCTCCAAAAGGCTGGGGTAGCACAGAGACAGAAACTGCCTTCTGGAAGCCGGGAATTAAAATAGATAAGTTTAGAAGGGACCACAGCAGTAATCTGGTCCAACCTCCCTGCTCAAGAAGGGTCATCCTAGAGCACATTGCACAGGATGGCCATGTGGAATTGCTTCCTTTGGCTGATCTGCTTGGCATATGCAAATGAAAGATATTTATAGAATCATGTCTTCTTATTGTATTGTACCGTGGTCTATTTGGAAAGACTTTTTTTGTTGACAACAGTAATGAGATGCTGCTGAACTATATTTGAAATTCCTAGGTACAGTAACAAGTGGAATAAGAAAATAAAAAGATGCACTAAAGTGATTGAACCTCTACACATCCTGGGGACATGTTAGAACTCTTTTTAATTTAAAATTTTCAGGAAATTTTACTGTTTTCAAAGAATAAACAATTAATACAAAAGCCATTTGTCAGATTTCTAAACAGGTTATTTGGTAAAAAGACTAGAAGGACTTAATTCCACTTATTCAATGTTATGAAAAGAGCAGAAATCTTCCATCAAAGAAAATCATGGTTATAGGCAAAGAGAAGAATCAACTTGTATTTATTTATCAGGAGCTTTCAATGAGAACAATGTTTACTGAGGGCAAGAGGCAAGAATGAGACAGATTTACAGAATTAATTATATTTTTTTCCTCTCTGTGGTCCTAAAAAAGGTGATTTTCAACATTTACTTCTGCAATTCTATCTCAGCCAGCTCTCAGTGACTAATCTTTTCTCACCAGCAGCTGTCAAGACTTCAGAATTTTTGGGGAGGCTACTTGGCATCTACACCTACAATTTGCTACAAGTCTTTTTCAAAATTTATTCTCAAAAACCAATTAATTCCACATAGTTATCACCCCTGTTTTTGTGGTTTTAATGCCTTCTGCATATCTAAATATTCACATTTTCTTTTGATTTTATTTCTCATATTATGGGCAAGAAAAAGTGTCATACTTTTTCATTTGGCTGCTTTTCAACTAACATAAATCCCATTCTTTGACATTTTTGCTCTGCTATCATCCATGTAGACGGGAACTGTCCATGGACTTTGAGAATTTCTCAAAAATATAAGATAATTTTTATGTCAGAGGTACTTTATTTCAAGAATAAACTTCCAAAGGTGATATATACTAAATAGATGTTCTATTAATCGTAAAGCAGATTAATTTAAAATAAACAAACAAAGGAAAAAAATAAAAACCTCAACAAAACAAACAAAAACAAATCAATAAAACCAAAACAAAACCCCAAACAAACAAAAAAAAAAGACAAAAAAATCTCCCAACTGGTTAGGATCTGAAAATATATGAATATATGTCATAAAAATCAGCTACTGTACTCATGTAGGAGTCATATTGTCATTTGATTCAAAGAAGAAAATAAAGGACCCATATGAACACTTTTAGGATTCTATATTAGCCATTCATGCACATAATAATGAAAACAAAAGAGCATTTCAAGTTTTCCAAGGCCTTTGTTTCCTAATTTTCTAATTCAGTGTAATACAAGTAATAATAAAGAATTCAAAGCAAAAGGTACAAAGAACTGAAGAAGAAAAAAGGACAGTGTTTTATAAGCCTCCAAAGACAGTTTTGAAAATAGCAGTACATGATACCTTACGATTTACAGTCTGGTAAGAATTTTGCAAATTCTAAGCATTATTAAAAAATATAATTTATTTCAACAGAAAAAAGAAATAAAAATTAAAGGATTCCAATGCAAGTGTAAAAATTACTAGGAATATGAAAGAATTTCATATGACAGAAATGAAGATATCTTCTGTAAATTTCAGAAGATAAAACTTGATTAAGGTATACAACATAAAATACAGTATAGTGAGGATAAATTAGGTACTTCTGCATTTCTGCATTACAAAATTATAGGAATATTCAACAAAATCTAAAGCCAGAAACATCAAAATATATAAATAAAAATATTTTTGTTCTATGTGAAATTGCTCTATGAAATGTGATGACATAATTGTAAGTCAAGAGTAAAATAGATTTTAAAAAGCACACCAAATATGTCTACAGAAAGAATGCCTATAATTACCAAAGATTATAAAGAATTAAAAAGATAGTAAACCATGAACTAATTTGTTCTGTAGATTGAATATGTCTTCTCTGATCCTCCTCTTTATTTTTTAGGGATGTAGGAATGCATTTTCTTAAATCATATATATTTAGTAAATTTCATGGTTCACTGTGGCGGTACTGGATAAATTTATCCAGTACTTCCACAGTGAACCAAATATATCAAAATACACATGCTGTTAAAACTTGTCCTGTTCTTAATAAAACCCCAATCAATGGGATTTAAAGAGGTTCAGCATATATTTAGTAGATATAGGCAAATTCCTGTTTACACCTCACTAACTGGTTGTATAAATAAGAAAGAATTTTGAAATTGCTGCCCTTGTCTTTCAGAGACACACACACACATTCCCCACCACCCTACAATACAAAAAACCAAACCAACACACATTTTCTTTCACTTTCTCCTCAAGTGGCCTTAAAAGAGAACCACGTGTCATAGTTACAGACAAATTTACTAATTCTCTTTTTGAAAGTTCTTTTACAAGCTTTTTTTAAATGCCTTTGAGTGCCACAACCATAAGACAAATATCTGAAAACAATCCCAAAAAAAAATTGTGAGTGACTAAGCAGCAATTTGTATGACAGTAAAAAATCGCTATAATTTAAAATTAGGTGCTATTCATATGTAGTAATTAAATTATTAGATTCTGTTGTTGTTATTACTATTCAAACTTTGAAAACTATTTTTCATGTTATTTTAAAAACAAATATAGATAATTTTGGACATATCAAGAAATAGGAGAAAGACTGATTTACTGGCTTTATGATTTTTTGATCAAAAAATTTGATCACATTACTAAAAATATTAAAATTCCTATAGGACACAGTTAAAGCAACAAAATGATCATTCCAAAAAAATGTTTAACAACTTTAATAATGATCCATACTAAATTAATAGCAAATACAGTTGAACATATAGAACATTTATTTACTGATCTAATTCAGGATTCTGTTTCTATTCATGGAATGTCTGAGAAAAATTTATAGAATTATTTAATGTACATTATCTGGATTTAGTCAATGGCATTTAAAGAATGCTCTTGAATCTGAAGATTGTCATCAGATTATGATTAGGAGCAGATATTTCTGAAAATTATTACTAGTTATTATTGTTCAAGTGGTAATTAGTCATCCCTTGTATTTGCATTAATTTTATTTTTGGAAAAATCACTGCTGTACAGCTCCATTCCTTGGCAGGGCTGTTATTTTTTCCTGGAATCTGTGTTCTAATATGAATCTCCTAAAATAAGACAGTTCTACGCACATGCTTTGTTAAGTGTGACATTATTTCCATACAACAATTTAAAGGTCCTACACACAAAAATTTTAAAAACTCAGGTGGGTCTGAAGATTTGTGCCTTTCCTTTTTATTATTCAGCCTCTTGTCATGTTCAAGGAAGAGCTCTGCCCTCTATAGCTGAACTCTATCTGTTGGTGAGGCAGAGACTTCCTCACTTTTCCTGTTGGATCCTTGTTTACTGCACCTTTTTTCTTGCCCTTTATTTCATATGCACACTGCCCTTTGTGTATGATCTGTCTCTCTCAGAAGATTTTGACAGCTCATTCTGTGCTACATGGTTTGCTTTAACACATGGATTTTGGCTACCACTGTTCCAGTTCTTAAAGACTGTAATTCATAGTGACCTAAAGGCCTGCTGATCTCCAGGAGGAACATCATCTGAGGCTTCACACTGAATGTCAATGCATCCTTCCCAATACTGTTAATCTTTTTCTCTGAGCTGCCCAAGGGCACTGCTTGCATTAGTGTTTAAGCTCAGCACATATCTCAAGAGAATGTGAAGAAGGGTGTACATGCAGAATGAAAAGTTTCCAGTGTGTCTATACTATTGATTTTAATTTGGGGAAGGATATAACTTCAGAGAATGGACATGGGTTTACATATGCTTTATTTAAAAAAACAAAAACAAAAACAAAACCCAAAATCAAACAACAAAAACCAAACCAAACAACAACAACCAAAACAGAAAGAAAAACAAAACAAAAGCCTCAAAAACAAAACCAAAAACAAAAAAACCAAAACCAAAACAAAACAAAAAGCAAAAACAAAACACAAAATTCAAAACTAAAAACAAAACCAAACTGTTACTACACATGCACCAGCAACTCAAACATAGGTACCATAAAGCTGGAGCACATGGTCCCTTGTCATTGGGAATTCTCATTTTCTCCCAAAGCAATATCCTTGGTAAGATTGAACGCTTCTAACATTATCCATAAAATGTTATCAGTGTGCTGAAATTCGGTCCAAGTTTGATGGAATTTGAAGTCCACTGGGAACTGCTGCTCTAACACAAGGGAACTTTCAACATAGGTATTGGGACAGGCCCACAGGAAGTCAGGAACCTCCTCAACAACATTGCATTTGGAAGGCATATATCTGTGAACTACTGTCTCTAAAGTAAACAAGAGATACAACAAAACCCATTTGTCTGTAAAATGTTTGCTTCTATATGCGTAATATCACGCTTTTATAGTAATATATCTTAATATACCATATAGATATATATTTACACAAGTAAAATATTAATCTATAAAACTTCTTGTCAGCATGGAACATGTATTATGTATTTATACAGAACATATAGTATATATAAGTGTAAATACAAGTAAATTTAAAAAAACCAAAATCAAGAGTTCTATTGAACATACCTGCAAGAAAGATGACAAGAAAACAAATCCATGAAAGGTGTTAATGATATTATCTAAAGCACAGTATCATAAGACTGAGGAATCCATAGATCATGAATCCACATCCTTGAATTCTTCTGGTGTTCTTTATTTTTGTAGCTGAAACATAGTGTAAGATACAGTTACTCATTGTTCCTGGAGCTGAAAAAAAGCCAAACAAGAGGAAAAGACTGGAAGGAGTACGAAGCAAGTTGCAGACAAAACAAAACTGGGAGGAGATGTTGACTCCCTTGAAGGCAGAGAGGCCTTCAAGGCCTCTCAGAGGCCTTGAAAAAAAATCAGAGGACTGGGCAATCACCAACCATATAACTTTAGTTCAACAAGGGAAAGTGTCAGATTCTACACCTGGGATGGGGCAACTCTGGATGTATGGACAGACTTGGGAAGGATATGCTGGGAAGCAGTCCCATGGAAAAGCACCTGGGGGTCCTGGTGGATGCCAAGTTGAACATGAGCCAGCAGGGCCCTGGCAGCCAGGAGGACCAAGGATGTCCTGGAGTGCATCAGGCACTGAATCACCAGCGAGGCAAGGGAGGGGATTGTCCCACTTTGGTCTGCACTGGGGTGACCTCACCTTGAGTGCTGGGGACAGTTTTGGGTGCCACAATATAAAAAAAATATTAAGGTATTACAAAGCATCCAAAGGAAGAAAATAAAGATGGTGAAGAACCTGCAGGGGAAACTGTATGAAGAGCAGCTGAGTTCACTTGATCTGTTCAGTCTGAGGAGAGTGAGGGAACAGCTCATTGCAGTGTGCATCTTCCTCATGGGGGGAAGAAAAAGGTCAGCACTGATCTTTTCTCTGTGGTGACCAGTGACAGGACCCAAAAGAATGGCCTGAAGTTATGTCGGGGGAGATTTAGTTTAGATATTAAAAAGGTTTTTCACCCAGAGGGTGGTTGGGCACTGGAACAGGATCCCCAGGGAAGTGGTCACAGCACCGAGCCTGACAGAGTTCAAGAAGTATTTGAACAACATTCTTGGACCCATTGTGTGACTCTTAGGAATGGTTCTGTAAAGGTCCTGGGGTCAGACTCGGTGATCCTTGTCGGTTCATTCCAGCTCAATTTATTCTGTGAATCTGTGAATTCAAATAAAAATTAATTTTTTACTCAAATAAGTTATTAAATTGGCTTATATAAAAGTTGTCCACTAGTCTTTAAAACTGCCTGAGAATTAGCTACTTAACTCTTCCTGAGTTTTAATAGGGCTTAGGTGCATAATTCTATTTAATCCCTGATAAACCTGTATGACTCTGTGATATATTTTAAACATTCATTACTTAGAAAGGCAAGCCAAAAAAAAAATGAGGTTATAACATTAAAGAACTTGAGCTCACTGCTGAAGCGAACTTACATAATCCCATGTCAATGGAGATATAATCATGAACTCGAACTTAGGGAATACTAATTTACATCTGAAGAACAATGCTTAATTTTTAGGAAAACCTATTAATTCAGGCATCATATCATATTTAAATGTTGGTTATATTTAAGTCATCTGATCAGATCTTTATATAAGTGAAATATAAGCTTTGCTGTCAATGATTTCACCACAGCAAAAAATTCACAAGATCAGAAAGCTGGTCTCATGACAAACTGGAAGAGAGACCGTATCTTCATCAATGGTCTACAGCTATATCAAACATGCTATTTCAGGAAGGAAATCATATTTATTTAGGTCAGATAACAAGAATACAGAGGCTAAAACAACCTCAGCTAATATAGTCCAAAATACAACTGAATTTGGAAAAGCACCTAGCATGAAAGATTATTTTAAAGGTAAATGATAAAATTAATGATTCTTAAAAACAAGGCATTTCAATTTTTTTCTGTCACTACTGTTTTAGGGTAGAGGTAAAAAAATGAAATTATATTAATTAGGGAAAATAAAGAACAAATATTATGTAGACATTTTTGCTAAAATTACTACTTCACATAGCAGAGATGACATGATCCTAAAACAGCATTATTAGGTTGTAAAAGTTAAACTTTGAAAATTAAGGCTAAATAATGGTTTCTGGTGTTCTGGTGCAGCTCTAATAATTTCCTGTGCACCTGCATTATGGGAAGATTTTAATTATCTGATCACAGTCATTTTTGCATAGGATCTCTGCCACTGCTAGTGCATAACCTTCTCTAAAGAAAGAGCAATTAATTTCTTTGTGAATTTTCATGTGGTGGTCATGACAACAGGAGACAAAGGCTTGATGAAAATAATTTGTCTTCTCAATATTGCTATTTTTTCTATCTTAACATTTGCTACACTTTGCACAGTCTAGTTCCTGGAAAAAGCTGTATTGTTCTGAGTGAAACTAGCTAAGTATAGCCTGAGGCAGACACACAGCATGGAAAAATTCCTACTTAACTTTAAAGGTTTTCAAAGTTATAAACCACTGAGAAGAGGATCTTTTAGGTGGAGCTGTCAGAAAACCTCCACAGTAGGTACCACAAACAATTTCCCTATAATGTGACCTTACTATCTACTGGCATCAATTAGTGTCTGTGTAATGATTTCAGTCTTACTTATAAGAGTTGAAATCAACCAGAAAAACTTGTATTTGAACAAAGATGGGAAAAGACAGAAGGTTAGGAAGCTAGTTTATAACTGAAACCAAATAGAAAAACATATTGATGTGAGGACACTGGAAATCCAGGCTTACAACTCAGGAAAGGGAGACCTATAAGGCCTAGACAAGAACTTGTAACAAGCTTGCAGCAGAGAACTGCAACTCAGGGAAAATAAAAGGAGGCAGAATGGTGGAAGAAGTAGGCTTGTCTGGGAAATCTCATAATAAAGAGAGTTGATAATAACCTCATTGGAGACAGCAATGGAAAAATTAGATCAAAAGATAAGGAAAAGCAAAACTCAATGGTCAGGAGAAAATCGGTTAAGATGAAGTGCATGGAAGAACAGGCACTAAACTCTCCTGATAGAGGGTACTGGGTTTGAAGCAGAAAGACTATATTCAGGGACACTGCTTTCTTTCAGGGAAATGCTGGCACATCCTGTTCTCATCTCAAGGGTATATCAACTTTATTGATTCTCTCTTTATCTCCATGTGAGTTGTGCGTTAAACACAAGTGTCAATGGCAACATATATTCACAATCACTATGGAAATCCGAATAACTGCACAGTCACATTAATTCTGACACTTGTTATTTCAACATTCTTGAGTTTACAGTGGTGATGTTGTTCTTGTAACTTGGGTTTTCATTTGTTATTTTTTTATTTCAGCTTTGGCTCAAAACTAGGCTAGATGTTTCCCAGGTTTCCCAGCAACGTTTATAAGGCCATTTATAGATATCTATGAAGATTTTAATAATTAAAACTTTCCCTAAAACTCCTTGGCTAACAGCTAGTTTTTAGTTTAACAGAGTTTTAATTTTTTTTTTTTATTCTTATGTTTTCTGAAAATGCCAGTCATTCTCACCTGCATTATTTATACTTTGGTGGATTGCTTTTATTTCTGTGTTCTAGTTGTATTTTATTTGTAGCATTTATACACATGCAATGGACTTGGCTTTATCTTCATAGTATTTAAAACATATATATATATATATATATATATATTTATTTATTTATTTATTTATTTATGTACTGTAGTTATTTTTTTACCCAGTAAGCATTAAATTAATGCTAGGCATTAGAATGAAAAGAGAATCTGAACAAGTGTCCAGACTTTTCCTCAAGGGAGACTACTATTTTCATTTAATAAACAAAAAGCTTTTACATACCCTAAGCAGCCCTGACAGTTTTGGTCGTTCAATACATTTGCATTTGTCTAAAACAACTGTATAGCACAAATCACACCACTAAGGATATGAAAGCTAGTACATGCTGAAATATATGCTTTGTCTGTTTCTACTAGCAGCTTCCATGGGTTTAGTTTCAACTATTTCCTTACAACATTTGCATTGCACATATAGTGAGGATTTTAAATTAATTATATTTTTAAATCTATGCATTAAATACATTGGCTTTTGGGGCCCTTTGTAGTGATGGGCATTTTGAAGCTTGAATTGCACCAGCAGATTTGATGCATTTAAAGTTTCTTCATCAGGTGGATAGGGAAGCAGTTGTCCTGTTCTATGGTGTCTTTCCAAAGATATAGATAGATATACAAACATGCAGATACAGTATTGTGCATTGACCCTGGCTATTGCTCTATAATGCCCCTTCTCAGCTGGGCAGGGGAGAGAAAATATAACAAAGGTTCGTGGGTTGAGGTACAGACAAGGAGACATCATTCATCAAATACCATCAGTGGCAAAACAGCTTGAATGAGAGATATTAATTGATTTTATTACCACAAAAGCAGAGTAGGGTAAAGAGAAGTAAAATAAATCTTAGAACACCCTTTCCTTGGCTCTATCTCCCCCTTTGTAGCAGTGCAGAATGATGCAGAATGGGGCTACAGTTCATTGCATGTTATTTCTGCCGTTACTTGGGGAGAAGAGTCTTTACTCTGCTCCAATGTGGGGTCCCTCCCGTGGGAAACAGTTCTTCATTAACTTCTCCAGTGTGAGTCCTTGCTATGGGCTGCAGTTCTTCATGAACTGCTTCAAGGTGAGGCCACCTTTCCGTGGGACACAGTCCTTCAGGGACAGGCTGTGACAATGTAAGTCCCTTATAGGGTGACAAATCCTACCAGGAAGCCTGTCCTAGTGTGGGCTCCTTTCTTTATGGGTCTGTAGACCCCTGCCAGAGGCCTGCTCCATCATAGGCTTTGAACAGGGTCACAGCCCCTGTTGGGCATCCACCTGCTTTAGCATGGATCACCTCCATGGACTGCAGGTGGATCTCTGCTCCACCATGGATCTCCATGGGCTGCAGGGGCACTGCTGCTTCATCATGATCTGCACCACGGGCTGCAGGGGAACCTCTGCTCCAGGGTCTGAAGCACCTCCTCCCCCTCCTTTCCACTGACCTTGGTATCTGCAGAGTTGATGCTCTCACACAGACTTGCTCCAGTCTTCTCTGGCCGCAGCTACATCTGTTCAAACACAATTATTTTCATTCTTAAATATGTTACTGCAGAGGCCCTACTATCACCTTTGACTGGCTCAGCCTTGGCCAGCAGTGGATCCATCCCAGAACTGGCTGGCATTGGCTCACTTAGACATGGGGGAAGCTTCTGGCAGCTTCTCTCAGACAACAGACCTGTAACCCCATCACTACCAAAACCTGGCAATGCAAACACAATACATACACATATATAGAAAAACCAACATCGTGATTCAAGTGTCAAAATTCAAGTTACCTTACTTTAAGCAATTAAATTAAGTTCTTATCAGAAGCCTAATCCTGCTCAGTATACTAATAAATAGGGAAATAAAAGGAAAAAAGGAATAGGTAATGATTTTTTGGCTTGAAAGATTCATAACACATATGATCAAAGCCTTTCTTGTTGCATCAGTTGCCAAGTGTGATTAAATTAGGGACAGCAAGTGCTTCAAGTTAGGCAAGTAACCAACAAGCTATGCACATGATAGTGGAGAGATAGTGGGAGATCCTCTCTTATCCAGGACTCATTTCTTACAGGATTTTTCTGCACATTGAACAAGAAGCTCATTTTTTAAAAAGTAGTTTCCAGAGAATGAGTTTTATTGTTCCTGTTTCTCAGTTGCAACACATTTCTGAAATGGTATAGGTACGGACAGGTGAGCAGGAAGTTTTTTCTATGAAAATACTTCTGTATTCTCTTCACCATACTTCTCATTTTTATCAAAGTAATGAGGTGAACAAAACAGTAGAAAGTCATCAGAGTTTGCACAAGCTTAGAAAATGAAGAGAATATCAACTGATTAAAACCAGGGTACAAGACAAGACAGCTATTATTTTGTCAATTATTTAGACACCTAGAAACACAATACTCGTTAGTCATTAATTTGCTCACACGGTTCTTTAAAGTGTATTCTCTCTATGTGTTCTATCTTCACTTCCTGTGGTCTATTTTTTCCAACAAAAGAAAGCAACCCAAATGATTGTTGTTTTATTCATGAATAAAAAATGTACATCAGTAAGGCTGCAGCTCAGAAGGAATATGCAATGAATAGGCAAATAAAAGCATAGTTTTCTTGAGGGCTAAGTAATTTAAATGAGTACCAATAATTTAGACACTGCTCAACTCTGTCTAGCTGGCTTTATAATGAAGTTATGTGTGTATTTAAATATTTCTTACTAATTGTTGCCTACCTACAATGAAAGTTGCCTGTTTTGTAATAGATTATGTGTCAGGATAACTGACCTAATTAAATTAAATTAAGATTTCCCTACCTAGCAATGTATGTGTTGTAGCTGCTGCAGGAAGACTAAGCAGCAATTCCCTGAATTTTTGTGTTTAAGGCCTAATCTTTTGGGAATTCATAGTAGCCAATAAAAGTTATCTATTCAATATTTCAATCATCAAATCCACAGCCTATAAATATGATTGTTAATTTATGCAACTTACCACTTGAATTTACCTACATATATATGACATAGAATATGAATAATCTTTCAGGCAGTGTTACTGAACTACAATGTATGTTTCCCTGAGTCTCAGAATTTGTTTTTGCAGATGCCACAGATCTGATTCTTTGAGACTCCTGTTTTAATCATGTACACATGAGCACCAAAATTAATGACTGCATGGGCCAAGTAGGATTTTTCAACCAGCTGCTCGTATTTTGGCATACCTGCATATCTGAGATTAGAATTAAGGTCTAGGTATCTAAAACTGGGTTTTACAGTTCTGCAGACAGGAATAGCAGAAAAAGAATGAGCTCCCAGACAGACACTACTCCATCATTTTAAAACAAGAGCTGGTTAGTCATTTGTTTTTCCCAACACAAAACGCCCTAAGGCTTTCAGAAGGACATGTTACATACCTTTGCTTGTATTCAAACTCAAACATAACCAGTGGAATTACCACTAAGTGTCCCAAATCCACAGCAGAGAATGAGGGGTTTTAGTTGAATATTTTTCCTTCTGAGTGGCCATTATCACAAAGTCAGGCAGAGCTAGAACTTAAAGAATTTTCCTTAGACACCAGTTTTAATCTTCTCTCCCTGGGAAGGAAAGTGAATTCCCTTCCTTTTTTTTTCCCCATCTCCTGTCATCTTGTTTTCAGCCTCCATTTTAGATAGTATAACCATCTCCTCCCTATCCCCACAGAACCACACAATACACATCCTGTTGTTTGAATTCCCAAAAGAAATCTTACTACCTTTTATCAGGTATTTTTATCATTACCATTTTTCCTATCTTTTTTTAAAGCAAAAAATATCAACAAAGATAAGAAACATACAGTACCAAATCCCCCCATGCAATTATTTCCCTATTTGTGAAGGCTATAGAGAGAAAAATGCCACTGCTAAGAGGAAATACCTTTTGTATTTTTGTTATGCAAATTTTTGCTTTACATTAGACCTAAATTGTCTCTGAAATATCAAATGCCTTATTGATTGGAAGGGTCACAGAGAAGCATGATGTGAATTACTAATATTTTGCTATGATAAAGGTCAAAAACAGTCTTCTTAGAAAGCTTATTTATCAGATTTTTTTTTTTACATTCTTCAGGGCAGATCTCAGCTGGAGTAAGCTGCCCTAACTCCAGGAGCCCTGATAATTTATCCTAAACTGAGTAGTTGACCCTTGGTTTCTAAACACCAAGCTTTCCAAAATGGATATAGAGAGATAACAATTATATTAAAGAACAGAAGCAGTTAAAAGAGAGGGTTTCTGATGTGACATTTTCACACTGTTACATTAAATTTGCAATGGAAATAAAGCAGAGTAGCAGCTCTTACTACCTGAGGCTCTGTATCCATTAAATGTTATGCACCCCTGCAAGCAGAGATGACACCTTTTTGCTATCTGTCAAAATTATTCAAAAAGGGAAAAAAATTATCTGAAGCTGCAGAGAGTTGTTTGGGCTACTTCCCTAAGCACCTCCCACAGAGTGCCCAAAGGACTGTGGGACTGCATCATTAAACACTCTGCTCTCTTCCCACACACTCAGTTTTTCTAATATCTCTGAGAACACATGCTTTGGAGGAGCTCTCCAGTTTAGACTTGGTTCCTAGCAAACGCAAATGCAGCAGGCAGAAGAAATACAGGAGAACTGGAAACTGGGGATGGACATTTTGAGCATTTTTGATACTTTTAATTTATTGTTTTAATCTATTAATACTGGGTAAAGTGTTCTAATTTTAAAAGAAATTTGAAACGTAAAGGGAAGGGGAAATTAAAGGTATTTGTGACTTCTCATGTTCTGGCTCATTTTATATACTATTTAACCAGTTACAACTGCAAACAAGCACCAATGCTTGAAAAGTTTGATGAGCTATGTCAAATTATTATGATTGCCTTATCCTGATACATCACATAAAAGAGATGCCATTAAGATTGTATATGCAACATTTACTGAAAACTACTGTTCTTTTCCTCAGAAGAAAGATAATGTTTATGCTCTAATGTTGTAGACATATTCAGCTCAGAAGAAGAGTTTGTAGATTAAAAATATTCAGTTTGTGCTTTGTAATGCAAAATAGTAGAAAATAATAGACATGCTGCAACATGTGATTTCACAGGGAATGGCTTTACACAGGGAAGATTGCAGATTACTTTATTTTTACTTTTTTCAGATTACTTATTTAGAGGATTACTTGCCCTACCCCCAGAATATTTTTCTTCAAATGAATGTGGAAGTTTATGGAGTAAATGTTGGAGTAAGAACAGGATGGTTCAGTTCCATTTTTAGAATTATTAAAAGTGTTGAAGTGAATAGAGAGATCACCCTCAGACACAGGACTCAGTCCTTTGCTCTGGTCTGGATCCTGTTGTCCCTGATCCTGAAAGGGCTCATTCAGATTTTGTGATGCCTGTTTCTATTTAAAATGGAAATAACAAGGATAATGTATGGGATTGTAAACAAAGGATAGCAATTAAAAGAGAAGCATGCATTTTCCCGATATTTTCATTTTATTAGGCTGGCTAACAACTTCATCAAATGAAATATTGATTTTTCTGATGACAAATCCAAGCAGAATCCTATTTGAATTCAGCTTAACCTAATTGCTATTTATCTAGCATTAAGGGGAAAAAAAGGCTAAAAATGTTTTCCAGTTTAATGTACAAATAGCCCATGAAGCTATTTGTCAGCTTGACTGTACATTGAGGATCCCTTGTGAGAGACAGGCACCTGCCAAAAAAAGATAACAAATATTCTATTGGCTACTTTTTCTACTATATATACCACTTTTTCTTTGACTTGTACAACAAGGAAAAATAAATAGCAACACAAATAGTTTTGGGCACAGTACATTACTGAATAATATTCTCTAAGAATATTTTGCATGTGTTATTGATACCTCTCTTATTATGCACAGACTTATTTTGAGAAACGATGCATGAAATGTACTGTATGCTATAAAGGCTTTCAGGGTATCCTACAAGGGGAAAACACTTTTTCTCCTTAGGGTTTCTAACATTTTGGAGCATTTCAGACATCTTAACTTGGAGACATAGAAATATGATCAAATGTAAAGTCTGAATAATTAAACTGGCTAGGTTGACATTGACATTCTATTATCATAAACCGTAGCAGTTAATAAAATTAATTTTTCAGACATATTCATAATTTCATATTTCATGTCCCAAAACCAAATTCTATTTGTTAATGCCTATGAAAAGACAAAAGATTTCAACTAAACTATTATTCATCCAATTAAAAAAATAACTGATGCTTGCAAACTGTCTGATAATTAAACAAAAGCATAAGAGATGCAGGGATAGTACATATACAAAATGTATTGTGCTAGTTAATAAGTTGAGTTTAGCTTTGGTTATTCTTGCAAATACCTCAAAACATATTCATTAGTGTTTGCAGCATATTTTTCAAAATAAGCAATTTTTATGCAACTGTGATACAATAGTTCATGAAGGCCAATATGGTTAAAATATATTCTGTGTAATTATGACAGAATCATAATTCTCCTCACTCAGCAATAGATGTGAAAACTACCTAAAATAAATTCAGAATTATAGTTAGGAGCATAATTGTAAGTTATGGAATTTGTCAGGTTTATATAAACTCTTTTTTTTTTTTTTTTTTCCAAAAACGAAGGAACAAATTTTGACCATCTGATTCAGGCATGGTTTGGGAGTGGGAAACAAAACAAAAACAAACAATCAAAAAAACCCAGCCTGTAAACTGAGTTCATTAAGCATGAATCACAGTCCCACAGAATAGTTTAGGTTGGAAGTGACTGCCTGAGATCATATAGACCAACCTAATAGTGAAATACTGTTGTTATCCTATTGTTATCTCTTACTGAATTCCTATTGTTATTTCTTATCCTGAAGAGATATTTTTGATTGAGGTCATCACTGTAGCTGCTCCACACAGGCTGAATTGTGCACCGTTGCTTTAGATTAATATTACGCTTTTTCATGTTTTGTATAAGGCTATAAAAAATTACAGCAAAAAGATATCAAAAAAATACTTTCTTTAGAAGACAAAGAGATTAAATATGCATTCCATAATAATTTTCATGATAATCTGGTTTTTAAAATCAATTTACCAAGAGTTGTAACAGTAGATACAAAAGGTAGAAGAAGGTAGAAGGAAGAAGGTTTTTTTTCTTTTGAAGAAGAGCTCCCAAGCTTTCCTGTCTAGTGGTCAAATTACAAAAGTCATATAATTAAACAGCAAATTAGGCTGCATTTTTATTTCAGTTGTAAAACTTTTCCATATCTGTGGTCAAAACTTCTTGAAACAATTGTTCATGAGTTTCCATTAGTTTATTTTCCATAATATAATGGATAACTCCCTTAACAGTGTCTATTGAAAAGCTTGTTCTTTCAGGAGAAATATGCATGCAACTGCATATCATCAGGAGACACTTCAAAGACTTCCTTTATTTCCTGAACTTAACAAAATTATTTCCTATTCCTACATCTGTACTCCAGAAATCTGACAATAAAATAAAATATGTCTCTTCGTAAGAACTTCCTTCTTACCTAAATGTCTCATAAGAGCTACTGACATTGGTTTGTGGTTTTAGGGTTTTTTTAGTTCTACTCAGCAGTCCAACTTCTAAAATCATCCATTCAGATTTCCTATTCTGCAGTTTTTTCATTTGCATATGGTTTTTATATGTCTTATACAATATTACAGTATTATTGGACTACTTTAAGGTTTGGGCTTCCAAATTAGACCAAGCTGATTTTCAAAGATATTTGACTTCTATAGGCACATTTCCATAATGTAGGATTTATTGTTGAAACTGAACTACGCATTTTCCAAGGTAATACTTTCTGAATTTTGGGGACCATTCTAGTTAATTTACCTAAAGCTAATAAGATGATATTTCTAATTATTCACACTTTTTCTTGAAAATTTCCAGTAATATTTGTTGATAAAATAATCAGTAGGAATATTTAAAACAAATAATATTTCTATAAATTCTAAAGATACACAATTGCAAAAAAGTATCTTTTAAAGCCGTAGTTCTTCTGTCCACACTCATTGATTGATTAACCTTCACCATTCTTATGTATGACAGGAGAGTTGCTGAAGGATCATGCTGGATTTCCAGGTACTTTACACTGAGGCCATACCAGAGACCATAGCACATGGGGGACTCTCAGTTAAGTAGCCTTTTTTTAATGTTTCTGTTAATTAATGTGATTCTTTTTTTTAAGTAGTAATGTCAAAAGAAGACAGATACCCCTTAGAAACTGCACAGAGACATGGCTACCTCAGGTTGGCTTATTTAAGTGGACTGAAGGCTGGGAGTGGGGAGGGCAAGTAAGACAAGGTAGAAGAAGAGAAACTGTAGGTACCATGTGCATGATGGTTTTTTTTCTTTCATATATCTTAGACAATTTGCTCACTCTTTTTTTCAGCATAAAATACACTTGGATATTGGACAAAGAATATAAAGTATATATTTAATATAAAATATAAATATGTCCAAAAATTGGACAAGAATATAAAGGATCCTCAAATAATTCTGTATTTTTGATAGACTTTGGAAATACAGATGTAAAGAACTACTGGGAAACTGGCATAGAAATTTTAAATGCTTGGTGAGGACTATCTAAATAATGCTCCTTCTTCCTCAGCTGATCTTCTAGGCTAGGCCAAGAAGGCTTTCACCACAAAAATGATGTTGAGTTCATTCAAGCACCTGATGAGTTAAAGTCAGTCAATTGTTCAAGTACCGAAGGTGAGAGAGCTGTTACCTCTTAAAATTGGTTTGAGAAAAAGCAAACAACCCAGGAAATGAGAAGGTTTTTTCTCTTTTTAATTGTAGATTAGACCAGCCATCCAAATTTTAATGAGATAATTTTCATGACCTTTAAGTGAAGCTAGCTTATAAGCTTTGAGCACTCAAAGTTTGCATACTATTCTAGATATAATCCGAACTATAGCCTGGAAAAACCAGAGAAGAAAAAGCTAAATCAGAAGTCTCAACTTTGAGCATAAGGCTCAGAGTTAGGAGGGTTATACCATTCTAAGTTATGAAAGAAAATGTTTATTCATACAAAAGAGACTTCCCCCATCAACATGCCCATTATGATTAACACTGCCACCTCTGATGAGAGTGCTCATCAATTAAAGATATTTCTGTAAGCTTAATGAAGCTTAAAGAATACTCCATAAAGGTCCATAATTTCACCACCCCAGAAAAAAAGATAATCAAAGTCCAAGAAAAATCTGATGTGACAGGTCGTTAAAACCTGCAGACATACACGCACACACACATACACACACACACACAAACACAAAGGCATATTATTTCCCTCTGAAAGCAAGGAGAAATGACTTGGAAAGACTTCCACTTTTATTTATGTATAGCATTTCAACAGAATTCTTAGCCAAACAAATCCTGAAGTCATGGGCTTACTACTTCCAATACCTTTTAAAGACCTCCATCTGAAATTTTCTGTCAATTCTATGCAGCGTTTTTCAGTTTGGACCAGACACCGATTTAATCTCTGTTCCAAAGGCAATAAGAAATCTCCACTTTGGCTGCACTAGAAAGAGTGTGGCCAGCAGTTCGAGGTGATCCTCCCTCTTTACTCGGCCCTAGTGAAGCCCCATCTGGAGGGCTGTGTCCAGTTCTGGGCTCCTCAACACAAGAAAGACAAAGAACTTCTGGAGAGGGTCCAGTGGTAGCCACAAAGATGATTTGAGGTCTGGAGCATTTCTCTTAGGAGGAGAGACTGAAGGACCTGGGTCTGTATGGAGAAGACTGAAAAGGGATCTCATCAATGTATATAAATATCTCAAAAGCCGATGGTGGCAAGAGGATGGTGGCAGACTCTTTCAGTGATTCCCCTTGACAAGGAGCAGTGGCCATAAACTAAAGGACAAGATATTCCATCTCAATGTGAGGAAGAAATTCTTTGCCACATTAATCATGGCAGAGCTCTGGAACAGATTGCCCAGAGAGGTTGTGGAATCTCCCTCTCTGGAGACGTTCCAAACCCATCTGGTCACATTCTTGTTGTAACCTGCTCTGGGTGACCCTGCCTTAGCAGGGGAATTGGACTGGGTGGTCTTCAGAGGTCCCTTCTAACCTTAATGTTTCTGTGATTCTCTGAAAATGTTTCAGAACATTTTTTGAAAGATTTTCTGTTCATGCAGTCCTCAGTCCTTCAATCCTCATTGCACAAAGATTTTAGACCTTAGAATCTTTCTAAGGCATCCTTTTTATTTTTTCCCATAATAAATTATAGGCACATAAATATAGTTATACTGAAATCCTTCTGTGATTATAATTTGAGCCTAGTCTTAGGATTTTGCCCACAGTTTTGTTCAAATATATTTTTTTAACTTCTTTCTTCTTCTTCTTTGTGTTCCCATTGAGGGAAAGAGATAAGGTTGTCTTAAACCTGTTTGGGTTACCGTCTTAATTGATTTCCTTCTTTTTTTTCCTCTGGTTATTACAAGTTTTTCAAGGTAGACTTATCTCTGAATTTTTGGTTGAATGTTTGAACTATGAGATAACATCCTTACAATGTTTGTTTCTCTCTTAGCTTTCATTCCGTGATACAAGTTCACAGTTTCCTTATTAACTCTAAATACTTTAGTTAGAAACTCCTTCTGTTTTTAAAACTGTACAAAATCTCAAAAGCAGGAAAAAACAAGCGACCCAGATTAAAACAACAAGCAACTCAAGTGATAAGAAGATTTATAAAATCAACTGTAATTTCTCTTTTTTAAATTTCAGAAACAGATCATCAGACCAGAACTAAGCAGTCAGCACAGTTTACTATTAAGGGATTTTATCTCTTGCAGAAGTATCCAATAAAACACAGTGAAATTGAGCCTCGTGGCAGTAGGACTTGATCAAAACTGTTGCTCTGGATTAAAGCTCTGTTTTGTAACAGATAAACATAAAGCAGACAATACATTCTTATGAACCCAAACCCTAACAGCGAAAATTAATCTACTTTTTTTTTTTTTTTCCAGTTGATTAGCAATAGGTTTATAGGGAAATGAAATGGATGCATTATATTGTTTGGAAAAATGTGGATATACATCCTTGATTCTATCTGGATACATCTGCGCAATATTCTAAAGACAGAAAAAGGTCTCTTCTGAGGAATAGACTAAAGGTAAAGCCTTCCTCATGGATGATTAGAAAATTGTGTGACATCATAGCCATAAAATTAGCTTGGCAACCAATGATCTTTGCACTGAATTACACCAGAAAATGCCTTGTAGAATACCAAAGACGTAGTCAGTGGTTAACTCTCCTTACATTGCCTTTTTGACACTTCCATAAGGTACTTTTTAAAACTTAAGATGTACTTTGGCATGTAACTGAGACCAACGCTGTGAGCCACATAATCTGGAATTTTTGGATCAACCTGTGGAAACTCTCAGCAAGTTTCCACAATGTCTCACCCATATGTTCACTACAACTTAACATGTACTGTATTATTTTGCTAATCATTTTAATTTAATTGCATTTCATAAATGCCTTTGAAGTACCTTCATGCAACAATTTGTTCTTGCCTACTGCTCTATATCCTCTATTAATTATTGTGTTGATGAGTTGTCTGGTCAGTTCAATGGATCATCTTGGGAGGAGAGACAAATTTAGGAACACATCAGCAAATATTTTAGACAGCCTTTAAGTACTAATTTTATTACCTCTAAATATTTCTGGGAAAGTGGATTACTTCTAATTTTTATGTAAGGTATACTTTCTTTAAAATGGCTGAGGGACTGATTTGTTTTGTTTTTGACGTGTCCATGGTCCATGAGCAAGGTGTGAAATGACAAATAAATGCACGTTAAATCAAGATCTCTCCATAATTAGGTGTGGAATATGTAAAACTCAAAACCAAAGCACCTTAAGTGACCTAAGAGTAAAAGCACTTTAAATAAGCCAATATGTATTCCTCCCCTTCTATCTGTTACACATGACAGAAAGATTTTGCTGTTATATCAACATGTTTCACACTGTGAAAGAATGAATTTCAACAATCAGGTAATGTGGTGACCCTTCTAAGTGGAAATGCAAACTTGGATTAAACTAGGCTCAGATCCAGCAATTTCAATTTAATGAGTGTGATAGCAGTAGACCCAGTTAAAGTGAGTTGCTGACTAATTTCTTCCTATTACTTACAAGGCTAAATAAAGCCACCACTAATAATTTAAATTACTTTCAATTAAATGCAAACACAAGGAAGTAATCAAGTTACTATTTTGATGGAAATAAAAGATTGTCACAGATGTCAAACTCTCTTAAAGGTAAGTATTATGGAGATACAAGATACTCCCCTGAAATAATTCCTGAGAGAAAAAATCCCAATTTTGAATCCCTGTTTTTTTTAATACATAAGCCCCATGGAAAACTAAATATCATATATTTTAAAAGCATGTTTCATGCTTGCTATACCTCATGGTATAAAATATATTAAGACTTACTGTTATGTTTCAGAAGATTATGGATATGAGAAAGGTTATCATTACTCAAAAAGTTACAGGACAGGAGAAGTTCAGGTCTCCATCCATATTACCATTGCTATCCTTAGCTTCCATAAATGCAAACCAAAACAGAAATACTTTGAGAAATTGATATGATTTTGAACAACACAAAAGAAATTACTGCCTTTGATGACTTTAATAACAAACTTTGTTGACAAGATAGCTGCATACATATCTAGCACACTCTGAAGCATACCAGCCCTGGTAAAAATTGTAAAGATTAATTAGGTAGACAGACATGCGAGCTGGGATGTTTTGTTTTAATTTAAACATGCATTTATATCATCAATGAAAAACTTGTATTTCCAAGCACTCTGACTTTCATCCTTAGATTTTTGTTGGCAACAGCCTGACGTTAAAGTTATCTTATGCATATGAAGCATAACTCTGATACTTCTCAGAGGACAAATATGACTAGTGTGTGATTTCTGTAGTTACAAGTAATGACTATGGGAATGCTTAAAGACGCCCTTAGGTTTCTTGTTCCCTAGATTCCATTGTAAGTTCCGTATGTAAAACTGCAAAGTGGGAGAGGTATGGTACCCAGATGGAAGATGGAAAAATCCCAGTTAAGAGAAAGGAAAAGATTGACACCATTAGTGTGTTCAAAAATGCAATGAGAGCCAAGAAATGCTGCAGAATGTCTGTCCTTCACAGTATCCAAACATGATTGAGGAAGGCACTAAGCAACCTTCCCTGACTGAGGCTATTTCGAGCAGGTGCTTGGACTGGACACCTCTAAGGGTCTTTCCCAACGAATGTATTACTGCGGCTTTTTGAATGTCAGCCTCCCTGCCTTGCCAAAATTAGAGCCATCTACATCTTGTGGAAGTTGGCTTTTGTTCCACTGCTGTCCAGCTCCTTGCTTCCTAGTGAGTGGCTCATCTCTGACCCAAGGCACATCACCACAAATCTCATGGATGTGTTTTGTCCTGCTGATCACAAGGCAGTGGCCCTCTCACTTTCTATTTTTTACCTGCCAAAGCTTCACTCCTTTGTTATTTTATGTCTTGGTTAGAATTGGGTAATAAAGAATGCTACTCATTGTGAATGCACAGCCTAACAGTTAGCCAAACTCTTGTTTGGCTGTTGAGAAGGAAATGACCCATGGAATTTGTCAAAACGAGGCTGCTTTGGTATAATTATTTGCAGGCTCAGTACTTATAACTCATGTACTTGTGAAATCTAATCTTTAAGAAAACATTAAAAAAATTAATTTTGCCTACTACAAGCTCTCATAAGAAACTCAAATTCCTAGCAGCTTGACACAAGCAGTAAACTAGCAAGAAGAAGTCCTAAAATTGGGTTTCTAGGTACAAGAATACCATGCAAAAACTAGAACTCTGATTCAGAGGATTTTTTAAAGACACTAAAGACTTCTGCTCTGCTAAAATTGCCTGCACAAAATTGTTCTTTGTGTGGCATTATGTGCACAAATATTTTTTCCTGTGAGCATTCCCAAACCACACACATTTATGCATTCCATTGTAAGATGAGTTTTGCCTTCTATAGGTGCTTATACCCGAAAAACAAACACACCTGTAATTCTACTAGTGTCTCTAGGCAACATACAGCTGTAATAGAAAGCAATTTGTCTAAAAAAAGAAAGATTTTCAACTATAATAGTCCCTACACCTGAAGGTAATTCTTTTAGACTTCAACAATTATATTCATTTCACTGAGTATGATGAAACTTTCTGGTTCCACAGACAAAACCACTTCTTCTGAAAATAACATTTCCTAGTCTTGTACAGTTTGCACTTCATCAGAGTAAAAAAACAGTGTAGTCCAATTCCAGCTGAACCAGTGAACCAATTATGGCAGCATATTATGAACTGACAAGTTTCTATAATAGCATTCCTAGCAGACAAAAAATAGAGATAAAATCTAAATTAGTCACAGCCTTAGGCTTTCCCTTCACAACTAAAAGGCTACTAATGGGGAAACCAACAGAATATTACCTGATCCACCTCTTTATTTGGTTTTGGTTTTTCTTCTTTTCGAATAGACTATCTCCATTAAAGGTAAACAAAAAAAAATAAAAGAAAGAAAGAAAGAAGGAAAAGAAAAACAGAAATACTTGTTGCTGAACTGAATTTGCCTGACAAAGAAACACAGGAAAACATTGTTACATGTAGATGGAATAAAATAGTACTGTCTTTTTTGGGATAAAATAAAAGGGATAAAACACATTGGATCTTGATGGTCAATAAGTAAATTATAGGCATGTAGTAAACTGTCTCACACCTGTAAAAACACGCAAGACATATGTACTCCTCTTTTATACTTTTAAGGAAATCCAGACATTAAGTTCTATATCAAGGATAAAAAGAAAAGTATATGAGTTTTGCATATGAGTTTTTTAAATAGGTCTAAACAGTGATTCTAGACCGTGATTTATAGCAGACATTCTCCCAGACACAAATCTCCTGTACCAGATAGATCATTCCCACTGAAGTCAGTGAGGTTTCAGTAGTATTGATGCCTTGGGGGAGTACCTGGAGCAGAGGCTGGACAGTTAAAGGAATAAAGTAGGTATTTATTAAAAGGCTTTCAAGGGATGCACCTTGGACAGTACAAGAGCCCGTCTGCGGCTTTACCCAAGACAGACCCAAGATGGAAACAAGATGGATGACCAGCCATGAGATTTTACACTTTTATAAGTCTTGGTCCATTTACATATTGAGGTTAATCATCCAATTACAGCTTCAGGTTATGAAGTCCCATCCTCCCAATTTGCTCTCCTCAATTTGCTGTTGTTTACACTTTTTGGGCGCGAAGCTCTAATGGTATCCTTGGTTCTCAGGCTAGAAAAGGATTGTTTTATCTAACTGAACTTTGAAGAGAACTTGCTAACACTTTATATGAAGTTCAGAGTCACACACTAAGGCAGTACAGAATCTGGAAAATGTGAAAGCTAAAACTTAAGGCATCAGTATGGAACAGCAATATCAGTGTTGCAGTGGGTTCCATTAATCTTATGACAGGCTTCACTTGAGAGCTTTACCATAATAAAAAACAGAGAGTGAAACTGTTTCCTTTCATTGGCGTTACCATGATGGAAACCACTTTTTTTTCTCAGACTGCCCAGTAGACCCCAAACGGAGGGAATTATCACTTCAGCATCTTGTGGAGAACAACAAAGTTTTATCTCTCTTCCACTGTGCTTTTGCTTGGCTACATTGCTTTCCAACTGCCCTGGATGGACTGGACAATATAATTCCCAATCTTCAAAGTCCCTTGGCCCTGGGACCTTTATTTCTGCTGGCACACTCAGTACTTGACTAGAAGTTTTGAATCTACCTTCACTTGCTGATATAATATGTCCCCAGAAAAGCTTCTTACCTTGACTCTTCCGTTCATAAAATTGGGATCGTTAGGGTGTTCCAGATATGCCCTTCTTGGAAACATGGTCTGGATGACAACTACTGTTTGGATAGAAGGCTAAACATACATAGGGTGCATGACCAAAAAACCAAAACTCTTTGAGAGATATTTATCATCAAACTGACCACGTTTGAGAGGAAGGCATCCAGATTTCAGAGCAAGCATAGAACTTCCAAGAGGCTTTTGACAAAAGGAATCAGCATAAAGAGAGGTATAAATGAGGCATGAAAATCTGTAGCTGTTGGTAGATACACTGGAGTGGCAGTGACTGCAGACATGGTCTGACTGAGCATTGCCAGCTGTCTCCTCATCCCACTGCAGTCCTGCAAAGGGGTACAAAGGAGCTGCAAGGGTGCTGCATCTGGCTTGGTGCAGGCAACATGCGAGACCCCCATCCTGGGGTGCCTGGGGTTGTGGGGACTTTGTTGTGTACATTGGCAGGCTCTAAGGAGCCTGCATGAGCAGCAACTGAGCTGGAAAGATTTACAGGGTCAGGAGAATAAGATTGCATGGGGACACTATTCCTCCCTGAAAAGGGGAAAGAGGCCTGGAACACAAGCGTGCTGAATGTGGGGGAAAGGAAGGTAAAGATTTTTGGGGATTTGTTCTATAATAATGTTAAGAAATTCATTGTCTTAGCAGTTTTAAATGTTTAGTATAATGATTTATTTGTTTCATTACTAATGTTGAATGCATAGTTCATTGAATGCTACTTAATTACCAGTTTTAAATTAACCTGTATGTTGCTTCAATCCTAATTTGGATCACACTAAAGCAATTATTCTGATTGTATGGGTAAAGCAGTAGTTATGAGATCAGTAAGAGGAAAAGTGTCCAGAGACTGGTACAATACAGGGAGTAGGTTACCTGTAATTCAAAACCTTACCCTCTGTTTTCCATGCTTGTAGATAATATCAGCCAGGAGTAAGAGAAGTAATTTAAATTTGTTTGTTCAATGCCGTAATATGGTTGACAAATTCAAGATGTACTGACTCCACAGGTTTGGAAAGATCACCTCCAGCCACATATTTGTACACAGAATATTCCTTCACAAGGACAAAGACAAGTAAAGAAAAAAAAAAAAAAAGAAAATATTATTAACAAGGATCAAGACATTTGTCTCTAGAGACTTCAGCTACTCCTCCACTCCCCATAAGAAGAAGCTGTAAAAGAAAGCTGCCCAGGAACATCATGAACAACTTGCAATAGACAAGGATTTTTGGAAGTCTTCAACTAATCATGCAAATAAGGTGAGATTATTTTGTTTAATTTGTTTGGACTATTTTGACTTTTTTTTTGGTTGGTGGTTTTTTTTTTTTTTTTGGTTTAGGAGCCAGAGGGAAGGCCTTCAGCTTTTTCACCCAACTCTCTGAATGAGCAAATGAAGTCTGGATGTCAAATGACAACACCCACTTTTAGAAGTCAGGGAGCCTCAAAGACACAGCTAAGAGAGTACCTATCAAGAAACTTGATCAATGAACTTCAGCTAGAATAAAGAAAATAGGGGATCAGAGACCTTTGGATCCAGCAGATCAGATTTGTAGTTCATTAACCACTGTGATCCAGAATAAATATATATATCAGCTGTGCTCTAGATAGGATCAGACATCAATATCTACATATGGGAACACAGGCATAAAATTTGCCACATATTTTTAATAACTTTAAGTAGTTATACATAAATATATTATAATGGATTTTCCCATCCCTCCTATTTAAGCTTCATAATGCTAAACACACTGTTTATCACTAAAATTATAGGCTACTGTGTCAGTCTCCCTCATCTGAATCCATAGTGGTGATGCACTCCATGCACTTGGTGTAACCACTGGGGATGGTGCTGTGCTGGGCCAGGAGCAGGACTGAGGATCTCTTCCTACTCAGCTTGCTCTTTGATTCTGTGATTCTGTCACAGTCAAATTTTACAGTGTTAGATTAGTCTTGCCAAAAACTGAGAGTTGGCGAACACTTTGATAGGGCACACATTAACCTACACTCTAATGTACAGCAGTATCACCAAAATAAAAATAGAATAGACTACAACTCATAAAAAGGTAAGCTTTGAACTGGCCTGTAGACTATAAATTATCCACCCTTAACTTGTTTCTGTTAACTCACTTTCAAATCACAATTTTCTTGGCAATAAGCCTGACATCGACTTACCACCCCCCTCAATGTACAAAACATCATCAGGTTTTTGAAGACTCACCAAGCAGCTCATTTAATGTTTCTTTCAAATAAATATGTAATTTGGTAACAGCTAACATATAAGAAACAAGACTCAAGTTTGATAACAACATGATGAAAGAGTAAATAGCCTGTGGGCACAGCAATAGAAAAATGATTTATATTTCAGCAATCCATGATGAAATAGGAAAGAAAAATGCATTGGAAGTCAGCATGTAACACTGTCTGGAATTGAAAAGAAACATGATAAAGTAATTTATACTGGAATACATTGACTAAGTCTCTCTGTATCAGGTCAAGCCATCTCATTATGAAATGGAGTACGTCAAAATTAGAGCATTAGAAAATTTGATTGACCCAAATATCTTACTAAGCTATTTGCCTCCCACAGTCTTTTTCTCTGCATGAAATTTCTGAACATTTTATTTCATTGCTCCTGTCCCTCCACCTGCATAACCTATTTCCTCATTGATCAGTACTGCCTACACTCAGGATTTTGCAGCACCTGGCAGCCTCAAGATCAGACTTCTGAAGGTCACCTAAAAGGTCAGGGGCTCAGCATCACTCCTCTGTATACAGCTTCAATTGCTCATTTAGGAAAGGTCATTACTGTTATGAAACAGAATCATGCAATCTCAAACTTTAAAGCCATCAGAAGAAAAGCACCGCAGTTTGAAGTGAAAAAAAAAAAAAAAAGAAACCAACAGTGATGGAAGCTGCTGAAAGAATTTTTAAAGAATTTAAGTGGCGCAGAAAAGAGAAAATCCACTTTTCTAGTTAGACAATGGATAGATAATATGCAAAAAGATGGATGTAAATGGACTTTGCTATAAAATCTGTAATTTTGCTAAATATAACATTCAGAAGTGAAAAAAACCCAATGCAATTGCTATAAAGAACTTCTGAAGAGATTTTGCAAACTTTTGCCGTCAAAAAAGCAAATTTCTTTATTGGGGCAGAAAAGGTTAGAAGGGACAGATTTACTTCTGATACAAGCAACTAATAACCTAGGAGAAAGCTATGTGAAAATCTGTTGTTAGACACAAGATACGAGGAAGTGGCTGCTATGTATATGTAAGTATCTCTACATTTAGGTTTATGAGCTGCTTTAAAGCTGCAGTAAGACCAAGTAATTTCTGACTCAGTGGACTTGTTCCGATTTGTCTGACTTGTTGGTTAAATATTCTGCTGATTAAACACTGAGATCCACTCCCGTGTCCTTTAAAGCAATAGCTAGTCCGGGCAAAAGGAAAAAAATCAGAATTCGAGAGTACTTTTGTAACCAAATGTAAAAGGGAGGAATTGATACCAAAAGGGTTAATTCCATTTTCACTGTGCCTATGAAGCTTTTAGCATGGAAACAAGGCATGCAAAAGCTGCTTTCAGCAAGGACAGTTGGAAGATTAGAGGAAGACATCTGGCTCAAGAATTCACTGATAGACAAAACAAAGAACTGAATCTCTGGGAGCTTGGGGTGGGATTTATGGCGATGGGTAACTTGAAAAGTGCATGTAGCTACTGTGTAAAAGCAACACACTTGTAAAATCACACGTCCACATAAGACTGGGAGTATCCCCCATGAGACCTCAGGCCTGAATAAATGAAAGCTCTTTAACACAACTTTAGCTTTGGAGAGCCATATTCTAATATTTCGGACAATTGGTAACACTTTTGACATACAAGGACTTGGAACAATGTCTTACTTATAGTAGAACTTGAAGCAAACTACAGTTTATAACAAGGCCTAAATTTGTAACAACATTTAGAAATAATTTTCAGATCGTTTTTATTTATTTTATTTTCTTCCTAAGCAAGATTAAGAAAATTACCACTATAGTACTTTTGTTTGTCCAGAGATATATAACATTAACCTTTAACACATTGCATCTTTTAAAATCATTAAGGTTAAAGTTATCTCTCTCCAAACCCTCGCTAAACAGCCAGGTACACTAGCTGTATTAGCTATTTTTCTTATAAGAACAACCTAGCAGAATATATTGGTCTATCTTTAAATGGCAAATGGCTTACTAGCAGTGAAATGGTCACCATATAAAAGCATAGCAGAACTCAGCACCTGAATTCAAGTGATTTTCTACTTCACAGCTTTTTCAATATTCTCCAGCTTGCCTAGATGTGTGAAGCTTGTGATGGAATTGGGGCATTAATTTTGTGGTGAACCTTTTTGTATGATGTAATAGTTCATAGAGCTCTGGAAAGCACAGGTATGTCACTTCGGTTACAAAAGAGAACTCTTCACACAGCTGTCATGCATCAGCACATCAGCAGTAAAAGGAGGACTGTCAATAAAGAAGTGAGAGAAACCTTGCTAAATTAAAAAAAAAAAAGGTGATACAAGTTGAATGCATAAGATAATGTGTTCTGCTTAGAAATGATAAAGAACATTGCCTTTTACTAAAGTCGGTCTGTATTCTAATGAATAATTTAGTCAAAATTTATTGACTAATTTATTGACTAATATTGAAAATCAATTGACTAATTGAAGATTAATCTCTTCAAATATGGTCTACAAATCAAATATCAATTTCAATATAGAACTATGCTATTTATAAAGCATCTTAAAAATTTTAATATATCCAGCTTACTTTTGTAGATTATAGTGCATACAAAAGACTCTAGTATGGGATAATTATTTTTGAACATAGTCTTAAAATTATTCTGAATTTATAAAGTATTTCCTTGAATTAGGAGGAATTGGAGTGCTTACAAAGAGGAAGATAAGTTATATTTTTCATGCAGATGCAAACTTGGATCCCTATTGAGAGTACAATGCTAAAACCAGGCTGATCAATCTTTATTCAAAGTATTTTTCTGAAGATATTGAAATATCTCCTTGATCCTTGAATTCTTCAAAGGGCAGTAACATACAGATCATTCAATCAAAATAAAGAAGAGGAAAATCATTTCAGATTTATACTGTGGCAGGGACATCTTGTAAATTGCTGCTTCTGTCCTACTTCTAACAAGCACTTTGATATCCTCCATTCAAGACAAAGGCAACAGATAAAGAATTAGTCAATTAACCTTAAAAACACAAAAATCTAGAACCAAACAAGTTACAGTAAAGCTTAAATTTCAGAGATAGCATTACTTGTGTATTCTCTTGAAGGCATCTTTCAAGTGCGAAGAGCTTTGGAGCAACCGTTGTTCCATGTTTCCTCGAAGTAAAGCATTTTTAGCTGCCTCTTGTACCCTGACAATGGATTTAACCTACCAAATTACTCAGGTGTTATGTTGTTACCTCAGCATTGCTTGCTTTTGATGAAAAACAACTTGGTGCACAGCTTGTACATTCCTAAAATACATCTTAAGCTCCCTATGTGATAAAATCAGGGCCTGAAGGGTAAAATAGTCATGGTTTCCTCACACACAGAGGAAGTCATTTTAGTTCACAGCATCTTATTTTCAGTGGACAGAATGTAGAAGAATAATTTACTGATACCTTTACTTACGTCCCTGGTTGAAGTATTTCACTCCCCAGAGCAGGGCATATAGTATTTCATAAAGCACAAATGATTTGATGTTTCAGAACACAGTTCTGTGGCTGCTCAAAACTATTTTGGGTACTTGCAATAAATAATTCTCCTATTCTGTGACAACAGAATAAATGATGTCTTAGAATCAGTTTTGCACAGTCTCCTGCTCCAGCTCAGCCAGAATACGCTATTAGAATTTAAATTCTTTGTTTGTATGAGTGAGAAGGTAATAATTTGTCAAATTGTTGAGATTAGGATAAGATTTTAAGATCATGCATAGTAGATTAAGTTCAATTTGAAAAAAATAGATAGAGTAGTCATATGACAATTTCTGACACATTGGAAACGGAATATAAATTTCCCAAACCAAAGTTACCGAAGAGTAAAGAAAGATAACAGTTTTTATATTGTTCCAAGTTGCTTTTACAGTTGATATTTGGGGGATCTTTCTCCCAGGCACATGTGTTATAAATGTCGCATTTATTTTTTTTTCTCCCCAGATATTTTCTTTGTTAAATTTGAGAATTTTTTTCTGCTGTCTGCCATGGAAAATTCACATACACCAATGGATGCTTTTAAAGCCCTGTTAAATTTGAATCAGTCTACCAATTAGATTAGCCAAAATACCTTAATTTAAAACTAAATTCCATAGTTCACAAAAAACAAATTTCCATAAACACGAATCTCATCTGAGCTCTTGGTTGTACCAGTATATAGCTTTTAACTGTATTTCTCTTTTACTACTGTTTAAAAAAAGAGTGACAGAAACATTGGTATTCATTCCATATTTCACCTCTGGTTTAGTAATGGTATAGTTAGTCAGGCATGACAAATTATCAGTGTTCATTAAGTTTATACACTGCACATAGTTCTTTTATTCAAACTACCCTGGTATGATTCATTCACAAAATGTAATGTCTGGACTTTGTCAGTAATTTCTCCTCAAATAAAAGTAATATACTAATATTAATTTTTCAGCTAAAGGAAGCTGGTTTATACTTATCAGAGTTAAGAAAATCTGCTGTAATTATAACTCTGCTGTTGAAGTTAAGCAGATGTAGAAAACCTACAGCTCCTCCCAATGATTTCATTGACAGCACAGTTCATAGGTTTTTTCACATGGACTCAGAGGATTTCAAAACTGCTTGTGAACTTTTGATGTTGATAGCAAATGGTGGTGGGGTATACATAAGAATGTCTGTAGTCGTATGTGAATAGAAATGCTTGTGACACCTGACTGACAATATATGTTCACTTTATTTTAACAAAAACACAAGATTTTATTCCTGCTCTAGTTCCCATCTTTTAGTATCTCTTAATATTTGAAGAATTTTTATTCACAGTGAACCTGCTGTATAGGATAATGTATCAACCTTGTTTAAGATTGCATTTCAAACCAGAGTGCCTTTTCTGGACACAGGAAATGAAATTATTCTTCTGTTACAAGTATACAAGCATACCAAATTCTTATTATTCTTCCTACTGCAAAAGGTATCTTCTCACTCTATTTGAAAGTAAGATTTCAATAGTATTTTAGTCTTATACGTGTTTCTTTTGGTTTTGATGAAGTTTCTTATACATATTTCAACCTGCTCTGTAACTTGAAAGATCTTCCTTCTTCTGCTCCGAAAATTAGAAGAATCTGTAAGAAAGACAAAGTGATATCTAGGATTTTTAAAATATTGAAGACCTATGAAGTATTATTGTGTACAGGTTGATATATCACTACCTCTAATTCCAGAACAACAATGACAATTACTCTCAGCTGGTGGCAAAGTAGAAAATAAGGACATTTGGAGCAGGCACGGAAAAAAGAAATAGGACAATTACAGAAATTAAATGAAACAGAGGAACAAAGAGAAAATATCTTTTCAATAGAATTTTAGGAAGGTGATTCTTTGTTGATGTTTGAAACAGTGTAGTGCTAAAAAGAGCATTTGACATACATCAGCTAAATTAGACCAGGATATTTATGGTGCAGTAAACCTAATAACAAACAAGCATAATGAAACAGAAAGGTCAAGAGAACAGACAAGAAAAATTACCATAAAATTGAAGATTTTCAAACAAATGTTACATCTATTTTTTACCACAAATTAAAAAAAATAAAAAAGAAGAAGATGTATTTGTACCAATCTATATTTTTCTCCTCCCCTCCCTCTGATTTTTAACCCACTTTTGACGTGGTATTATTTGAAAAGATTTTCACCAGATCTTCTTTAAATATTTCCAGTCTAGGAAATGTTTGAATAGGGCGTTTTGTATTTTCACCTTTCTGTGGGTTTTTTCTCATTCTCCTTTTCTGCTTTTCACCCAGCTCACAGGCCACTATTCTCAACGTTTATAAAATTATACAATGTTATTTTATATCAAATATACAGAGCATATACACATGCTAGAAATATTTGACTCCTGGTTCAACTACACTATCAAGGCTCTGGGCTTTTGAACATAGTATTTAAGAAAAAGCCATCTGCAGGAATAAACTTTTTTATAGAATACTATTGGATCTATATACAAAAAATCCCAGAAACAAGCAAATCTGTTTTTCTAACACTTCACTCATCAAACTGTGAGGAATAAATGAACCTTCTATAGAGAACTGTTTTCAAATTATCAGTTCTGATCCTTATGCTCTTTTTCCATATTTCATTCTTCTCCCAACCTCCTTTAGTGTATTTTGTATTTCCTAGAAAAAAATTACAGAAAATTAGAAAAACAAATACTCATGGAAGCAATTCTTTCTGTTGAAATTATGATATGATTTTTCATACTTGTTCACAGAAGCCAGGATCTTATTTAAAATTGATGGTATAGTTGTCACTCATGAGATTACATTAATGCAAATATTTCCTCCAGTGTTATGGTTAGGTTCAATTATCATATCTCTCTGAACTCTTCCAAACAATCAGCCAAAGTTATTCAGTGTATCATGTCTTATTCAACATATTTAGACTAGATGTTATTCTCCCCATTCTCTTTATGTTAAACTTTCTGCTCTAACGGCAGTCCCTGTTGAATGCTTAATTATGAACAAAAATTTCTATTCATGGTAATTTTATTTAAATTACTGATGCTGCAAAGCTTCATCCACTTGTTTCAAAATAATTTAATAATTTCAATATTGGAAGGAATATTGCTGCAAGAGATGTCTGATGACTTTGGGAAGATTACAGCAGTTAATACAATACATCTGCATGACTTTCGATCTGAAGGGCTGCTCTGGATATTTGTAGTTGATAGAGCTTACAATTTCAGTGATTCAAGTGACCTTTGCTTCTGTGTCTCCAATACATTTTTAGTCTGCATTAAAGTATTTTGTGAGAAATACTGCCTGTTAATACTGAAACAGTATTCAATCATTAGTATTTTTGCTCAAATGTGTTAGAAACGTACAGAAAAAATATCTCTGATTCTAAGATCTAAGAAAAATTTAACAACCTGGATCATTTTTTGTTTATTTTTTTTTTCTTCCCAGAATACCAATATTATTTTCTTGGAATGGGGTTTTGGTATGCAATTATTTACCATTTTAAAGGATCTTTTTGTTTGTTTATTTAATTTAATACATCCAAGATAATTTTTCTCCACCACTCAATGTTTCTTTTCATAGGTAGGGTTGAACAGATGCATCTTAAGACTTCACTGAAGTACTCTTCAGTTTACTGAATTAGTACACAGTACAATTCTGGCATGCATATTCAAGTATATCAAATTATAAAATACTTTCTATAAATACATATATGGGTAATTTTAAAATCTGCTTCCCAGACAGTAAAACAATCATTTAAGTATGTGCAAAACCCAAATTCAGAAAAGAAATAAACATGGATGCAGTGAATTGGTTTCAGAACTGGAATGCATATTCATCAGCATATTTTACAATATTTAAACATCCTACCATTAATCTTCACACTGATGAGCTGTCAGTCTGTTTAGGATCTGTAATCATAAACCCACTTATTTACATAGATGGTATTTTATGCAGCGTAAGTCAGCTCCTGTATTTGTACATTTCCAACATTGGTTTTAAACTTAATTTAAAAGCAATGCATTGAGAAATATAGTAAAATTAACAAGGCTCAAATTTTCTTTAAACTCGTTTTTGTAAAATGTTTTTTAATCAGGTCAGCTTAACTCTAACAGTCCACCTCCAAAAAATCCACGTTTGCGGGTAGGCAACACTCTTTCTTAGACCTTCATGTCTCCAGTGATTGTACTACTGGTTTGAACATCTTCAGTTGGAAGAGGCAACTAAAAAAGCCCCTCACACCAAGTGAAGGATGAGACAGACATAAAGGCTTATGGGGTGCCATGGGTAAATTTTATTAGTGTTCCTTCCCTAACTAATAACTTGTAAGATTATTGGTAAATTCAAGCCCAACAGAACTATTCTGCATGAATACTTTCAATGGTAGGGCATTTGGATTTCTGTTATTAACAATTTCAGTGGCTTATTTATGACCCAACAAACTCAGCAAATATCCAAGCAACAAATAAATAGCTTCATTGCATTTAGAATCACTAAAAATTCAAAATTTATATAATATGTGGAAAATATACCAGGGAAAATCACCAAAACAGCAATGTTCCAACCTTGCAGATATAAGATTAAGTATTGAATTTTTGCATGATGTTGATGAATGCCTAAACCCTCCTTTTCTAAGCTATATTCCTTCCAAGGAACAAACGTGATAAAAAATGAAAGTGTCTCATTAGTTTAATTGCTTAGCAACTTGTCCCAGTAATCATGTAGCAAATATTCTTTCAATCTTGCTCCTAGGCAAGCCATTACTGGAGAAAAACAGTCTGAGCATGAGAAGAAACCTGTGATCAACTACGTATTGAAGAAACTATTCAAAAGGCGTCATCAGCTTGAGCCCTGCTGCCTGTTTGGAGAGAGCAACACAAATAATCAGGAGTAATTTCTTCCTCAGGTCACCAGCCTTTGTGCTCAAGCAAGACAGTTCTGATTTGGGTAGTTTGTTGCATTTGAAACTTGAAAAACCAAGCAATCCAAGTCTTGGATAACAATTTGAAAATGTAAGAAGGAGTATATGGGATAAACAGCCAGAAATGGAATCAATCACTGCATTTCTTAGAGTGCTCCAGCTTGAACAAATCATAGAGTACTAGATGCCTCAGATTCAGGAGAAATGCTGAAAAGAATTTTTCACTCAGTAATAGGGATTTGTCGTCCAGTAGCTTAAGTTTAATATTTGAAGAGATATATGTTTAAGAACAATTTTGGTTGGGTTTTTCCTAGTGTTGACCCTTCAGTAATGGTATTCCAAGTAGTTGCACTTTATTTCTCCTTTCTATGAAATCCTGACATGTGCTGGATCTTGATGTAATCTTGTGCCCTTCAGTGCCACAGATTCATTCATAACAGCTCAGGAAAAATCCAGCGCAGGACACAGAGGTTTACCTTGAGAACCACCAACACATGGTCCAGCTAGGACTGAACTTACCTAAAATGGAAAGATATTTTTACAAATACAAAGTTTAAATTTCCTTGAATTTCAATGACAGCACAGACTAACAGTAAAGGTACTTTTCTCTATGGTCAAAACTCATCAGAGAACACTTAAACAATAGTCAAGTCTTCTCATTATTGGGAAGGTCACATTTTGAGTTGCATTCTTATTATCAAAGGCAGTATTAAATGCAAAGATATTAACAGAAAGTACATTTTCTCTCTGCTCCCAATAACAGAAATAATAATTAATAAAAAGTCCTTTCATTAAGTATGTTACCAAGAGTTAACATTACATGTGCTTATATTAAAATATTGTTGATTCGTAAGTTTGCACTTACTAAGAGGAGTAACTATTCCTCCCTTTTTATTTATAAAGATGATGCTGAACATTTATGCTGCAGCAGAGGAAAGGTGATTACATTCTGAAAACTAATAATGTGCAGCTTCAAGCAACTAAAACAATTCTATTGGTATTTATTATTTGTTTTCTAGAGTTCTGTATATTCTACAGTCCTCTTTCAAAACTGCAGAATATTTACACCACCTCCTGAAAATACATACACATAATTGGAAAGATAAAAGAAAGAACTGAGATTTTTCTTTTATAAAGAATTTTCTCCTGTATACAGTCTTAATTGTTCAACAGCAAATCTTAAGAAGAAATGCACACAAAAATCCCCACAAGCTTTTTTAAATTCACATGTACACCTGTCTCTCCATATGCACAACTATTGCAGCTCTAAAAATAAGCCTAGACAGAACATTATTTTAATGTCATCAAGTAAAAAAAAAATCAGCAGTATTAACTGTATCAGTAGATTCTGTCTACTGAGAGCATTTTCTATGTGACAAATCCACAGCTCAAGTGAATGGAAGGGTTACTTTTTATTTCAGAGGTTTGTGCCATAGGAGAAATAGACTTGGCATACACAAATGTGCAGTAGTGTTTATAGCCATTTTCAGAGGACTATCCACAGAGGATGGTGGGAAAAAAATACACTTTGCACCTAACTAATTCTGCTGTGGGCCATCTGTTACTATCTGATCTGAAAGGGTCAAGAAGTTCAATATTTTAATACTGTGGGCCTGAACTACTAAATATATTGAAGTGGATATTCTTGCACAATTTATTTTGTGAAACTCCCAATCCTAATACCTAAAAGCAATAACAGTATCTCTGCCACTTTAAGCACAAAGAACTATGTTCTCAGACCCCAGTGCCTCAAAATCTTGGCATGTGTGATTTTTCATTTCTTTTAAAAAATGCATAGATCTTTTGGTTCACACCACTGTTCAGGTCTTGCAAAAAACAACCTCCAACAGGGATAAAATAGGATAATTTGAGCTGGGCAGCGTTAGTATCATGGCTAAAAGCACATCCAAAGGAAACAGCCAAAGTCCAACAATCTCTCAGACTGGGTAAAATACATACGTAGTCTTCATCTTTAAAGTATACAGGTGTACTTCCAGTTTTACCAAGGTATAAAATAAGTCCTGTAATTTAATATTACAATTAACTATAATTAATTATATATTCAGATTATCAGATCTTTTTTTCTCATAGCCTAATTGGAAAAACAATTTTTTTTTTACCAAACTTGATGTGCAAAGAGTATTGCAGCCTCCCTTTTCCTATCCAAATTCATTATTCACCTCAAGGAAAAGGTTTTATTCAAAGAAATGTGTGATAAATCCTTCTTTCTGTGCTCCTTCAATTGAATCCATATATTTTTCTGATTTTTCCTCATTTCTACTTTCCAAAATTTTATCACTATATAACATGTAAACTGAACACCCCACTGTGCAGAGATCAGGCCTTATAGAAATCCCTGCAAAAATGTTTGTACCCAGCAAGTGCACATTAGTGCCTACTTTTATATCCAGCATGCATTTGAGGGAAGCAGCTAAACTGGACTGATTTAATTCATGTAGGATATCACATATGCTGACATAAGTACAACTTGAGTGATACTGCAGGCTTAATCAGAAAAAATAAATAGAGTAGGATTTTTGTTTACTACTCCATAAACTGGGTGAATTTTAAACTTCCTCGTAAAAATTTAAGACTTTCTGTACTCACAGCATAAAGAAGCATTACCAGAAAATGCAGAACCTCCTGATGGAAGTAAAGGTCAAGGCTCCCTTCCATTCATCTTGAACACTGTGCCAAGTTCTCTACATACCATAATTCATCAAATAATCTAATTAACTTGTTTAAAATTATAATTAAGTTAGGCATACTTAAGGTCATGCAATTACAAGTCTGTGGAGAGAGTTTTACACCAACAAAGCAGCTGCAATCCAAATGAAAAATCACACATTGTCTAATAACTCTCCATTTCCAGACAGCTATTAATAATGGGTTTTTTATAACCAAGTTAAAAGGAGGTTTTAGTTGCTTTGCAAGTGCTGTCTGTTCAGAAATACCAAATGCCACAATTATTAACTCAGGACAAGGCTTCTTGATTAGAATTTGGAATCATCACATTCCAAAAACACAAACAGTGTCAAGAGATGTTGAGGTTTCGATTTCCTGAATTTGACTGCTAAATTCACAGTGATTCTGTATGCTTTATTTGGCTTGTGCTTTTCTTCTGGCTGGTTGGTTGGTTGGGGGTTTAGGGGTGTTGTGTGTGTGTGTGTGTGTGTGTGTGTGTGTGTGTGTGTGTGTTTTATCTTTATTTGTTTCTTTGTTTTCTTCCTTTATTAATATTTTAAGTTATCCATTTCTTACAATATGAGAGGACATGCATTTGTTAGACTAGATGTTCTTAGCATATAGCCTCAAAAGAAATGAAGGAAAAAACTCCCAGCTTGTCTAATAAAGAAATACAAAAATCTACCCAGCTCCTGAACTGGATAATTTCACCAATATATGATCCTTTATCCATGGTGAAGATATGCTGCAGTTCCTAAAAAGGACGGAGATAAGTGGCATGAAGCTGTTGTGCCTCATTATTTTAGGCAGAGTCAGGTGAGCTGAGGCATGGCAAGACCAGAAATAGCAGACTGTCTGACAGCAAAAGCATTGCTGTGTCAAGAATTCCATGTCCATGCAGGCTGCCTCAGAAACAAACAGAACAAAAAGGATGAGAATATGGTAGCAGCTAGAGAGCTGAGATTAATTTTGCCTGTAATTTATTTCCAAAATAGTTGGGGTTGCCTGCTTACTTCTGTTAATCATCATAAGATAAATTTTTTTCTTTAGTAAAGTGTATCTGTCTGCTTTATCTGTCCTGTGCTTTGTCCTAATATCAGACAGAAATATAGAGTTATAGTCATCCAGAAGGAAAGGGAAATATTATTCCATGTAGGAAGTTTCTAGTTAAAGTGAGGAATCTGAGTAATCTTTGCAGGCATCTTTCAGAAAGGTAGTACTAAATTCACCATAAAGTGATTTTGTGAAACACTTAGAGCAATCATTAACATCACCACATACCACAAGTAATATAAAATTGTCCTTTTTTGTAGAATATTATTTTTTCATATTTGAGGAGATTTTTTTCAAAAATAAGTTGGTTTTGCATTTTTAAAATTAAGAAATAATATTAATTTTATTTAATTTGATAGTAATGAGACCAAAAAGGTTTAAGATGATTTTATATTAAACTCAAACACTAATACTAATGAGAAATTAACCTGAATACAATCTACCAGTTAGCAAACATAAAAGATTTCTCTTTTTTTGGTACATCGACCAGCAGTATGTTCACATCCACAGGGCACCTCCCATTAGATCAACTCATAACTCACGCTTTTATTATGGTCTCTGTTGTAACAGCTAAGGTGCAGATTTCCAGTAAATGAAAAAATGCCACACATTAAAACTCTTGCGTATCGCAGCTCATGCCACAGTTTTGTTCAGCCATAATTCTGTTCAGACTGCACCCTACCAATATTTTAGTTACTCTCCTGGGTCTCCAAGAAGTTCATCCTACAAACCAGGGTTTTCTGGGTTAGATTTAATTGTCTTCACAGTGGCTGGTATGGGGCTGTGTTTGGGTTTGTGCTGAACAGAGGGTTCATAATATGGAGATGTTTTTGTTATTGCTGAGCAGGACTTAGAGGAGGAAAGGCCTTTTCTGCTTTTTGTACGGCCATGCTGTCAAGGAAGTTGGCAGGAGACACAGGCAGGACGGGTGACCCCAGCTGACCAAAGGGACATTCCAGACCATATGACAACACGCTTAGTATACAAAGTGGGAGGAAGCAGGGGAGGGAGAGGGAGACATCCAGGGAGTGTGATGGGGCCCTGCTCTACTGGAGATGGCTGCATGCCTGTCCACCCATGGGAAGCAGTGACTTAATTCCTCATTTTGCTTTACTTGTGTGAGTGACTTTTGATTCAACTGCCTTTATCTCAACTCATGTGTTTTCTTTCACCTTTCCTGTTCTCTCCCTGAACCGGCTAGTGAGGGAGTGAGGGCCTACGCAGGGCTTGATTGCTGGTGGGAGTTAAAGTGGGGCAGAGGGTCACTGAAATTCATCCTTTCTGATGTCTTCTGAAATGACATTTGTCAGCAGAAAGCATTGTAAACTCATTCACATATGAATGAAATCCAGAAAGAAGAGAACAAATGTGTATTAAAGCAATAAGTAAATTCTCTCCTTCTTGTCACTGGGACACCACACTACCTGCATGTCTACTTCAGTAAGAAGAAATACTGTCATCATTGAGGTATTTACTTCAGCAACAGTATATGTCTTTTGATACTGGCATCAGGTGCTGTTAGGGGGCTCCAGAATAGTACGGGGAGGAGTCCCAAAGGGAAACTTGGAATCAGCAAGTGCAGCAAGATTAGCAGTCATAGCCCATACTGGAAATATAACAGTTCTGGTCTACCTGATGGATCTTTCAATGCTATATTATCTAGGAAAGAAACTTCAAATTGCTTCCTAGAATGTTCTAAAATGCTAGTATTTTTCTACTTGGGATGTAGAAATTATTATGAGCAAATTGAAATAATGAATAACATGGTATTTTCTATCCTTTCTGTGAGATTTAAATTTTCTTTCTTTCAATTTCAATTTCTCATCTTTTATCTTTCTATTTCCTTTTTTTATTTTCTCTTTGCTTGGCATTTGTCTTTTGCCTTACTTGCTGTTCAATTTCTTCATTTCAGCTTAGGTCAACAATATTACAATAGGTACTCATAGCTGAACCTTTCCAAATGCATCACATAGCTGAAATACAGCTTCAAATTGCTCCAAGAAATCAGGAAAACAGAGTGCTCTCTCTGTTTTTTTAGAAGTGAATGTCAGGAGCATATAAACTGTGAATCAGTGAGGGTCAGACAAGAACATCAGAGAAGTTTTGGGAACGGAACAGATACCCTGCAGGTGTTCTGACGAGGCTTTTAAGATTTTATTTATAGATTAGGCCCTGGGCATTTCAATATCTTACAAATTTCTAATGAAATGCATTCATTTTTTATTATATTATTACAAACTATACTGTATTAGTAGAAAATGTATAGCTAAGTCTAGAAAGAACATATTTTTCTTTTTATTTTAACTATGCTATTTATATAAAGCTAGGGTAAGTATGTGGGTTTAAAAAATGCATGTACACATGCACTTATAGAAGTAAGTAACCATGAGTTTCCATAGCTTTATGACCACTTCCTTATGTATTTATTCAGAAGTCAGTCAAATAAAATACAGGAAAACAAATGTAGATGTCTTTGGATGGCTAAAAGACAATGATTTTATTTTAGGTATGTATCTTGATAACACTGCATATCTCTCTCCAGGATTCCAAAAACATGTAAGATGGCTTCATGAATGGTGAAGCTTACCCAGAAACACACAGTCCTAGAAAACATGAGTGATGTGGATACACACACACAGCTGTGGGACAGAGAGTCCAAAACTGAGTTCCTCACCAGATGTAAAGATATCTACCCTTTGCTCTCACACTGAAGGAAGCCTTAAAGAAACCCCAAAACCCCCAAATTCCTCCTTTCTCTGCCCTTCTCTCCCACAAACCAAAAAATTTCTTCCAAGAAAAGGTTTATTCAGTATATTCACAGAATGTTAAGAGGCAAACAAGTTTTCACTTAAAAAATAAACCTCCACCACCTATCTTAGTTTGGATTTCTGGGGTAGATGTGTCATAGAATAAAAAACAAAGGATCATATTTCATCATTATTTAAAAAGTATCCAACAGCCAGCAGCAGAGCAGTTGAAATGTTTATTCTCACTAGTTTTTTTTTGTGAACACTAATAATTTAGGTGGCAATCAGTTGTTTCTATAGGATTTCAATTTTCATTTTGATCTTTCACAAATATGTTGTATAAAACTAAATAGCTATATTATAATTTGCAGAACATCTATTTGTTTCTGGATCCATTAAATCCAAAAGTTACCAGCTGCTTGTGAACAGCATAAGGTGCCAAGGAGCCAGAAACTCAGAGCCCTGATGATCTGAGAGACTGATTATTTTCAGCATCTGCTAATTCAAGTGACTGCTCTAATCCCACACTGTTCATAATGAGAAAGTAAAAAATTGACTCTCATTCAGGTCTGAAGCCCCCAGCTTTTATTGTCAACTCTGGAAATACTTCTGAGGGGATCAAGTTTTCTTACAAAAGAGATTAATTTCAACTCAGTGGTTCTCAATACTTCAATGTAAATTTTGAGGTCTGTTTAAGGTATCATTTCCTCTCTCTGAAATGAAACCAAATTAATCTTTAACAAGAAGCATTTGATTTCCCTCCGTATGTATATACCTCCTATATTTGTTCAATCACTCTTTAAAACTAGCAGGGGGCATGTAATTCATGCAGCCATCACTAATGGGGGCAAGACTGCCTTAAGTTTGATGGCTTATGAACAGGACACGCAGTAGCAATGAAATTCAGACAGAGGGACTGAGAGAAAAGAGACCATGGAGGGGAAACAAAAACCACTATGGAAATGTAGAGTCACCAAAAAAATACATCTACCATTACCATAAAGTAGCTCATTTTACAGTCTAAATGTTTTTTCTTTCTGCCACAATTGCAAAAATATTTTACTTATAATTGATAGAGAATGCTCACTGCCTTCAGGACTTTGAGTGCTAAAGTTAACAACTTGATAAAAGCCAAAATGCCCACACTGTAATTTGCTTAGGAAAAAAGGATGCACTCAGGGTTAAAGGCCATGTGCTCTCAGTACCCATGGGGGCATGACAAGAAATTTTCTGAAGAAAATATTTCACAAGCATGGTTCTGTCAAAGCACCATTCACTTCCAAATCAGTGGATTACAGTTCCAGGTACAAACTATTGCATGTCATAAACTTAACTCTGGACTACATTTATCTGACGGTATTCCCCACCACACACCCAAAAGCACAGACCATATCACTAAACGAATGAGAAATAGACTAACACTAAAAATTAAAACTGTGCAACAACCACACTGATTACCAAACTAAACTCGGGATGTAAATGAAGTTTAAAAAAGCATTTCCATTTCAGGAACCTTTGACTCCAAGAAGGCACCTATCGTTCCAAATGAACGAGCAATTTTTAGGAATATCTTTTTAACTGATTATAGTCTTGACATGACCTGATGCATTGTGGGTCATAAAATCGTGGAATGGTTTAGGTTTGGAAGAAACCTTAAAGATCATCTAGTTGCCCCCTTGCCATGGGCAGGAACACCTTCACTAGACCAGGTTGTTTAGAGTTTCATCCAATCTGGCCTTGAACACCTCCAGGGATGGTGTATCCACAACTTATCTGAGCAACCTTCTTCAGTGCCTCACCACACTCAGAGAAAAAATGTCTTCTTTTCTAAACCTACTCTTTCAGTTTAAAGCCCTTTTTTATATCACTATAGGTCCTTGTAAAATATCTCTCTCTACCTTTCTTGTAGGCCTCCTTCAGATTCTGGAAGGCTGCTCTAAGGTCTCCCCAGTCACTTGAGTTCTAATTCTTAAATGTGTCCCTAACAATTTCCTTTTATTTTGTTTTGATAACTGCTGAGAAGTACTCAAGGTACCTGAAATGATAGCAGTTACAACATTATTTCTCTCATCATTATCTAATCCAGTGGGTAAAGGAGTGGGAGGAAGCAGCACATCTGATTTATATACTCTATACTTTCTTGCTCCAACAAAACCTTTTGTGGAAGTTACGGCACAGGAACATGCCTCCCTTGAGCTTTTATACCTGCAAGCAATACAAAAACAAATGCACTTTCCACTGAATGTCCAGCACTTTTTAATCCAAAGACAAGGCCTCTGGGGTACCCTTCCAGAACAAGGAAGAAACTCTCAAAATTAAGTGCTGCCTGTATACAGACCAGGATCCAGATGGTGTGATCTCATTTCTGGATGTAGTGCTGCCTGTTATCACTATTTCTCTTCAGAAATTTTACATCACATATTCAGAAATACATGTTGGCATGTTTAAATGAGGTTGTTTTTCTGCCTTGATATTTGGCAGTGGGTAATCCTGTTTTGTTGTCATATGTCAGATAAGACCATCTTCATGTTTGGGGATTCCTGAGCGTTTTTTGATTTCTCAGCATTTACATGTGCAATAAGAATGTTTGTGCATAATATCTTCTGTTTGTTTGTCCATTTAGAAAACACACAGCCCTATTGAAACTGCATTTCTTTCTCCTGCTCAGGGAAGAGCTGCCCTCGCTGTGCCATTGCTCAACAAAAAATCCCTACTGAGCATGCAGGAGTCCATCATGTAATAGAAACCACAAAAATGTTCAGATCACCCTGCACACAGTCCATTGATTTAAAGCCAGACCTCTAACACTGAGGTAAAGCTGAATGTGTGGCTTGACCCCTATGCTGGGTGAGAGGGGACCAGAGCAACAAGATTTCCTCAGACATGTGCGTCCTTGCCCAAGGTGAAAGTGAGTTTTTGGCATGCAAAATGCAGGTTCTTCCTCTAAATCTGTATTTTATTGAGATTCTCATCATGTGTAAGGAGGCTAAAACAATATCCAGCGTAAAATATATAAGCATTTTGGCTGTAAATCAGAGAGTATTTAGTCCAGTTGCTATAGAAATAAATTTGAAACATCAACTCCAGTTGATCAGAAAACAGACAAATAAACCTATAACCTGAGAATTCATACTGACTGAGTAAATCTCCTGACTAGGAATCAGCAAGGCTTTGCTTTTCTTTCTGGCAGGATATTGAGCCTGGAGGACTGACTTTTCTTCGAATATTTTTAAATTATATAGCATATGTATAATCACAAGCCAGCAGCAAATACAAATCTCTAGTTTTGCATTTACGTTTCTGAAAACGCCTTTTTTTCCCTTCCCTGCTCTGCTATGTAATGTCATTTAAATAATCAGACTCTTCTGGCCAAAAACATGTGAGCTACAGTGTCAATCAATATCCTCATGTTTTAAATAGTGCAGGTTAAGGGACTATGACATTTCCTAAACATTGTGCCTCTTCTTTTAAAGCATACTTTCATTATAATAAAACTACATTGTCCTGATACCATTCTTTTCTGTCATCTGTATATTACAACTTTTCCACTCAACCATCATGTTAAATAGTTTTTGGAAGAGGTTATATGAAAGATAATGCAAGTATCAAAATTATTTTTTTTCTCAGTGTGGGTTTTAAAGCAATCAATCTTGCAATAAACAAGAGACTCTCTAGATAGGAATTGTTAGTATTTGTCAGGCATATTTCCCTAAAAAGATTTGACTTGATATTAATAGCAATCTGTCATTCTCCCTATCAATCAGGCGTTGCAATCAGCCACAAACACACCCTCTAGTTCTCCTTCAATCAGGCAAACAGTGCAGAAACTGAACTGCAAGTATTTAATAAATGCATAAAGGGAAAAATCAATCAGAAACTGTTGGAGCCACACCATGATACCTTTGTTTAAACTAGTCTTTTTCTTCCTCTGTGGGCAGTTTTATCATTTATCAGGTTTGTCAAGCATTAGCACGAGCTGCCTGGCTGAGTCACCATCCCTGAAGGTATTTGAAAGATGTGTGGATGTGGCACTGAGGGATATGGTTAAGTGGTGGTCTTGGTAGTGCTGGGTTAATGGTTGAACTCCATGATCTTAAAGATTTCTTCCATGCAAAATGATTCTATGATTTTCTGCAGGGCTTCATAAGAGGGAATGCAAATCTAATCTAGGGCCATCGTATCCAGGGCTGTGTTTTCCAGGAAGTTTTAGGTTCACAATTATTATGAAAAAGAGAATCACTGTTGAAACAGTTACCACTTAGCACGAATGGAAATGTATCTCTTTTTTCCAAGTGCTTTCTGGGAATGGAAAAGTAAGTTACCTGTCAGCACTTCCCAAACAAGCTCTGCAGCAAAGCACCAGAGCAGATTCCCCATGTCCCAGCAGTGAGGTATCATTAAAAAAACACCATGAATTTTAAACCAGGAAGCTTGGGGCTTTTTTTGAAGAGCTTAAGACATTAGAAAAACAGATTGTTTCTCCCAATGGTATGTTTAAACAAGCAAGGCACTTTGAAAGTGTTACTGTATAGAACAGAATTTCACTTATGCATGTGTTTGCAATGCCAAATATAAACTTCTGAAATGCCTTGCAAATTATCCTTCATTATCAAGGAGAGACTTTATTAGATACTACTAAGGCTCCAGTCTTAGGACCATATGCTTTGATTCTCCTATGGGAAATTTCATCCAGAGACTGAATACCCTATGACATATTTGTAAATTTTTTACAATCATAGAATTGTTAAGGTTAAAAAGGACCCTCAAGACAAAAGAGTCTAACAGCTAATCCAGAGCTGCCAAGTGCACTGTGGCATTAATCAAATGCCTAAGTGTCACATCCACATGTCTTTTTAATACCTTCAGGGATGGTGATTCAACCTCTTCTCTGGACAGCCTGTTTCAAAGCTTGAAAACCCTGTAGGGTTAGTAAAAATCAATTCTTTTGGGTTTTAGAAACAACATGAATTAGTTTGGGGGCAAGGATTTCTGTTTTTTTAAAATTCAGCAGAAGATGGCCTTAAACCACTCTAATAAAATCATACTTGATAAATCACATCCAAGAATCAGCAGAAATATTTTTTTAGTTTATCTGAAATATAAGATGCAGTAACTATAACCCTGACTTAAAGTCCTCAGAGATCCTTGGGGATCTTTCTATTGGCTCTAATTTGAAAAGACCATATTAATACTTATTTGATTGCAAAATTCTTGTAACAACCAGAAATATGTACATAATCCTTTAAAAAAATAAGAAAAGCATTTTAAAGTCAAAACATTTTAAACCAGACAATTTTTGGATTGAATTCTTGAAAAATGCAAGGTGGAAATGTTATTTATAAGATATGGCTACCTGCAGCACAATTTTATACTTCAACTGTTGCCTGGTGAATTCACCGTCCTACAAAAAAAACCCATCTAAATAAGGTCTAAAGCATCTAAGATGAAGTATTGTACCTCTGATGATATGAGAGGATGTTATTCTTGAGCAATTCATTTTGTGACATCAGAACAGAAAAACACTAGCATTCAGAGTAAAATATATGTTCTTCAGTAACCTTAAAAGCAAGAGTAGGAAGAGTTCTAAACTTTGAAATTGTCAAAAATTGACTTTGGGTGAAGCATAGAACATTTATTATCCAGAAGAACTGTGGCAGATGAGTTACAAATTGCATATATATGTATATGTGCATGTGTATGTATATGTATATGTATATGTATATGTATATGTATATGTATATGTATATGTATATGTATATGTATATGAATGTGTATCTAAATAAAAGAATTGAAGCTAAATATTTATTCTACTGCATATGAATATGGCAATACAGTTTTTCTTGTTTAATGTTAGATGTCTACTAAGTATAAATTCCTCCAATATTTGATACTTCTTAAAAGCTACCAATGACCTTCCTCTGTGTCTCTTTCAACTACTAATTAAACAAATATTCTAGAAAAGATTTAGGATTGAAGTTGTTTTACTACTTTTGAGCAAAAGATACAAATGCATGACAGAATTGTCATTAAATAAATGAAATACAATGAAAAGGGAAAAAACTAAAAGCCAGGAAAAGAATTTTCATATGAAACATTAGACGCAAGTAAAGTAGATTACATTGACCTTTTAACATTAAATACCAAATCTTAAAAATATCAGATAATTACTGCTATGATACCATGCTGACTAACTGAATTTCTAAATAATATTTTGTAAGAAATGTAAGCCTCACACTTAAGTATCAATCAAAAATTATTCCAGTACATATTTTGGTCAGAACATCATCTACATCCTTTTTTTTTTTAATTACCTATATATCATAGTATCCTGTAAACTGAAGTCAGTCATGAAGCTGTTCTGGTAAGTTATGATGAGCATATTATTTTGAAAACCCTATATAAAAAATGTAATAATTTAAGAGATTATTTTACAGGAGTCATAAAGGATGAATTATTCTATTTAACAGGTGTACTGTTTTAGGAAGACATTAAGCTATTCTTCACTGCTATTTGTCTTTCATGTTTACTTTTCATCTGCTAGGCAGCTAAGAAGAAAATATGTCTTTGTCTCTGCCCTTGCTTTTCTTGGCTCAGTGTATTACAAAAATCATATATATTATCAATCATATGTATTTAAATATTCAAAATATTTTTACTTAATTCTGAGACACAGCATCTGAAGTTCTGGATGTAGTGGCACCACTGGGAATGCACACTCCTAAATTAGTAAAGTACCTGTAGTCTCCCTCATTGTCATTGAAATGCTCCAACTTGATGACAGAAAGAGGTAACAATGTCATTTTAGAAGCTTGTAATACTCCACTGTGAGAAAGTTTTATTCTTAGAATGATATTCTTTAGCTCTGAAGCAACTAATGCCAGCAGTGCAATTAGATACTAGAGAAAAGTCACCGACATATCAAGGTGATTGTACCATATCCAGCAACACCTGAACAAAGAGGAATAATTATATTCCTTTTATTGTGATGTTCTTTTGAAAATAATTTTGAAAATTGTCATACTTCAGTAGCTTTAAAAATAGCTCATTTATTAAAAAGTTATATCATTTTTCTGCAAATTATTACTATAATAAATGCTGTACACTTGGAGGACAGTGTTATCAAAAGACACAGAATGCAAAATAAAATATGGTGATTGAAGTAGGAATCAAAGCCTATGAAGTCCAGTAAAACAGGATCAACATTTAATTAAATTGGATTTCTCATTCTGGAAGGGAATGATAAATAGCATTCATGTATTTTACAATGCTTTAAATCATGACACATTCCCATATTTATGTTTTTATCAAGCATGTCTAGACATGGCTGCAATGAAGTTCTATGTTTTACCCTTTTAATTAGGGTAAATTCTGCTTTGCTTTTGCTAACAGCTCTGGCAAGAGTAATTTGCTATAATCAAAATCAAGCATATGCATAAAAGTTCAATTAGAAATTTACTGTCTTTGTGGAAATAGAGTTTTTGCATTTAATAATACTGGAACTGAATTTAACTTATTGTTTTTAATTTCTATTAGAGGGAACCAATTAGTAGACTGCCAAAAAACTTGCCAAACAGTCAAGCTGAGAGCTAATGACTCATTTTTCATGGAGTCAGTAAAGACTGAGTTATTCTAAAATAGCCCACATTATTAGCATGACAAGCATCTAAGTATGCATCAAAAGTAAAAAGAAATTACAAACAATGCAAAAGAAATATTAAGGTTCTATCAAATTCATACTCTTCATGACCAGAAAAGCATACTTTTTGTTCTATATTCATCATTTTCATACTGGAAATTTACAATTGACCATCGCTTTTGTCCTCTTCTTTTTTCTTTTTCTATGTGTAGATGATTTCTTTTTAACATTTCTTGCCTCCCAAAACCACAGAAAAGTCTTGGAATGGTATAAACAAGTCTGTTTCACCCTTATGCTCCATCCTTATTCACTCAGACTGCTGATCTCAAGCCGAAACTTTGGACACACAAAAAAGAATCTCACCTTTCAGATGCAGACTGTCAAACTAAATCAAGTGTCAAACAACACTTCCCACAGAGTGTAAACACCAAGAATATTTGAAGAAAAGGACTCCTGGAAAGGAAACAAGCTTTGATTCCTCCTGGACAAAAAACAAACTTTGATTCTTTGCCTTTGAAGCCTGATCCTTTCAGATGAAGTTACTACAGAGAACATTCTAAAACAAATCATGTTTTGTAAGAGAATTCAATGAATTCAAACATCTTGGCAGGAAGAAACCAGATTTTAATGCAACAAAGGGTTTTTTCTTGTGACAAGGTGGAACCTGGAGGTTAAAATGAGCTTGGGTTAACAAAACTGTGCAGAGCAATTGTGTGTAAGTTGTTGTTCATTGATGCACAGTGGATGTGTACCCATGCAATAGTACTTACCACTGTGTTTATTTCAGTCAATAACAGGAATAGACCATTTCAGGATAATTCTTGTAAAAGGAATGCAAAAGGACGACTCTTCAATGGAATATATTCTCGAAGGTCATCTCAGCCAGCTTGCCAGAAATTTTTTTACAAGAAGAAACTTTAAAAGCAAATATATCAGGCATTTTCAACAAGATATCTTAAGCCTTGAACAAACAAAACAAACACCCATATGGTGGCTAAAATTTAAAAATAGACAGAAAATCCACAATGGAAAAGTAAGGACACAGTTTAAGCCTGTGAAGGTAGTGTGCACAGAGACACTCTGGACAGAAAGTGGTGGGGACAAAAATGAGAAGGTTGATCTTTCCTATGAAAAAGAGAGTAGCTGACAGTAATAGAGTTATTCAGACCAGAATTATACAGACTTCAGTGGAAGTTCAGACGCCTCCACCACACAGAAAAATGTGTATTTTTATGTCAACTTGCTAACACCTCATCTAGACTCATGCACACACCATCTTTTTCTCTCAAGGTTTGTCATCAATAATATAAAAAATATGCTTATATACACAAAATCTCAGAAAATTTACCCTTATTTTAACTTTCATGTGTGTGTGTGTGCATGTGTGCATGAACTGCATGCAATCTTTATTCCTCTTTCCTTGTGTTTTCTGGTATAGGAAATGTTGCACTTCTAATGATAACTAGAACATAATGGTTGTGTCGCACTTTTAAAGGCAGGTGTCCTCATTTATCTGTTTCAAGCTGAAAAAAGTTCATTTTTTACTCTAGGGCATCTGTCTGGAAACATACCAGTATTTTTCTGCCAAAAAGCTCAGATATCCTAGCCAAGTTTCTTCTGACTGTGACACTCTCTTCTAGCAGTTCAAAGCACACACTTTGTAATAGGCAGAGCTTGGTGGTGATAACTTTAAGCTCTCTACCAATTAGTTAGGGTTGGGCCTTTAGATGCAGAAAATCAAGAAAATCATTAATTTTCCTAACAGAGTCATGTGATTGTGAAATATGGTTTTACATCATCCAAATCTTTGTGTTGCTTAACGACTTTTTAGACCATAAATGGAACTGATCAAAATGTGGAAAAAGTTTATAGAAAATTTTACTTTCTAGGTCATGAAGCTTGCCCAAAATTGGTGCTCAGGTAAGTAAAACCTTGACTACCTTGACCCAGGTCTAACGTATTTGGTGATTCTGGTGTATCCTAATAAAGCAATCAAAGGCAATTGCTGCAGGCAATTGCTGCAGGAAAACCTTTCTCAAAAGTTCTCTACTGTATATATGCCTGTTTAAACTATTCATGACAAAGAAACAAAGATGAACAATGAAGAATGAAGAATTTTAGATGCTCATACCATGTTTGATGATAGTAACAGCTGCTTAGTTTAGTTATGGCAAAAATCCAATAAAATTTGCTTGGGATGATCAACAAGGCTATTTATGCCAACCACATAGATTGGATAACAATTAGGGGTAGAAATAACAACCCCTTGGGAAGGCTAATGTCCAAGAGTGAGCAGAAGGCTGAGCCAAGTCCACTGTGCATAAAGGGCTGGCCGAGATCTAGGAGCCAGACTCATCAGCTACCTGGAGTATGTGTCCTCTTTCCCCAAGTCCGTGGTGCTGGTTACTGCTAATACTGAGCAGAAGTCATTTGATGGTTTATATTTGGTTTTATGTCTGTGAGTGTAGAACAGGAGTTATTAAACACATGGTAGCCTCATCACATTTTTTCTATATTACTATAGAGATTTTAGGTTACTGAGATGTGTAGTTCTGTTCTTTTAGCCATCTCATTCCTAAATTCTCCCATTGCTAAATCAGATCTTCATGACTCTCTCTCCTTTTTTTTATACCTTTGGAAAATTTACGTCTTGATTAAGTGGCATAAAGTACTAATAATCATAATATTGACAGTAATTAAATATTTCATGTCTGTGGTCTATTAAGATATTGTGCCAGAATCCTATGTTCAAAACTCACAGTTCACCTTCATCCTTTAGGCCACATTATAAAATTTATAACATGATATAACACTTCACACTAAATAAATTTTCAAAGAGAGTATATGCATTGTATAATTTTAAGGTGAAGTGGATCTAAAAGTATGTAAAACACAGAGGTAAAAATCAATTTTAATAATTGATTAAATTAATAATAGCCTTTTCTTGTTAATTTGTTATTTATAATTTATTAGATTAATTATTCTTCTGTTGCCTCTGAAAAGGCTACATAAACGGTGAAATGAAAGATTAAAAGGTGAAGACAAACTTTCCTATAAAGCTATTTGACTGTTCCAAACTTTATAGCTTGTATATATCTGCAGAATAATTGTATGACACAAGCTTTTTTTGCTCATTTGTTAGGATTTCTTTTTAAGAAAAAAACCCCAAAAAACCCAAACTAAACCAAACCAAACCAAACCAAAAACCAAAAAAAAACCCAAACCCAATCAAAATGCTTCAAAAATCAGAACACAAAAACCAACCATCCAAAACTTGTTTTGCTACATTCAATATGGCAAAGCCCCTAGAGGACAAATATTTTGTTCAATGCATGCCACTGAAGATGTAACAGTGACTGAGGAAACTTCTAAAGAATTTATTCCTTTTTGATGTCATTTTCTTAGCAGAAAAATGTAGGTAGAATAAAATTAATAGAGAAAAACAGGTAGCATAATCAAATAATTACTTTCTGCTTTTGGAAACCACAAAGACTTTATTCATCTCTGACTGGTCTACAGTTTATAGCCCTTCATGATCCATTTAAGCAGTTTATGATGTGCAATTTTTTTAACTTAAATCACAAAAACATAAATTAATAGGTCAGAACTGGTGAAGTCTAAATATTCTCAAATAAGGAAAAATACACATTTTATATGTCATTTTCATGAATATGTGGAATTAAGAGGCCAGTTATTGTGGAAGGGGCTAGCAGCGGGCCTGTTGGCTAAAGGAGCGAGAAGTAAGAGGAAGAAGTTGAACCAAGGAGATCAAGAGAGGAAAGATGGGAGCCTTCTGCGACTGGAGGGGAAACAACTGGAAAGTGTATCAGCCATTTTCACTAATAAAGTGTTGCTAACAGTTGCAAACGGTGCTAATGGTTGACAACTGAGACTAAGACTGAGTGTGCTTGTGGTCTCTGCTTTAATGTCGTGACCGCCTCGACTGTGACATTTTGGTGACCCCGACGTGATAAGAAAATAGTCGGTGGGGGCCCATACAGGGTCCTAGCAATTGGCATACGTGACCCACTGGGACGTAGTGGGGGAGGCAGCGTTGGTGCAGCTGAGAGTGGCAGGTGGAAGCCACAGGGAGGTCCGGACCTGATTCTCTCAAATCAAGACACCTGGAAGTAGGTGAGCCACCAACTAGTAATAATGGGACAAAATTTATCTAAAGAGGAAGAAAATGTTCTGTCTACATGGAAAGTTTTGTTAAGAAATAAGGGAATTAATATGTCAGACTATGCACTTCGTAATATAATGCTGTGGGCTGAATCACAGAATTTTGGCACTGATCCCAAAACAGCATTTAGTGTTAAGGCATGGAAGAAAGTCGGGGACAGACTTTGGCAAGTCATTCGAGCAGGAGATAAAACAGTTGTTGATCTAGCAGTTACTTGGAACTCGCTCTTTGAGGCTTTAAAGGAATGGAAAATAGAGAGAGAAACGGAGCAAGATGAGGACAAAGAGTCGGGGCTGATAACAGAACCTGACGGGGGGGCCTCTGAGATAGAAGAAACCTAGCCATCTGCCCCCCCGCTTCCCTCCTCTCTGGTCCAGCCGTCCGCCCCCCCGCTCCCCTCTGAGCAGCTTGAACAACCTGCAAGGCTGTATCCTCCTTTACCTGACAGTGACAGCAACAGCGAATCAAGTGATGAGTCACCCGCAATAACACCTGAGTTGGGGCAAGGAGCTCTGGTCCCTTCATCTCCTAAGAGCTCTAGCCTTACTGCCCCATGGACTTTGCCTCCATGTCAAGTAACTGTGCTTCCTTGACACCCTCAGGAGTTTTGGGAATTTGTTAGGAGGAAAGCAGTTGAAGAAAAGAATTGGGACATCATAGAAAATGCAAACCCAGATTGCAGAAAGATTATTGACACTATATCTCTATATTGACACTATATTGACAGTTCTATCTCTAATTTCTTTTTAATAAATTAAGTCCTAGTTTTCGACAACTGTAGTTTCAAGTAGGTCTCAACAACATCTTGCATTTTGTTCAGGGTTGCAATGCAAGTGAGTAAAGAATTTAATCCAGTTCCCAAGCAAGCTCTTAAAGTATTGCAAAATTAAACCTTCTTGTGTCTATGCAGACATCCAAAAATTAGATGAAGAAAAAACCACGTTTTTCTGATATTTTTAAAGTTCACCTTTTTTATCCTAGACAGCTGAAAAATGCAGTAATTCAAACCTAAGTACATTGTACCATGCATATCTTATTTATATTATATTATATTTTACAGAAAGTATGATTTTGTTGTTTGGTTATTCTCTTACTCTAAAAAAATGTTAAAATATCTTAACTATTGCTTCTTATATATTCAACAATGAGGTGAAGTTCATACTGAAAATATGCACTCACATTTGCATATGGATGTTTCAACTTCCTTTCCCCCCTGGCACAACACGCTGTGCATGCACAATATTTAAATGTAACAGTAATATGCCAAAGCATTTCATTCCCTGGTAATTCCTTTGCAACAGTGAGATTTGTCTACTTACCTCTTTGGCATAAATCTCCAGCATTAACAATTGTAATAACAGAAGAAGGAGCAAGAAAAGAGCCAGTTTGAGCCACTAAACATCATACATTTTGAATACACAGTGCACATATTTCCTAGTCATTAGAAGCGACATGGTGTGTGGGTCCTGAAGGATATGTTTGCAAATGAGTTTCAGAGAAAGTTGAATATGTAATCACAGTTATTTATGAACTTGCTGCACCAGAACTCTCTTGTAGTAGCATGAATGGTATTCTCAGTCAAAAAATGTCACTGATACAGTTCTCCACAAGAAGCCTCTCTAATGTAAATGCCTTTGTTAGCATGGGGGATAGGAAAGAAGGAACACGACAAACGGGAGTTTTTGGTCATCACAGCTCTCAATAAAAACATGAAAGAATGAAGAGTTTTTACAGACACAGTCAAGAAAGAGATGCTAAGACTCAGGTATTCAAATTTCCTGAAGATATTGCATATCTTACTACTGCAGTAGAGTAATTCTAAAATAAAAAGTAGGTGGAAAGCACAAATTTAGGGTCAAAAAAACCCAAATATAACTAACACTATGCTTTAGTATTCATGTTAAAACCTACAGAAACATATAGATTAGAATTCACTGACAATTTATATCAGATGTGACAAAGGTTATTGCATTAGATTTTTATTTTCTCATCACCAATGGAATTGCTTTGATTGCTATGCAGTTCAGTTTAGGGCAGCATCCCTCTTGAAAAGGAACACTTCCAAAGTCATCACCATTTTTTACTTAAAATAATTTTTAATTTTCTCTAGTTCAGGAAAAAAAGAGACAAAGAAAATTTTTCAAAATTGATCCTAGTAACATTTACTTGCAAGAAATTCAGAGGTAATTTATTTATTTTCTTACTGAATTTTCTACTGCTTACTGATTTTCACCAGAAAAATTTGCACAAGCCCTGTGCTATTTGCAATAAAACAACATATAATCACAATAACAAGTAACAACCTGCTTATGTTTATGGAGTAAATCTATCAAAAAACCTAATTCACCATAGACACAGGATTAAACCTTGCCTCCTTTTAACTTCCACGCTTGACTTTAATCTCTGCAAGTCAAACACATTCTATTATTACAGTAACAGCTCTGATTGTAGTATTGTAACAGTTCAAATAATTGTTTAGAAGGAAGAAATTATGGAGATTTTCTCTCCTAAATTTTATTTTATTAACATCTCTTGATTTATGGTTTATGGTTTCCTGGTTCTGACTCACAGTTTACAAAGCCCAAAGATTAAACGGTAGTAGAGTAACCCAAGAAAGAAAGAAAGTTGATATATTTGCTTTTAGAGGGGCCCCTGGGAAGCTATTTACTCAGCTCCAGTAAAAGCAGGAAAGTATTGAGCTCCACTTTCTTTAAATATCTCACAGATTATCCAAGCATTCAGCAAGAACTGATTTTACAGGCTAAAGAATAAAAAATAAGTTTTTGTGCTGTATTATGACAACCAGGAGTTAATTTTGACCTTTTTTTTTTGCGTTGGAATATAGCACATTGGGAGACATGATGTTGTATGAGATTGTCAGCTAAAAAAACTAAAGTCATTAAAAAGAGTAGACGATGTGGGAAACAACTCTATCAGTAGGGACAGGCAAGTGCAATGCAGTTGGCTCTTTTCTATTTATGACTTTGCAGGGACAATATACAGGCTCAGATAAAACCTTTTTTTTTCCATTCTGCACTCATGTGTAAAATTCAAATTGTGATTCCTAAAGTTAGTATAACATCCTTATGCTCAGTGAAGGAAAATCAGTAAGTGGAAATTCTTGGATTTATGTTTAGTATTCCTTCAACTTAAACTGACCTTCTCACATTGTGAATGTCACAGCTACATTCCTTTTCTAATAATCTCTTGCCAGTAGGTATTCCTATCCACCCTTTCTCTCCGTGATGTCATATGCATATAAAAAAAAAAAATCTAATTTTTTTTCTTCACAGTGTTTCTTCCTTTTTCTTCTTCCCTCTTTGCTATTATTGTATTGATTTACAGAGAATTTAATGGAATTTCTGTCTCTATCTTCTCTTTGCTTAACACACTATTAGCTCTTCATCAACTTTTTCATTTTCTTCCAGTACTCAGGTAATATATCTCAGAGAGCTTGCATTTTTATTTTCATTGAATACCTGCTTGAATGCAATCATACCATTTACAACAAAGATTTTCCAGAATCTCTATGGCCAGAAGTGCATGATTGAAGAAGTAATATTTTCATCATGTTATGTTAATATTCTTTGCACAAATCCAATAAGATAACTAATACAGCCCACCTGCCCACATCAATAGCACTTTCCTGAAGGCCCATTTCTGCATGATAATCTGCAGAATGCCCCACAGTGAGTTCCTGTTATTATCTGATTATTATGTTTATTGAGACATATTTCTGACCAAATTAAGGTGCAAACAAGATCATATGTTGAAGTCAATAGCATGGATTTTATTTAACGGCAAATGTGAGGTAGAGAGACAGAAATAAATAGCAAAAAGACAGACTGGGTAGAGAAAGAGAGTGTCAGACACAGATTAAGAAATAAGATAATCACCCTCTCTGTGGATCCAGTGGCATCCCATTGATCCTCTTCTGGTCTTCTCAGTGGCGACAGGAGGGGTGGGGGGATTCCTGCAAAATATATGGATGAATATACAATGGATTAAAATGTGTTCAGGTAGGTCCACCAGAAGGTCCAAGCACCTGCCTCCATGGGGAAACTTTCCACTGTCTTTTGCATCACACTCTGTATCTGTTGCAACATTTTGGGTCATGTGCAGTCCTCTGGTGGAAGGCCTCAGAAATGAGCCCATGGGGCACTTCAGGTGTCTTTGATAGTTTATGACAACTTCTAAGACACGACATCTGCCCCTCACATGGAGTTCCCTCGTGAATGTGAAAGGTGAGGGTGGAAGACGGGAGTGACTTCTAAAACTGAGCCAGTTTGTGTGGGGGAGAACTCTCCAGAGGGTCTGCTTCTTATCTGGATTGTAACCTCTGATGATGGGGGTTCACCTCTCTGAACAACAGGTTTCGCCATTACACACCCAAAACCTCTCCTTCTCCCCCTTGGTTGTAGGGAGAAAGTGTGTAAACCCATTCTCACCAAACAAATTTGTGGGCTATGGCCTCCCCCTGATTTTCAGCACAGCTGCTGAGTATGGCTTTCCTTGTGAATATATTCCTCTCCCCCAGACTTGTTTACTCCTTCCTAGACCTGAGATAATTGAACAGTAGCACTGCTTTTATCTTATCTCAATTGGCGTCAGGTGGCTTAACTTACTGTCTAAACTTCCATCAGAAGGCATATTTGGTAGGGTGGGCTTTGGTTGTCTCAGATGAGCAATCACTTTTTTGCACAGTTTGCTACAATGAGCAAAGTTCTTCAGTGATTTTAACCATGTTTGAGCCATTAACTGTTTTGGTCTCTCACAGTTCCCTCACCTGCCAAAGAGTACTCCTTTGCTGACAATATCTTCAAGACTCCCGAAGCAGGGATCAGGCCTGTGGAAAGCGCAGGCATTACTCTAGTCTCGGGGTTATGGATGGGACACCATGTCTCCAGGACAGGAAATAGATCTTCTATCACTTCACAGCAGTTGCCCTGGCCAGTGTCCCTCATGGACCTTATGACTCAGTCAATGGCTTCCAATTCCCTCGATTTATTTAGACACTGAAACTGCACCTTTCTTGCTCTAATAATATCTTCACATTGGATTTTTTGTTACCATGATTACTCTGTCTTGGCTTATACTATTCATCAGGAATTAATACAATCTGTGAATTAGAGGTCACAAGAAATTATTTTGTAACAAAGCACAGACTATACCATCCAAAGTCAGCTCTGCATACATGCTGCATATTATCTCATATATATATATAAAAGAGAAAAAGCATTATGATTTTGTGTCTCCTATGAGCTTTGATTCTTTTATGTGTTACCCCACTGGGGCAGGGGTGGGGCAAGCAGTTTTAAACATTGCCCTCTGATAAAAACTCTGTAAGAAAGGCCAATGAAAGCATTTCAGTGGCTTCTCTACAAGATAAGAGATGCACATCTGGAAAATACATGCATGCAGCACAGTCATTGCACAGCTTTGCTGCACAAAATTCAAATTCATAGGTGTGAGGGGAAGGCATATTACTCCACAAATGCTGGGAATGAGCTCATATTGGATGACAGGTTATTTGGCCACATAGTTGTACAAAGCAATTACAGCAAATCTCAGTAACTTTCGCCTGCAAAAAACAAGCTCTAATAATGGATTCAAAATCCTATGCATATACATTATTATTACCTTTAACATCATAATGAACTGAATATCAATTGATATAAATAGACAAAATAATTTTGCATAATAAGAATTATGAAAAGTTTTTATGCTTCATTATTTTTTGCCATCATTAAACATTTTTTTACTATTTATATTACAACACAGGTATGACAAGTGTGTTTCTGTAAAAAGTTTAAAATTTTAAAATACTCTTTTTGAAAAATGTGTGCTTTTGAATTTGCCCCAAATAAAATATTAATTCATCTAAGTTGCAAATTTATTGATTCAGGTTTTGTACTGCAGATCACACAGAATACCACACATCTTTCCCCCATTTTCTTTCTTCTCAAAGTCGGTGCATCTTTACCAAAATGCAGCAGCCCACAGTATCAGAGGGAATGTGATGTGATCACTGAGAACTTTAACAGAAATGTAGTATGAATCATGGTCCCTCAGAAACATTATGACAGCTTTCAAAATGAGAAATGTATGTCTCTATAGACAGAAGTTGAATTATGGATAATTTGTAACATTTATTGCTTACATTATGATTCACTGTTTGCCATTTGCTCTTTGAGGTCCCCAGTATTGTTTCTGCTTTTTAGCAACGTTTAAAAGTTGCAGGCATAAGAATATGGGCTGTGATAAATAAAAAATATTTAATTTAAAATATCAAACATTAATAGAAGCATCTTCATTTGTACACTAAAGCAATCAATAAATGTGATGATGGTGGGGGAGGATAATTCCTAATACTTATAACAGAATAATTAGCAGCATGTAGATTGGAGAACAAATTTTTTTTTAGCATAATTTCCATCCGTGGGATTCTTGCTCATCACAGAGCATCACTTCCCTCACAGCAAGCCACTCATGAGATTGCCCATAGGCAACAAGTGCTGACCTGAGCATAGGTTCCTACTGAGTTACAGGGACCTGAGTAGCTTTAAATCACCTCAAAGTAAGGATTGTGACGTGGTATGACACGGGCCACAGTGTGACACGGGCAGGGCCACGCATGCCGAAAACCATAACACTCCAACCATGTCTTCTCCCGCCCCTAATTACTTGATCCTTAAAAAGGTGACAGCAGCACATTTTCCCTTCCTCCCTGAACACAGGTGCACTCCTTTTATATACAGACAGAGCTGAAGGGGCTTTTTTTCCCCACTTGCATGAATTAGACTAATCCATTAAGTTTCAGGCTACTGGGTTTTCAAGTAGTTCTATATAAATATACTAGATTTGTATAGTGACTATAATATAATCCTTGCAGTCTTCTGATAAGTACATACAGGAAAAACAGAATTTCTCTACTACAGCCATAGAGAATGTATATTAATTTCCATTTAAAAGCAAACAGTCAAGATCCCTTTCAGCTGATCTGAGGCAAGTTCTGACTGGCTATATTCATACGCACTCTTCAGAAAACATTTGAATAGATGCTCAAAGTCACATGATGAAAGATGAACATTCACAGTCGAGTCTCCATGAATAAGCCAAGAGAGGCCCATTTTCCAGTCCTCCAAAAGAAGAATTTCACTGAATGTAATTGTCTAGACACAGGCTTCATCTATAGTTCTACAAATGAAAATATTCACTAACATCATGGTAGCTCATAAAATGAGAGTTCTCAGCACCCTGAGACTGTGAGATAAACAAGGCATGAGAAAGCGTGCCCACGAATGGTGCATGTGTCTGACTGAGACTGCCAATGTGCTTTTACTTTGTGCATAGCCACAGCCAAAGGAAGGGTTGGAATCTTCCATGATTCTGTTTTCCAGGAAGCTCTCTTAGCCTTAAGACTGATTTCAGGTTTACCAACATGTCAGTATTTGAAAATGTCAGAAACATAAAAATAAATATGTTGATAAATTCACCCTTTCCTCTTGGCTTTTCACACAATAGTGATTTTGAGCAGATTAGTAGCAAGCACAGACCAGAGGAAGAGTCTGTATGTTTTACAGCACTTAATACTTTTTACTGATTTTATGTTCAGTAACGTTATGAAGTTGCTAGATATTGATCACCAAAGACACTGCACTGCACTTTGATTAAAAGAAGTCTAAAGGGAAATTCAGTATTTACTATCAACAAGACCAGAATACAAATGAGTAACATTTTTATTTCTGATATTTAGTGAATCTTATTTCTTAGTTTATTTTCCTGATTTATTTTAATTCAATCCCTTTCAAATATACTCTATGAAAAATAAATATAACACTTTCTTTTTAAAACTACAAGCCTTTTGATAGTTTATTTAGGATTGCTGCTAGATTTTAAGTTTTTGCTTTAAAGTTCTACAGCTAAAGACTAAATTTTTTCTTTCCCTCTCTCCCCAGGCAGGCTCGAGATATTTTTCCTGCATCATCTTCTCTGAAATCACAGAATGATGAACAATCATTAAAAAAGGAAACCTGCTGAGAGACACACTCAGCATTGAAATTTCAGTCTGAACACTTGAGGCTTGGCAGTGTTACAAGCATTTTGAAGTCAGAGAAGAAATTAAGCATTTTTTTGATACTGAGAAATGATATCTTTAAAATAAAGTCCTTCTATTTTTAGCCCTGGTCACTTTTTCATTGTGATAGGCAAGAAAATAAACTTTTCTTCTTCTGACATTTCAGAAAATAGGGGGAACTAGTTGTATTAAGATCAAGTATAAGGAAATTCACTGCAAAAATACCTGGTTCTCCATTTTAAAAATCCATAGCATTGTGGCCACAAATGAAGAGGAATTTCGCAGTTTTCACATATAACGTGTCTTGTGGACAGTGGTCTTGTTCAAGACAAACTGTGTACCAATGGAGGAGAGAAGTGATTCAAGGTACATATAGTCGGTTCTACTCACCTCTTTCCCGTCAACTTTGAACTTACTTGCTAATATCAGACACACTTTAAAGTATGGCAGAAAATGAAGAGATTATTATTTACCATGGGAATTTTCAGCTGCATAAAGTGCATGCAAATTAGGAGAACCTCAGCCTTTATACAATAATTTTGACAGCTGTAAACCAGTTAATTAAGAAGTGTACAGATACCAGTCAATAAGTCTTCTTGTATGCAGAGATGTCGAGGTGTGTCTTCTCTCTTGCACAATAAAAGAGAAGCAGGTATTCTTCGTGGAAGTTTTGAACCAGGGAGATAGGATGCCAAGCCCCATTTGTTTTGCTCCTCACAAAACAACCAAACTGTATATCACATCATGCAGAAAGATGAACAACACAGCAGCCACTTTCAGTACATTTTCATCACTTTGTATTTATACCTCTGTCTCATTCACATCAACAATGTTGTATCACACAACTTCAAGTCTCTGAATTAGAGCTCTCTCCTCTTCCCTCCCTTACACACTCTATTAAAAGACACTTTAACTGAATGAGTGTCTTAAAAACTTTTATATAACTTGATTACTCCCTACAACCCTCAGAGACGGCTTTCCAGAGCTAGCCTGTATTTGAAATAAGTATGTTCTTATGGTACTTCAAGTCATGAGAAAATCAGTTCTCTGATATTTATGCAACAGAGTTGCATAAATAATGCTGAATTCTTTTGCCATTCTATCTTGCAGAATAAGGATTGCAAAGTAGGTAACGGCTTTTTAGAGGAGGACATTACTGTAGGATTTATGGAGAGAACAGAATTGTGCAGGAAGGAAGCAGCAGGATGGGAGATTCAAGATAGTTCTGTAAGCACAAAATAATTTAGTGTTGTATTTTGCAGAGTCCAGAGCAATTCCAGTGACTGAACAATTCAAACAAACGAAATGGCCTCTGGACAGCTGTCAAAAGAAGTTCACACAACAATATAGGATCATAGCCTACATGGTTTGTTAAGTCAGCCCATGATGCGTCTATAACATTCTTGTATGTCCAAGCAGCCCTTACTGACCTGAATTTCCCAGATGTATTTGTGCACTTCTTGGCTGAGATGTACATTCCATAGCCTTAGACAGCAGCACTCTCTGATCTTATGGTTGCTTCATTACAAGTTAGTTCTTTGTTCATTGTCTTACAAACATTAGATTGTCATTCAGCTGACAGGACTGCAGGGATATTTGCTGTGTTCAGTAAAGAAAAAGACTCAATGTGTTTAGAATACTGACACTCTTTTTATTGTCTTCAGTGCAAAACATACCTCTGCAAATGCACATATTGAATAAGTACCTGAAAAGATAATAAAGAAGCTTCTTTCTTTTGAAACTGAACAATCAATGTCCTTTTGAGAGAGATGTCAAAAACTCACTGCAAAGAACAAGAAAGGATCTGGCAAATAAAATTTTGTCTGGATAATCTGCAAGAGCAATATAGTAGTGCCCTTACCAGTTCAAGTCTATGATTTCCAAATGCATGAATATAAGGGTTACTGGCTACAGAAGTTTAACATATTGACAGAGTTATGTAAGTCATAAATTTTAAATAGCTTGCTGCTTGAAAGGAGGCATCCACTAAAGATAAGCAGAAGCCTCATCTACAAGGTTCTCTTGAAATATTGGACCACATATTGTTTAAGATCTTAAACAATACAGTACACAATGTATAGATTTTTCATTAATCAGGATCTAACATTAAGGCAAAGAAATAGCTTATGCTATTACAGATGTAATTCCTAAATAATAACTAAGAAAGATATAGTAATATCCTTGCATTTCACATAAACCTATTGTAATTTACTTATACTATATATGAAGACATTGTTATAAATTTGGTTTCAAACAGAGCATTGATTTAATAGAATCTTTAGAGGAATACTGAACACCCTTTTGTCCTTTCCTCTCTGACCACACTTCAGGGTAAAATATATGAAATTACTAAGGAATACATTATTATTGTTACTTCTTCCAGTTAATAATTTCCTCATCCTGGGCATTCCTAGGTCTGCCTTTAGCCACATACCAAATTGAAGCTGAGTATATTAACTGAAGCCCACAAGGAAGAAAGATTTGAGAGAGTTGTAAACTGCAAGTGTCCTTGTTTTAGCTGGGACAGAATTAGATGTCTTCCTCACGGGTGGTAGAGCGCCGTGTTTTTCATTTAGTATGAGAGCAACATTGACAACACCCCAGTGCTTCAGTGGTTGATGACACTGTATAACCACTGATAATGCATCACACAGCTTTGCCTCACTTCAAAACTTCAGCACTAAAAACCACCCAAGCAAACAACAACCCACTACCCAGCCTCCACGCACTGCTAAAGCGTAGGTTTCCAAAACTGACATCTTCCCTTGTGTAAAGAGCTGATAAAACACAGCTGAGAAAATATGATCCTCATCTGTGTGACACATTATCATGTCCAGCCTTCGCAAATCTGAGTGGGCCTGAATGTGTGTGGTGTTTCCCTTGCTGAGCAGGAGATCTGGGGAGTTTTCATTAACTCCTTCCTTTTTTTTTTCCATATTCACCAGTGGAGCAGTGTAGAAGTGCAGCACAATTGCGTCTAACAAGTTTATACCATACCGCAGGACCAACATATATCAATCTGTAACCTTAAATTACTTATATAAAGAATGTATCATTCTGTTATAAAGACTATTAAAACTAGCTTATAGCATAATTATGCTTTTTCTTTAGTGCTCACTTTACAGTTAGCATGTGAAAAACACTTTTCTACTATATTAAAAAGGAAGGCAAGCTTTTTAAAAAACTGGTAAATGCCCCTTTTTTGAATGTGCATGTTCATTTCAATATAGTTTATCTATGTACTATCAAGTGAATAGGACAAACATTGGAAAGATCAATACAGATTTTATCGAAGAAGCAGACTGTAGACATTTACATTTTGGGTTGAAAGCACGTTGCTCTTGACTAAAAAAATCAGGCACGTTTTTCTGTCAGTTGATGAGAGGAATTTCATACTTATCTCTTGTGCAATGTTTTGTATATGAGAAAAAAAATACTTGTAAGAGCACTTGGACAATCAAATGAATTCTAAAATCTCAGAAATTCAAAATATTCCTAAAAGAAGCAGGCAATATTAGAGAATTTTCAAAGGCTTACCTTATGACACTGCAGAGAAATTTCATTTCTATTCAGCTTTAATGATATTTAAAAATTTTGTAACATCAGTTCAATGCAAACTGTCATAGAAATCAATCAGAAAAATTAATATTTATTTTTATTTCATTTAGACGAAAGCATACACGTCCAAGAGATTGGGAAGCAAAATGTCACAACCTGCCTTGGGACAGATCTTTGTTCAAATTGGAGATCTATATTGTTTCCTTCCCCACTTATAATCTCTCCTGTCCCCACTCGCACAGAAGAAATGCATTTCTTTCAGGTGTCTAAGATAAATATTTGAACAGTGGTGTTTTCAGAAGAGTGAAGACAGGGATGTTATAGGAATAACTGTGGAGAATGATAAGGGTTGATAGAGCACAAGACAGAGTACAGAGCTGCATGTTAAATATGGTGAAAAATAATAATAGGGATAATGACCATTTTCCAAATATCCAGGTAATCTGGCTATGTTGTCGCTATTAAGAGAATCTTTTTCTTAAAATAGCTAAATCTCTCAAGTTTGAATAAGCCTTTACATGCCATCTGGGAAACTTGATATTTTAATATCTTTCTCACATATTTTTTGCAATTGAAAAAATCAGACTTTGCAAATTACAAGAGAGCAGAAAACATATATTATGCCCTAATCAGGCCTTTGCATTCTACTTGCTATCACTGTCTATGCCCTACATTTTCCTGCTCTCTAACTGATGTGTGCAGCCCTATTCCAAATCACAAGTAGTTGTAAAGATCAAATTTGCGTATACCGACAATTTTGCTATGTAATCTCATATGGAAGGAAGCAAGGAGTTGCCAATATTAGAAGAGGTTGAACCACACAGATATGTACAAAAGACAGGTACAATAGACAGATACAAAATACTTTAAGACAGGACTTGCTTTTTTGCATATTCTCATTTTGGAAATATTATTTTTTTCCTTTCTCAAACAGATGGAAAAAGTTGAAGACAATGTTCATGAATTAAGCTCACATAAGTAACATCTGATACAGCTGCATCAAATCTCTGAGTGCTTTTGTTCTGGTCACATTCTGTGTTCTCCTGATGACTATTGCCATTTACACAGATTCACTGGAAAAATAGTTATGCATTTTAAAACTAGTAGGTTAGAACTGCTAACTAAACCTTCCAAAGTTATATTTCATAGTAACAGGCCAGCCCAAGAGTGCTCTCCGAGTGTTTTGGTCTGCTCTCAGCCTGCTGAGCATCTTTGTAGTGTGCTGGAACAATGAAAAAGGAAGAGATGGTGCCCTTCTGCACAATAACTTATTTGGAAACATAATGTCACAATTTTTTTTCCTGTTTAAAATACAGAAATAATGTTGGCAGATTTGTTTCTGTATAGTGTAAATCCTTTTAAAAAATTGCTAAAACATGCAACACCTTACCTTACGCTTAATATATCAATCATGTTTCAAGCAGAAACGATTTTAAAAACCAAAACAATATACAGAACAAGTAAACCCCCAAAACAAACAAATAAACAAACGAAAACCCACCACCACCAACAACCCCACAAAACAACAAGCAATAGAAAATTAAAATGTACACATATGCATGTAAGAACAACCAGGGAAGTACAAGTTATGAGAAATCTAGTCAGGATAATATGTCATATTGTTACAAGTTGGGTGCAAATGTGTGCTTAAATAAAAAAGCCATAGAGACACCACCATAGGAGAATCTTCTTCCCACATTTATAATAGTATGTGCAGACAGCTAAAATATTTACATGACTACATAGTATTTAAAAGAATGGAGCAAAGGAATAGCAAATCACATACTCTACCCCCCACCATGTCAGTCTGTTACCTACAGTGAATTCTGGATTACTAATACCCGAGTTTGCAGTAAATACATCAAATAAAGAATTACTGACCCCTTCCTATGTAATTTATTCTCTCAAGATACAAGTGAGTTGTGATATATTCTTATACTTTGCCCTATCCTCCCCGCTTGAATGCTTTTGCAATTGGGTCACCAAGAATGAAAAAAAGAAAAAAAAAAAGCCATTCTTCTTGAAAGGAAAAGGTTCATCAGTTTTTAATCAACTCTGTTCAAAATAATCAAGAGCAAAATGTACCCCAGCTCTGAAAAATGTTGATGTTTTCCTGTAGGAATTTACTGATTTGCCATTCTGAAGTGACTTGCCAAACAAAGAACATTTATTTATTTGAGTTTGATTGCTAATGAAATGATGCCAAAGTGATTAAACTAAACCAGTGCTGCCTCTATGCATTTATGAAAATCCTTGAGTAACTTTTGGGACAGTTGATGACTGCAAACAGGTTTGACAAAAGCAACAAGGAGACCCAATGGCTGTAAAGATCTTGCAACTTTATGGAAAAAAGCCACTCCTAATGCAGGAAATACATGGCTCCCAACTGCAGATAGTCATTTTTTTCAGCTCCTGCTTTCTTAAACTGCAAAGCCAGAGGAGTTCTTATGCAGAATAAAAATAGAGATTATGTTTTGGGTTTTTATTTTATTTTAGCATGTAAAAATTAATATTGTCTTTTATTGAGAAGCGTTCAAAAGATCATTTTAGTGTTAATTTTGCTGCATGGTTCTGTTTAGAAACGAAAGAAGAATACCAGGCTTTTCTTTGAATAAGTGGGGAGAAAATTCAGGCCATGTTCTGCTCCTAATTTTGAGCTGCAGAAAAGCTGACAAGTAGAAACAATTTTAAAGCATCACTAGGCAGTCACAGCTGGTGGGGACCCCATTCTTGCATTCACAGCAGTTCATTTAACCCAAGTTGGCTGAAAGAACTGAGAGGGCACAGAGGTTACACAGAGGCAGATATAACTTGAGACCTCTTCCGCAAAGAGGATGCTGCAATGGGTTTGTAATGAAAGAGACTGCCACAACTCTGTTTGAGATCTACTCTGGTGTGTTTAGGAGTAGTAATAGCGTTAAGAGCAAAGCTTAGAAATATTCAGAATCACTACCTGACAAACTGAATCACTGAATCATTCCTGTGGCCCTGCACCAGAGCTGCTCCAATCAGACCAAATGGTTTTGTGCTGAGACCCAGGGCTGAGCAGAGGGAAAGGCTCTGCTCCCTAACTTGTTGACAATTCTCCTCCTCATGCAGCCCAGGATGCTGTAATCATTCTCTGTAGTTTGTTACAGTTCAGTTCTTTCCTGGTGTCTGTTCAAGAATCTAGTGGAAAATAAAACTCTTCCTTCAATGAAAACAGAATCACATTATATGTTCAGACACAGGGCAGACTGTGTGTAGTAGAATAGACTTTGTGCATCACATTCTGAAGGTTAGCTGCTGAATAACTCAGCATTAGGGGGGTCTTCTGCTCTACTTTGAAATGCAGCAACTTCACTTTGTTCCAGCAACAGATCACAGCCAGAGAGAAGCGACCATACTACACACAGACAACTGCAGACACCATGTGTCACTGACATCTTTTTATAAAAATCCTTTCTTTAGGATTTTTCCCCTTCTGGGAAGCTGAGGCCCCAGAAGAAGAATGTAAACAATTGTTATCTGCTGCTGTGGAATGTAACAGGTGCACTTGTGATTGGTCCAGGTTGCTTGTGTACAATTAAGGGCCAATCAAAAGACAAGCCTTTCTCTGGGACAGATCAGAGAGAGCTCCATTGTTACTCTATTTCTATTCTATTCTTAGCATAGCAGCTTCTGAACTTTTCTCTCTATTCCTATTATATAGTCATAATGTATTATATATCATAAAATAATAAATCCAGCCTTCTGATAATGAAGCCAAGATTCTTGTCTATCTCTTCACCCCGGATGAATCCTTGCAAAGCCTGGCAACAACCATGGATTCCTTACAAAGTAAAAAAACCTAAAATTACAGAACAACTAATAAATCTATATTGTCTAATGACACTCAAGTGTTAGGGTTTTTTGGGGAGTGCAACCATGTCTATACTTCAGGGTTTTTTATGATTATTACTGATCAACTTTATGATTAGAATGAATAATTTTAGGCCAATTATTACAGAAGCATTCTGTATCTAAAATGGTAGTAGACACATTTTTAGCCCCAAACTCTATCCCATTTTAATGCTAATAAGAGAAATTCTTCTTTCTGGATTTGCCACACAGTGTGCGTACATATATAAATGTTCATGTGAGGGATAAAGCTCTGTGAGGAATAGGAAAGTCTGGATTGATTGGCCTGCTGGAAATTCTGCTTTCATTTTCAAAGTTTCTTACAAAGTAAATAATGATTGATCCCATAATTCTGAATTGAAAGGTCCAGTACTGCTCACCTAAAAGAAAATTAAAACCACTCTTTTTCTTTTATCTAGACACTAGATACCACTAATGATGTATCTGCTTCAATGCTCTTCTTCCTGTCATCAATGCAGCAGAACAGCAGAAAAATAAGATTTTTATTAGAGGGAGATTTTTTTTTTTCACTCACAGGTAAAGTAAATGCAGAAAAATTTCTACAAGTTCTTAAAATTATTTCATAAAGATTTGAGCTACATGTGGGAAGGCAGACACCAATCAACTTTTTGTTTTAAGGTCAATCCTGCCCATTATTTTTGAGGTAGTTTTGCTGTTTGTTTCTTTTTACTTTGAAAGACAAGATACTTGTAGAATAGTTCATACTTCCATGACTGGAGAGGGATTTCAGGTGGCAGATCACACAGACAATAAATATTTCTGGAATTTCTAACCGTAATGGACCTTCCTCAAGTGAGTTGTGAGTAATGCAATGCCTGCATCAATATTCCATGTGAAAATCACCAGAATTGCATTATTGATTTTGCTAAATTTATTGCCATTCTGATAATTCCAATCCATTGCTTTTGCAAACAATTTTAAATGAATAGCAAAAATATATTCTAGGTAATATGCTTCTGGGAGATTACTATGCTTCTCAGCTGGTTAAATCCACTCAGCCTTCAGTGTGGAGCTGCAAACACTTCTAAATTGTGTAGCAGTCTTCAACAGAAATCATCAAGAGTCATGTCTTATTGCTTTCATAAAATGTGGTTTACACCTTTCTGAGTAATTGAATTTTGCTAGGGTTATGGGCAGGCTGCATATTTTTGTGTGTGAAAAAACTACACAGTCCTTAGGAAAAAGCAATTCTTCCTATTGTATGGAGTCCAATCAGAGATTACTTCGTGAAATTTATGCTGGACATTTTTCACTCCAAAACGTTAATTAACAAGGAGATGAGCTTTTCTAGGAGAGAAAAAAAATCCCATAGACTTATAACTGCTCTTAGAGAAGTTTGGAAATGTTTGCTGCATATTATATAAAGTTTCTAACATACTGTAGCACCAGCATAAGTATTAAAAAACCCTTCTGTACTGCCAAAATATTAATTATTACTACTATTATTATTATTATTATTATTATTATTATTATTATTATTATTATTATTATTATTATTATTATTAATAATAATAATAATAATAATAATAATTTTAAAATAAAAATTGCTATAGTGATATCAAAATCTGGCACCTGATAAACATAAAAAATAAAAATGAATCATGCCAAGTGCAATAATGGGGCTTTCTCTAATATGAATGAAGGAAACTGAAAAAACATTAAAAAATTTTTCACAGCTCTGCACGAATATATTTGGAAGTAATAAATTATAGATTAGATAGATAGATAGATAGATAGATAGATAGATAGATAGATAGATAGATATCCACAATTACAAGTAAGAATTAATTAATGTGAAAACTAATGGGAAAACTTCATCACAAATGGTAAGAAGAACAGGTACAGCACTAACATTTCAGTCCAACCTGTGACATTCAGCAGTCAATACCTGTGAAAGTGCTTTTGCTTACTAATTTTAATGGGTTATGTTGAAAAATCACCAACCACTAATTTTTCTGCTCAGAAAGAACAGAATTTTTACTTCATACTTAACGTTTTTGGCACAAGAAGGAGAAAAAAATGTTCTTCACAGAAAATTGTAACAGCTTGAATAGCCAGTTGTGTAAAACAAACGAGCACCATATCTCCCCTTGTAATTACAGTTCATCTTTAAAGTAACAAAGTCATTGACTTATTTAGTCCTCTCCCTCATTTTCATTAGGCCTGGCAGTTTAATAAAGTATTATTCAGCAAATAAATTGTATGAAAAGCTGCAATGTATTTCCTTAAGTGCAATCAAAGTTGTCATGCTTACAAATGTTTATATTGCTACTTCTTTTCCAGGAAAACCTTAGAATTTCATATATATTATCATTGATCTCAATATCTCCTTGAACATTGCATATCCTCAGGCCAATGTTGCTTGGAAGGCTGATGCAAACTGCTAAAGTAATGCGCTATCATTGACTTTGATAACAATGCTCAAATAAAAGCAAAGTTTGCATGTTATGGAAATTTTAAAGAATTTTACTTTGTTCCAGAAATGACAGGAAAGTTCTGTCACCTTGTTTTTTAAACATTTTCTAAGCTTTCTGATGTTGACATTCTTGTAGTGAACTTTCTTACACACTTGCTGTAAATAACTCATTGTTTTGCATTCCTTTATGGAGGGGGAGAAAGTTGGACTGTTGGTTTGACCAGTGTCATTGAAGAGGTAGCACTGTCAACCTCCAACCCGCTGTCACTTTTGGAAAACTATAAATTTTGGAGTCAGAAAATAAACTTCCCTTTTTTTCTTCACCTTGAGAACAGCGGTGTGAGCTTGTGTTTTTTTGTGTCCTGTAGAGACAAAATTCTCTTTCAGCTTATGGCCCAGTCATCTCTTCTGAACAGAAAATATGGCGGCAACTGTCAGAACTTTTTAAAATTATAATAACTTATATATATTATGCTTCAATAGCAATTTATGACAAATTAATTCCTCTTTCACCACTCTGTCTTTCCTAAGAAAGCAAATGAAACCCCACTGGAGCAGGTTGAAAGTAGATCAAAATTTTATAGTTTTCAATTTCTTTGGAAATCAAGGTTCAGTGATTCACTGATGTTTAAATAAAAATTAACAAGACAGTGTCAAGATAGGTGCATTATTTTGTATGAGCGGTGGCTCTGTGGTTCTGTTTCAAGACATCTGAGCCTGATTAAGAATTATGAGCATGAAATCTGATAATTTGCAGATAAGAAAGGGAAAAATATTCTTTCATATTTTTTGTCTTTGTTTTGTTTTGTAAGAGTAGATGGAAATGCTGCAAGAACAAGAAACACAGAATTTATGTCCTGGGGACCTGAGGGAGAAAAGGATCTTTGCCTGGCAGAAAAGCAGAATGCTGGGATGCAAAGCATTTGTAGCCTAACCAGACATGCTGGGCAAAAGTCAAAGAAATCATAGCAAAGGGAAGGGAAAAAATAAATCCAAATGTCACATCTCTGACCAATGACAAGAACCTGTCCCATCTCCCAAGACCCCACATAGTGTTCTTTTCAGTGGTATGACTAACTACCCTTCACCTGATCTACTATGGACAGCATCTGTTTAAATGCTGCCAAATTCTGTTTGGGTAGAATGAAGACAGGTTTGTTTGGCATGGGTATCTCTGGGTTTTGTGCAAGTTTTCTGCAGGGAGGTAGTTTCTAGCTTTTGCCTGGGATTTTCCAGGGCCCAGAAGTTGGCTTTGAAACAATGCACAAGAAGCAAGCTTGAATCTTCAGGGAAATTTCTAGGTCACGTGCAAAGCTGATGTTTCCAAGAAGCATGAAACAAGACCTCTTTTATAACCTATGTGAATCAACTCATGTAACTTAAGAAAAAATTTAAGAATATTCATGCAAATCATCATAAGGAAACAAAATACTCACTAAGAGCAAGTTTATAGAAACAGAGCTCATCAAATAGACACTGTCCTGATTCTAGAACAGCAGCGAGGAATTACAGAGCATGTTATGCCTGTGCAGGGCCCAGCTATACATAGCAAAGACAAATGAAAAGTCTACAAGCTCATATAACCTCAATATGAATGTTCATTTGAGGAAGCACTTGAAGAAAAACTAGCTACCCATTTCTACAATTGAATATATTGAGGCATTGGCTCTTAAATTCAGTTTTCTTTTTAACAGTTGCATCTATCATGATGCTCTAAGGAAACATAAAGCTATCTTTTAGATGAACTATTCTAATGCAGAGAAAGCCTGGAAAGAAGCCTCAGGCAGTGACAAAAATTTTGTACTTCACAATAACCTGATCAGTAAGACATATCCAAGGAAAGAGAGTAAGCTAATTCTTACAAACTACCCTTTTTCGTAGCCCTTGCATGAGAGTACTAGTCTCAAAATATGTCAGGCACAGTAGCAACTTCCCTTTCCCATATGATTTGAAAAATTTAGGTGTGTCAAACAGAAAGCCAGAAAAGTCGTAAAAAATATTACAAAATAGCTAAAATTCCATTAGCTGCATGAAAAATTCAGTTCTAAAATTGTGGTAGTAGTATTGCATATCTCTGTATATTCTCAAAAAAAAAAAAAAAAGGAAATTCTAATTTGTAAGTTAGATTTCCAGTTTATTTTCAAGACAAGTAACAATACAGAGAGGAAAATGCAGCAGTCTTTGGTATTCATGCATTTGAGCTGTTTAAAAGCTCAGCTTATTTTACCCCCTGCATAGCCTTCAGTCCAGCTGAGTATGTTTCTATAAATTGTATTTCAATTTCTGAGGATAAAGACTAAGCTACTGGTTCCCTGTTTTCTGCTCTGAATCCTGTAGTTTAAATTCAAGCTTAAAAAAGTTCACACTCCCCGAAAGTGTGATCACATCTATTAATTCTATTGCCGAGTCTTGCCATGCTTTGGTGACATGGTTTGCTGCAATTCAAAGGTCATGTTCTACTCCTATTTACACTGGGCCCATCTGGAACAAATTGGAGCTGCAGAATAAATATGATGTGGATAACAAAGGGAGTCTTATATTACAATTAATTTTAGAATATATATGTAGAAATAATAACGACTAAAGCATGATAATGAATTGTAAATCAGTTTTATCGCTTTGGGCTGAAACAAAAAAAGTCTAAATAAATAGATAGTGCACCCATGTGCTGAGCTGCATTTAGCCCTGTTTGTTATTTGATTAGAACTCCAGAGCCAGATTCTGATGTCTGCCTCGACCAGTGTCCACTGGCCTCTGAAGGGACATGTACCTTCCCACCATGTGGGCCATGGAGAAGGAAGGGACCTCCCGTCCTGCCCAAAACCATGCAAATGGGTTCCAGTTTGAAGAGCACTAAGTACAGTAATTCCCTTCCTTACTACCTTTGCCAGTTTACCCAAACTTTCTGTATCCCTGCTTAGCTTTTCTTCATGGCACTGCCATATTTTTCTCTTAAAACTGTGGTTCATGATTCTAATTTTACAGAGCTCAACTGTGGATCATTTTAGACTTAGACTGAACAGAACAGGGTTACATGGTGAAGCTGCTTTCAGACACAAGGAAACTTTTTAGAAGGCAAGCCACGCACTCAGAAAATCTCATGTCTCCATCAAGTGTGTTGTTACTAACGTCTCCTCCTTAGGGGGGCTTGCCAGAGCCCTCTGTCTCAACCAGGATGTGTTAGACTCCTCTCTGGATACACCTGGGACACTGCTGCCTCAGCGTGTTCACTATACACAAATCTACACAAATCTACTGCACAAAGCAGGCTGCCCTGCCCTCCTGTGAATGGAGGGGTGTCACAGGCTTGTAGGCTGCCCTTCAAGGATTGCAAAGGGGTCAAGCGCAGCCCTGGCAGGAAGTTTACCCTTGCTGTTCACCTTTCTAACGCTCAGTCACAGTTTGGCTTTTGTTAGGTCAATATCTCACACTCAGGACTAATCTCAGTTTCATGACTCTAAAAAAATGGTCTTCTGATAACATACATCAACAGAAATACAAAGATTCACTTCAAATAAAAAAGTAGCACCTTTTGTATACGTACCCAGAGAAGTTTCATTTCCAGAACAGCTGTACTTCAAGCAAAATCCCTGTTTCTGTGAAGAAGTTTCTCTTCAGTCATGTTCAAAGGCTCTATGGCAAGATGTTAGGAGAACAAGTTGAGCATAGAAACCTGTGATAAAATTAGAATATTTTGTGGATTAGTTCCAAAATAATTGTTTACAGTTACAGCTACTTATATTTTGTCACTATGAATTGCAAATATAATAAAACTACAGAGCAGCATATTCAGGTAGGTAAACCCTAAAGTATGGGGAAAATAAAAGAATTAAAAATAAAAATTTTATTTCCACAATTTATTTTTCAGAGACCTTTCCTAGAAAGATGAGCATCTCAGTGTGGAAATAATATGTCATAACATGTCCAAAAATTAAATTTACTATTCAAGAAAAACCAACTTCCAATAACAAAATTGACAAATCAAAGGTCCTTATAAATATATTTAAATTATAACTGCTTGTCAGTGATTAATTTCTTTTTAACAGCCATAATTCTTTCTCAAATAAATATTGCCTTTATTATAAAAAAATTATATGAGCCATGGAGTTTCTGAAGTATCTTACATATTTATCAAAGTTTGTTTACGTGTATGAACTTCAACTTCCTAGCTGAAGTAGTTAAACCAAATTCTATGCTGTCACTGAAAAACCTTGTAAGCTTTTATGATTTTTACCTGCTTTTTAAAGTCTTTGCATATAACAGGGTTGACTTTGCCCTCATGTCTCTTTTCTCCCAGTGACTAAAGGGAGTCATATTGTGTATCAGTGCCAGCTCTCTTCTCTATAATGCTATTTTCACTAGATAAAATATTGGCAAAGCATAAGGGAGTCCCTAGATATCAGATACAATAACATCTTTCCAAAAGCTCCACCTCACATCACTTAATGCAGGTTTGGGTATAAGTCCCAAATCAATCCCAAGAACAGAATAGTAGCAATAATAGCAATGACATAATAAAATACTACACAGAACCTGTCCTGGTCTTTCCTAAAAAGGCAGACACACTTCTGCACTGTTTTGACTGATCTCTTGTATTGCCCCACTTCTCTCCTTGCATATCCGTGGTTTAAGTATCCAGAAAGAGAGGAAAAGAAAAAGGAATGGACTTCCAATTTTGTTTTCTGCATGATAGAAGTCTTAACCCTGAAGGAACTGTCCTTTCCATCCTCTCCTACTATTTAGTTAATTCAGCAGCATGACCACTAGATTTTGGAAGGCTGTCACTTAGCATCAAAAGTGATTTCACACAAACACAGAGAAACTTACAGTCTGGATATTCATTTTTGATTATCATTTCTCCTTTTTCCTACACCTTTCTCCCAGAGATATAAATACACATTTGAAATATTTCCTCTGTATGTTATGTTATTGTATTAATATTAATATGAAATATAACATGAAAAGAAAAATTTAATGAAGAATTCTTTAGGTGATTAGTAAAAGACATGCTGAGAAAGGAGGCAATAGTAGACACTCTGAATATTTCTGCAGTGAAATAAAGGTAATGGGAAGAATTACTTTTCTTTTATCTTTTTTTTAACAGGATACAGAAATTTATGACCAAAGGTGAATAAAATTTTTGAAGGATTATCAGGAACAGCTGAAATGTGCCTAGCTAATATCATGCTTCCATCTCTCACATGGAAATCTGTCTTTTCTTTGGATAACTACCCTATTCCTACAGCAAAAGAATCACTGTGGAAGTACAGGGTGAGAAGGAGAAAAGTGGTCCATTAAAATTACCAAAGATGACTTAAAAATCACAGACAAGTCAAATTAACACAAAATTTTCACCCTTAAAAACATTATGAGCTTTAAATTCATGAAGAAATCCTAATCAAGAAGTCCATAGCCTATGGTAACAGAGCATCCCTGCTATACAATACAGTGACTTGTATTTTTTCATCTTGCAGGAGTCACAGATCTCTATCCTTATCCTATCAGCGGTCCCTATTTCTTCCCACTGATGACTCACCCAAAAATAATTTGGAGGAGTGAATGTAGCCTCACTGCCATGATAGCTGATAAATGTCTTTAGATATGAATTTTAGTTACAATTCTGAAAGAAATATTCCTGTATAAACTCGTGAACATCTTCTTGTAGGAAAATAAGCATGAACCCGAAAACATTGTAGTAATCCCACTGCAGTAATCCCCAGAGTTACACTGCTTGAACCCCATTCCAGGAGTTGAGCAGGAAACTCCAGGATCAACTCTGATTTTATGTCCAAAAATGGTTGCTTTCAGAAAATGACAGACCAGTTTTCATGACATTTGAAGTAGGTTGAGGAGATTGATTATGAAAAATGAAAATGTTTATTGTAATTCTGGTAGGCTACTCTATTATAGTTCGGGTAGCCTAGTCAATTTATTTGGATGTTTTTTGTTTTTGTTTTGGTTTTTTTAATTGGAGAATGAAGACTGAAGACCCTTTCTTTCCTAATATTTTCAGAGAAAGTAAGTCCCCTATTTTTAGATAGTATCACAATATTATGTAATTAATTTAGATGTGAGGGCATATAAACACATTTGAATGTCCAGGTGGACATTTAACAGTTCACACTAAGGCTTTTCTTGCATGCAAAAACAGTTTTTTTCACGGTTTCACTTTGCTAGCGGCTTCTACAATGTGGGGATTTTTTGTTTGTTTGTTGTTTTTTTTAACTAGGCCCAAGTGAAAACAGGCTCTGCAAACTCCTTCTCCAAAATAGTTCTGTTGTTTCCATAAATGTCAGTATACATCCACTACATTTTATATGAAATACAACAATGTCAGAAAACTCTAAAAGAATACATTTTTCTGCTAAAAAACTAATTCTACTCTGTATCCCTTCTAACTGCTTAAATCAAGGCAAGTAGTGTGAAAAGTAACCTTTATAGAAAGAACCAGAAACTAGAAGTGAAAAACTGAAGTTGAAAATATTTGAAGAGGATTAAGAAAGGACCTTAGTAGACTATGGAAAATAAGCAGGGGCATTTAAGTAATCAGAAAAAAACCCCAACAAAATCAAATAGAAGAAAAATCTATGCAAAAGAGTAACCTGAAAAAATTAAATGTGAAGATAGTGTCATATTTCAAAAATATGACATATAGCAAGAGTAAAAATCAAATTTATTTTCCTCTGAGATAGCAACCATTTAGAAAAAACTCCAACTTGTTTTAAAAGTTGGTGCAGACATTTTTATTAAGAAGAGTTGGAAAGGGAGGTAATTGAATAGAAAGGCCAAATAGTGAGAAATCTTTGACAAGCCCTAGACTTCACAGTGAAAAGTATCAGAAACAGGCAGATAGAATTTTAAGATACTAAGCTTCAAATATAACACCTGCTCAACATTTATTCACAAATAGAGAACAGATCTAGGGAAGGTATATATCTACAGCAAGACAGCAATTTCAAAATCTTTCTGCACACAGTGGTACTTATTGGAGTTGTCTGATGACTTTATGTATGACTAGTGAGAAAAAATATTGCTAAATTCACAGCAAAATTAGTAAACCTCATTAGGAAACCCACTTTCTATGGGATTTGTCTGTATTTAAAGCAATTCATTGTCATGAGCTAGCCAAGCTCCACTGTTAAACAAGGAATGAGAAAACAAAAAATTGTTTCAATCTGAGGAGACAAAGAATATAAAAAGTCGGCATATTCTGTATTAGTTTCCCATTGAACTTGCAAGAGAGCAAGCAGCAGATCTCCATCTGGGAGAGACTTGCTGTTACTGGGTAGAAAAGAGAGTAATTTTGAAAAGCCCTGTAATTCTCTGTTGAATTCTTCTGGTTCACAGGAGGAGATAAATGCTTTGTAAAGTTAAAAAGACACAAACTCTTTCTTTGTTTTATGAGAAAATATGCAGATTAGCAAATTAGTTGTTAAAAAGAAACTAGAAGGTCTCTATGTACATCATTATTCACCACCTAACATATAGCTCTGCAAAAAGTAGAGCCGCAGCTGAACCTAAATTAGCACTACCAGTTTGCTGGGCTTGATATTAATTAAAACACACAAACAAACAGGCAAACAAAAAAAGGCAGTACATCAGTTTTGAGTAAAAAAATATTTCAATGAAACCTGTACTTCTAAGTAGGATCCAGATACACCTCAGTATTGGTTGACTCAGTTTAGTCAACCAAAATATTAAGTATAGAAATATTTTACAAATTATTTTGACAATTATACTTTGGTCTAAATTCTTGTAAGAATGTTTAACAGTTCAGATCATGGAAATTTTATCAGAAGTTACCCTAAAAGCAAATTTCCAGAGATGCGATTTTATTTTAATATAGCATGCAAAGCAAGTTATTGGAAGGGAAATATTGATAAAGAAATAGAACTTGTTTTCTTAACAAATAATAGTTTTGTAATTTTGTAATAATCTTACTTGGCAGTAAGAATGGTAGTAGACAAGAATATCTTGCACTTGTCACTGAAAAGTCCCTCTGTAGAACAGAGGGATAAATCATTTGACTGGCAAGGGATTGTGGAAAGGAGCTCTGGAAGACCTCTCATCCAACCCCACTTTAAGTCACCACTAATTCAGAGCAGCTTGCTCAAGACATTCCAATAAATTTTGGTTTCTTTCTCCAAGGATTGAGTTTTTACTCAAGGTAAAATGTTCCTCAATGTCTTTAGGCAATGTTTTCCAGCTTTTGAATGTACTCATTGTGTAAGAAAAAAAAAATTCCTACTATTAATTGACGTTTGCTAAATTTAAGCTTGTGTCTGTTACCTCCTATCCTACCACAATGCGCCCTAAAAATATCTGGCTCCATCCTCTCTGCTCTGAATATGCATCAGAAAGCAATAAGATTTTTGTCTTCTGTTCTAAAGATTAAACAAATTCTGTTCCCTCAGTCTCTATTCTCATGTCCTGTGGTAAAATTTCTGATCTTACGGTAGCTTTCTGTCAGGCTTGCTCCAGGTTGTAAGTGTTTTCCTTGCATTTTTTTTCTTATTCATTACTCCTTCGTTCGATATAAAAGAGCTTCTTGCACCAAAGGGTCTATTAACTTTATCACAGAAATATTTCAACAATAAATTACAAAGAATTCTGTCTTTTTAAATAAAAATTATCCTCACAAGATAAGTGATTCACGAAGGGAAGAACAAGAGAGTGAAAGAAATTCCTCAGTGAGTGGATTTCTAATGTTTTTTAGTTCTAATATTATGTGAGGCTGTAGTAGAGCTAAAAAATTTATACTGACTGAGGACTTAACCCCAAGACAGATCTAATGAGCATCAGAAAACTACTTTTCAAAGCCAGAAAAGAATCTGGTAGCCAAGCAACCAATTCATTTTACACCACAGAAGAGATTTGTGGCCTTTGCAGGATGCTTCCATGATAGCCCTGTTGCACATGCTTTAGTTCCTACTGAATACAGCTTTTTCTTTTTCTTTTTGTTTTTTTTTGTTTTCATCGTGGAAACTAAATCAGCACAACAAATTGAAAAATACAATATCTAGTTACAGAGATTCCAGTCTGAACTGAATCTCAAATACTGCTTGAACAGAAACTGCAAATAAACCAAACAAAAAACCACAAGTGATGTTTGCAGTAAAGTTGCTGACCAAACATTTTAGTGAAAAAAATATGATTTTATGATCATCTAGGTAAAAAAATCTGTTTTGATGATCTTATTTTAAAATTGGCAATCAGTAATAGAAAAAACTAAATAAATTTTGATTAAAAAATATAAATCATTGTATATTTTCTTTAGGAAAAGAAAGACAGTCATTCATTGTCATAGAACATGTTACTGTCATGTGATGATGTTCCTAGGGGTCTTAGGATGAGGGAAGAGATGAGAATCTTGACTCCATATTTCAGAAGGCTTGATTTATGATTTTATTATATATATTATATTAAACCTATACTAAGAGATTTGAAGAAAGGATTTCATCGGAAGGCTATCTAAGAATAGAAAAGGAATGATAACAAAGGCTTGTGACGGACCGAGACAGTCTGGACAGCTAGACTGTGATTGGCCATTAGTTAGAAACAACCACATGAGACCAATCACAGATGCACCTGTTGGATTCCACAGCAGCAGATAAACATTGTTTACATTTTGTTCCTGAGGCCTCTCGGCTTCTCTTGTTGTAGTGCGTTCTGTTAGTTTATTTAATCACTCCCCCATTTTCTGTAATGGTTCTGCCCTCACCAGTTCTTCCCGCCATGGTATTGTCTGTCATTTGGTTACCTTGGTTACTCCCGCCTCAGTTTATGTCAATCCTCTGTGTTATATGATTTCCCCTCCCTTGTGTTTCCTTATATGTGAATTTGTTCTCCTCCCTGGGCCCAGTCAATCACTCCCCACTCCTCCTAGTTTGCCAGAATCTTCTGTGCTTAGGGAGACTTGATTGGCTTTGGCTCCGGGGCCCCTCCTTTACATTGTTTCTATTGGGTTTTCTCTCATGCCCGTTATCCTATGTCCACTCCCTTGCCTGCCCCTATTGGTTCCTTGTAAACCCCTCCCATGAATTCCTCCCCCCTTTATAATCCTGTTGCACCCTTTGTTCTTGGTCACTCGCTGGCAGACACGTTAGATGCAACATCTGGGTGTCTGTCACTCTCTGGTTGACAATAAATCTGACAAGTCCCCAGTGAGTGTCCAGACTCTTTACTCTCGTCGGCCAGCAGCGATTCCGTCCGCTGTGAGCACAGCCCGAAGCCTTCTGATGCCGAGGGGTGCTCACACATTTGCAGCTGGGTGTTGTCCACCCTTCTGCCAGCCGGACACCTGACCTTAAGGCCGCCCCACGCTGCATTCTCTGAAGAAAAATTCCTAAGGAAAGGATTTTTCAAAAAATCTCATGGGTACACTGTCACCTTTAAATGTATAAAATATTCTTGGTTTCTTCCTCTAAGGGAATTAAGGAAGGCCTGACAAGTTCTAGATTCGTGGTACAGAATGAGAGCAGAGTAATGAATACAAACCAGCAATAAAATCATCTGGGTCAGGACAAAATTAAGTCCATTAAATTCAGTAATATTGGTCTGAAATTGATATCGGGGCACAGAAATGCTTAAGTAGCCTGGGTTATCAGGCAGGTGATCAGGAGGCAGGGCAGGGCTGCTTCTCTGGGCCTGAGACTCAGGCAAGCCCCAAACGGGCTTGGGGAATCCAAGTTCCCCAAGCAGACTCTCCCCTCCTATAGCTGAGCCTGAGATAAACAATCTGGGCTTAGTTAGCAGCCATCTCAACCCACCCTTGCCCCCACACTGTGCTGCTTCTCTCCTTTGTGTGCAAGATGCTGGGACAGCACTTTCAGTGGTGAACCATCACCCCGTGGATCTGAAACCATACAGAGCATGAAAGCCTGTGCTGGCTAAATGGAGCTATGGAGGTATGAGGGGTTGGGTCACAATGTGGAGAATTGCTGTAAAAAGGAGTACTTGTCCCATGATCTGTGAAGAGACAAAATAGACATTTCTGAAGATGACAAATGTGCAATTGCCAAAAAATTAATTTTTTTTTTCAACAAATTAAAATTAATTTATCATCACTTTAACATTTATTGTTTTGATGTTTTTCAAAGCCTTTTCTACTGGACGTGATGGAAGACTTTTATAGCATGCCTTCTTACTTCAGTTGCCAGCTTGAGGAAAGAACTTGCAAGTTACTCTCTTCTTGAGAAAAGTAAAAGACGTAGCAGTCTTATGGCAGAGTCTGAAATGTCACAATTCCCTTTGAAATTTTACCTAAAGGAATAGTTTAAAACCACTTTTTAAAGGTGACTTCATAAGACAGCCACCTGAAAGCGGACAGGATTTCAAAGTTGGCCAAAGGCACTGTTAAAAAGCATGTGCAGAGAAGTCCATCTGTTCCCAACAACAACGCTTACCGCATGTGCCCCCCTTGTAAGCCTTGATACACAGACTGGCCCTAAAAGAAAGAAATAGTATTCAGTTACCGTTTAAAATTGTAAATATTGCTACAAGATTATGGGGTCCTCACAGCAAGTGCGAGCAGGACATTGCTCTAGACCAGAGGCAGATCTCCTGTTTGATCCAGGGTCTGGCCCTTTCTCTGTACTTAGCAGATTAATTATTTTGTCCGGTTTGGTCCTTTGGAGCCAGAGGACAGTATATGTATGTCTCCAAATATCATTCTGAGAATTCCAGACAAAAGGATATTGAAGAGGAGACATATTGACCCCTTCCCCACATCACCCAGTGATCATTCAGTGTATATGAAATCATCAAGCTCATGTTTTGAGGAGCCTATTCCTATTTCCGCATGAAGTGCCTGATGAATTCCTGTCCTCCAGCTGAAAAAGGACCGTCATTATGAACTAGGCTCCTCCATTCTTGTTTGACCAGTGTGTTTCTGGTAAAACACAGAGGCACAGCCGTGCACATGCAACAGACATAAAAATTAATGTATCTACCATTAGCAGCACTAGTTAGCATGTAAGTCTTCAGTCCAACTTAGAAGACTTATGTCTTGATATGTAGATTTCAGAGTATTTAAAAAGTGTTCAGTTTTTAGGACAGATGTTAGAGTTATTAGAAGAATTTCATTAAGTTTCAAAGTAATTTTGACTTCTGAATTTAAATGCATATAAATTAAAACAAAACAAAACAAAACAAAACAAAACAAAAAAAAAACAAAAAAAAAAACAAAAAAAAAAAAAAAACAAAAAAAAAAAAACAACCAAAACCTAAGAACCTAAGTCCTTATTTCATAGGGATATAGGTCAAAGAAATAAAACATTTTCTAACATCTAGTCCATATCTATTGCAAAAATTGCTGAGGGTTGCATAATAGTATAGAGAAAAGACACAAACTGACAAGGTTCACTTGTTTTCCTTGAATATCACCTTCTATCAGGGACAAGACAGCAGTCATGCTATGGGGCAGTGCTGTGAAAAATCCCAAAATGTGAAATGACATAGTTTATTATTTTTGTTTTAAGCTCTCCTCAAAAGATACCCAGAAAGACCCATCAATATTTTTATATTTAAGTAGATATTTACCCTATGTACTATCCACTTTCCATTACTGGAAATGGAATTTTGGTGCCTACATTTCAGCGACTTAAAGCCAAGTTTTTCCTTTCATAACAGAGGCTCACTATTCCTCAGATAATCCCCATTGTAGCTCCAGTGTGTGACAGAAACACATCCAAAAAATCTTCATGAAGTCTCAGTAACTTCTGTATTACAAGAAACTCCTCACCTGATAAATACTAAAATTACACTTACCGTTTTCCCTAACATATTATTTTGGTTTCTCATTCATTGTGTCATTGCCTCATACTTCTTAAGTCTTTCTTCTCCTGTAGTTATTTCTGTCCTTATAGACTAATAACAGGAACAACACAACCTTGGGCCTTTGCCCTAGTGAATATAATTATATTTCTATTACTGTCTCCTCCAGATGACCCTATTCTGCTATATGTTATTCTGATCCTCCTCTCTACTGAGGAGCACTCAGAGCTTTGTGTTATAAATAATGCTCTCTTATTTTGTGCTCCAAGATCCTTAATGAAATTAAATATTAAATTAAAACTCTCTTCAGATTCATCTCTTCCTTTTCAAATAATTGCCAAGCTGCTTTTGAAGATTTCATCCAAGGATGTAAATAAGTATTGCTTTGGCACACATTAATTTCAAGAACTATAAAAGATTGTGGCATCACCACAAATGATGCAGAAAAAAAATGCATTACGGGAAACACATTTTTAAGGGATGAAATTAAAGTCCTTATCAAGTTATCATTATAACAGTCACATTTAAATACAGAAATTAAGGGAGTAGGCATAGGTGGGAAACAAAATACCTTGGAATTTCATGACAAGATTTTGCACACATGAAAGGACAGGGAAATGCTGAGGTTACACCCATGAGGAAAGAAAAACTGTTATAATTATTTAAAATTTTTGTACTTCTGCAAGGAACCATTGGGCTTTTTCCTGGCAGAGGTTTCATATTAGAAGACACAGAAACTCATCCAAGCCCAAGATATATCCCTTTGCTTGGGCACTAGCTTGAAGGCACTTTGCCTATAACACCAAATTCACCTCCAATGTCACTCCTAGAGGTGCTGATATGTGAGAGCAATCATTCCCTAGCTGCTTCTCTCTACCACAAGGTAGTGACCCCAGTAATAGAGCACAAGGGATTTCCAGCTTCCCTGATTAGCACACACAGAGTGCTGCTCCCCTTGCACTGGCAGCACCACATTCTCCCATGTCCTTGTGCAACTCACAGCCACATAAATAAGGAATACAATCACTTGTATGTGCCTGGGACATAGGCACTGCTTCCCTGCCCAAGTAAACCTCTTCCCCATGCACTACAACTAGAGGTTTTGTCAGCTGAAGTCAGAGGCAAGAAAAGAATTATGAAAGAGCCCTGCACCACTTTTAGAAACAGAGAATATTCTGTCTTCTGTTGAAGGTAACAAGAGAACCAACAGCAGCTCCAGAGTCTCTGGGGTGGAGGGAGCTTCCCCCAGCTAGAGATTCTCTCACCTCACCTTTGAAGTTGACACAATTTAGATATTATCTTTAACACAAAAAATCAGTTATTCATTTACCACGATTTAAACCCATTGCCAATGAAAGAACAAAAAACCCAACCCCACCATTACGCCCTCAAAAAAAAGGGGGGAACAGGGCAATTAGGCAGTTTCTTGGGCACACCAATTAAGGGATGAAATGTTCAAGATGTTTAAGAGCCATCTGGACACAATCCTGTGCAACGTGCTTTAGGATGACTCTGCTTGAGCGCAGAGGTTGGAGCTGATGACCCCCTGTGGTCCTTTCTAACCCAACCCATTCTGTGATTCTATGAAATCCAGATTTTTCTCTCAAAATGACAGACATGGGTCTTTCCCTACAGAGAGATCACAGTATTTCTGATCTACCTTAATCTTTAGTTATGATTTCATTCCATGTACTCTGCAGAGCAGCTTGTTAAAAGAAAAGTTAAAAATAACTGAACTCTGCATTATGTCCTTATCATCTATTAATACCAACTCTCTCATGAAAATGTTTCTTCCCATTGCAATCAGACTAAAAGAGAGATTGACGTGTCTTGCATTCCATTTATACTGTATAATCAGTATAGTATTAAATTGATATATCATTCTATTAGGCACAAAAAAATTCTAGCACAGGTTTTTGAAATATAAATAACTAGCACAGGGAAGAACAATTTTCAAGGAGTTTCAAATGATACAAATTATGTTTATATGCCTGAAAAATTAATAAAAATATGTTTGCAAGTGAAAACTGCTGGGTCATGCTATGTCTCCTATATCACAGCAGACAGAGAAATGGGCATATGATTCAGGAGCAGTGTTTTTCCATCTCTCTCTCTTTTAATTCCTTGTCATGAATAAACCATTCGAAGGAACTATACTGCCAATGACCACAGAAATACGCAATTACAATTATCTAAGTAGAACAGATCAGGTAAGTAACCAGTTCTTTAAACAGAAATAAAAGTGAGTATGAAACTCGTAGCAAAACCAAAGTGAAGAAAATGGCAACACTGAAGAAAAATACACCTGAGATTCCATGGTCTACCACCACAAAAAATAACCCCAAAAGCAAAACATGGATAAGGAAAGCAGGAGGTGGGGAAATTCATACCTAGCTACAAGAATTTAATCACAGATAGAGGTCTTGAGAGGAAGAAAAAATAGAACATGAATTAATCTAATGGGTTCATTTTAAATGCACAGTAACAGGGGAAAAGGACTTAGGAAGAGGAAGAATTCAGACATAGATATTGTGCAAACAGTAGCTACTACAAGTCTGAAAACTTTCTCACTCCTACTATGATCTCAGAAGTGTCCATTAACTTTATATTTAGGCCACAAGATACAACAGAAATTACGGAGCAAAAGAGGAGGCAGGAAAGAAAATTAAGAGTATTGCCTGGCCCTAAAAGATTAAAGTATTTCCAACAGATATCATCATTTCAATATCTTATCTCTCACTGTATAAGCTTTAGAGAACTTCCAGGAAGACATTTTCCAGCTGTCATCACTGACAAAGGAGAGAGAAATAAAACAGAAGAAAACACCACCCACTTCCACACAAATACATTTCAACTGAGTAAATGAAACTGCAACAAACTCAATAAAATGTATCCATTCTATGTATGCATTTCAAGATAAAAATAACAGGTATGCACTATCATTAATCTGAAAAAAGATCAGTCATCACAAAAGATTACACAGCTGAATTACACTTAAACATAGAATAGATATATGGTGATCTAAGTCTGCAATTCCTAAAGTGTGAATAAGATCTGTTCATATCTAAAGAAATTACAAGAAAAATTTTTAAGAACACTTTTTTTCTAATTTGGCCCTTTTCTTTTTTAAGAAAAGATAAATTATAATTTTCTTCTCAAAACTTTTATGCCACAGGAGGACAAGAGAACGTGATAGTAAAGACTGAAGTGAGAGTGCGCTCCATTTTCAGAGTGTCTGATGCATGAGGGAGACAAGGGGCTGGCTCTTGCCTGTACCTTTCTCTCACTCCTCATGCCCTGCTGTAAATTGGTATAATCAAATAAATCAGGGAAAGCTTTTGAATGCCTAAATAAAGATAGGGCAAAAAGAGACAGGTCAAAGAGCTGTATGTCAATTTGAAGCTAAATCTTTCCATGTGCACCATTTATGTTTTGAGTGCAGATCTCCTTTAGCTTTACATAATATGCAGCTGTTCAGATCCACCACTGGCTACTGATTGCTAGAGGGCATCCTTGAAGCACTGACAATGCTACTGGTGGCATTTCTTTTGCACAACAACTATTGAGTGAAACAAAATAAAGCTGCTGCATCAATTGCACTTTGTCAGTGAGTCATACAAATTCTCTTGTGATTCCAGCTGGTCATTAAATACAGGATAAATCAGAGAAACATCTGCAAAACTTAGTGACACCAACAGGAATCCCAGCAACTTCACTGCATAGGAATTGTCCCAGAGAAAATAGGGTCAGGCCACTAGATTACGAAACCAGGCATCTAGAGACATATAGCCTCTATTTCTGGTCTTGCACTGACTCATAGCCTGACAGCAGGTGTGTTACAATTGCCTCGTTGTGCCCTGAAGACAGAGGCAACTTATTTCCCCAGTCTCCAAAAATTCCCTGAAAACAAATGAGCACCACAAATTAAATTTTTGAAGTACAGTGGTCCAAATTTTTCTGACAGAGTCATTTAACTCAAAAGAGCAATGTTAGAGTATGTACTCCTCTCACAATAACACAATTAGAAACATCACTGGAAAGAGAGGCTGGAGATGAAATTAAATAGTATTTCTGGATTAAAATAAATGTATAAACCTCCCTGAATTGAATTTACATATCAAGTATAGTAAGCATTCATTTGTTTTTCCTAGCAGTATTTGCTTTCCAAACTTCTCTCTCCCATTTTGCATTCCTGCTGTTGCAAAATGGCTTTAGATTTTAGAGTTTTCATTGATGTTTTAAAAAAAAAATCTTCTGAGCAGATCAACTGAATGGCTTATTTAAAAAAAAATAACATATGTGCTAATATCTGTTCCTCACAGGCTTCTGCTCATGTACTCAAACCTCAGTTCTTTGGGGGACAAAATTGTCACTATGTTTAGTTCAAATGTGCAGATAGTTATAAACACAGAATATCACCAGTTAAGTAGAGCATACATTGTACCCTTATAAAACAGATGTGAGGAATCACTGGATTATCTTAACTAATTTGTTTGGGTTTGTTGGGTCTTCCTTTTTCTGTTTCACTTTGTTGGGGATTTTTTAAGGAAGGAAACAAGATATAATTGATTTCTTTCATTTCACATTAGATTAAAAATAAAACCATTAAGCAGAAAACATAATTCAGGGAACTGAAAATATAAAGTTAAATTCCTGCCTGTAAGCTCACTGCTTTAAAATCAAGATATTGATTTTATTCTGGTTTTGATTGTGCATGTGTGTGTCTGGTATCATTTTTAATGGTATTCAAGTAATAGGATTTGCAGAGAAAAGGCTTTTTGATTGATATGTCTGGAAATTATGACTTATATTGATGTCAGTTAAATATCTGATCTCCAGACACATTCAGATTTCAAAAGCCTCAGTTCAGATTCAGCTTTTACAGCACTGAATTGATGGATCTCTTTGGCAGCATCTCCAATTCTGTTTTATGAGCCAAGGTAAGAAATAATTTTGATTACATTCAAGAAGAAAGAAGTTTGACAAAGACACTTAATGGAACTAGCAAGATAGAAATGGTCCAGCATAACTTGCTAAAAATAAACCTAACATTAATAACAGTGAAAATAATCAGAAGATTCACACACATAATTTTAATATTTATTAAATTCCTCTGGCAACATATTAACACTCTTAAATTTTAGTAATAGCCTGTCTTGACTGAAAGATGTAAGAACTTTTCTAATAGACTGAAAGGTTTAACAGTTCCATTACAATTCAGAAAACATCTATCTAACCCTTGCTGAACTCTCATCTCTGCCTTACTGACTGGAGATCAAAAGTGTAACCCTGGTGCTCTGTGCTAAATCTTGAAGTTCAAAGATATTCTGTGCTTTGCTGCTGTTTCCATAAAAAGAAGAGAGGATGATATTTTCCCTCTTGGTGTCTACTCTGATGGGTGTGATGTCACCACTCATTCAACAAGAGCAGAGAAGTAGTGAAGTAAAAATAAAAGCGCTTCTGGGGCTTAGATTTCATCTTTAATTTTTTGTTCTCAAAGATCCAAATTGGTCTTTTTTCCTTAACTGATAGGGATTGAAATACCCTCTGTGGGCTGTGATATAAGGTTCTCCCCAAAATAATGTTAGCCCAGTAAAAACACATCCACTGCCTTTGACAGGGTCTCCTGTGAAGAATGTCTTGGCATGTTCCGTGGATCTACAGATACAGGATCTTTTTCAAACTAAGGGAATAACAATGCATTTTTTCCAGGTAAATTTTAACTAGTTCACTTAAAAGATAGCAGAAGGAGAGCAATATAGCTTTTGTAGTAGAGTCAATCCCATACTGTTTGCCTTTCCAGTGAGTGAGCCTCCAAAAACCTCTCCATTCCAGGAAATGACCTGCACACTAGCCAATTGCAAAAGACTTCTGTGAAGAGAAGGCACAGGCATGCATCACTGAGGATCACAGAACCAAGTCTTTGAGTTTTGTAGCTTTGCTATCATTTGCACGCTGGAAAACATCTTTAAACCTACTTCTCATCCTTCAAAATAACCATCTATATTCACAGACAGCTACACACCTTCTTTTCATATCTTGTCTCTAACTTCTCTTTTTGTTTTTTGTGTTTGTTTTGTTTTAAATTTTCTTCTGTAAATGGGAACATCTTTGATGTCACACTCTTCAATATATCAAGCCTTTTAATCTTAAAAATCAATAGCACTTAGTTAAATGTTACTTAATGTCATCTTTGAGCAGAGATTCCAGTTCTCCGCAACAAAGTTTCATTGCATATTGTTGGGAACTTGAGAGCATTTTAACTCCACTGCAGGTAAAATGCTATCATGGTTAAACATGCAAGACCAAGTTGTATCAGCTATTTCAAATTTACTTCCTGCTACTAAGCAAAAGGCATAAAAGGATGACCATCCTTTGATGACAATCCAGTGATTTCTGTTACAAAATTTGGCATCTGCTGAGTAAAATGTCTACTTAAACATTTATAATTTCTCCTCTTGCCTTTCATTTATTTCCAATCAACACCCTCTATCATCACCTTACTGGAGTTCTGTTTTAAACTTGTTTTTAAAAGGAACTTCAGGAAGGTTCTGCAGGAATGATATTTCACAAAAAGGCTGGATATATCTGTCATTAGAAGGGAAGTTTTCAGAGAGGTCCGATCAGTCTGGTAGGCTGCTCTGGATGAGTACAACTTCACTTCCATGTCAGTACCAACAGAAAAGTCCCATGGGAGCTGAGAGCTTCTGTCCTCCTCTTATTACCTTCTACAGCACTGTGATCATTAGTCCTTTGTGTGTAACCTACAACAGAAAGCCCAAACCAAAGGAGGCAAAAGCCCGTATAACAGCAATCCTTTGAATGTGTGAAGTATTTTCCTGGTAGCCTGATGGCAGGGCCCTGCTTTGTTGGGCTGTCAGACAGCCCAGGAATGTGAGAACAAGGTCTGCTCCAGGGCTAAAGAGTACTAAGAGCCAGTGGTCAGAGCTGGCACCAAGACTTCATGCTGATGTGGGATGAAACAAGCAGCAGAGTCCAGGTTAGACCTACCCAACAGGTTACTGAGCCCAAGGCCTTTCCTTGAAGTCAGTCAGAGTTTCAAGGCATCCACTTTGTTACTGAGTGGCACAAACTGTCTTACACTGCTGATTAATGTTCCACTTGAAGACACTGAAAGGTTTCAACTTTATACCATGCCTCATCAAGCACCAGAGAGGTGATTAAGCAGCTCTGGCGCACAGTCTGTCTTATTGATTAATTGCATTGGCACACCTAGAACTTGATTGTTCCCTTCAATTGCTATTTCTCTGAATACCTTGTTTCTTCTAGGTGTGTGATATATAACAACATGACTTCATAAAGGGGGTGCACTGTTTGTCATGTTAACATCATAAACTACATATATCAGCACTGCTCATAAGGGAAAACATAGAAGTGAAATGTTTTTTTAAACTTCATTATTTCTTGCAGGTTCTTTACCTGACAGATACTATTATTTTACAAGGGAGTCAGATGGCAGATAGAAACTTACATTTATATTATTTGTGATGGCAGTAGGCTTCAGTCCTTTCCACATTACTTTGTCATTCTCAATTCACATGGCCATTTCTCAAACAGTAGACATTTTATTGCAAGAAAAATCCATCCAGTGACATACAACTAGAGCACCCGGAAAAGTCAATGCTGTGCCTGCTCAATTTTTCAGGAAAAAACTGTGTGTGAGATCTTGAAAAAATGTCATGATAAGAGTGTCCCACCTGGTCCCTTTAAGAGTTAAAATAAAAACATCACCAAGCATTGTTGAAATGCATGAAATAGAAGCCCTAAGTCCCTCAGAGAAAGGAATGCAGGGATTGAATTGGAACCTTTAGAGAAGCTGAAATATATTAAGCCACACAGACATGAAATAGAAGTGTAAGTTTTAGTTTTAAGCAGAAATATATCTTAAGTGCCTTAAGAGACTGCATAGCTTGTAAGAGGCCCTAAAGCCTAGTTTAAAGTTCAGTAGTGTTATTTTTCACAAGTTTAACTTAGTTCCAGACATAACAAAAACACAGCAGAGCTTTGCTTGCATTTCTAGAATAGATAGAAATATATGAGTAAATAGATAAAACTATTCACATAAATAGATAAAACGATATACACAAATTTTAAGTAAGAAACCAGATAGTACATTTGTGTAAATATGTAATATTATATATGTAGTTTTTGGGGTAAGAACTGACACTATTTTCATACTACTTTGGCTCATTAGAATTAAGCTTAGATTGGTTTAGAAAGAATGTTTTAGAATCATGTTTTTAGCCGATTGGAGGATTTAGGAATAAAAGGCCCTTGTAACACGATGCAGGGTGGATAATGAAGAATAAAAACCTGCAGGAGCTGCTGCTGCTGTTCTGCTCGAAACATCAGAACCTACACTAGAAAGCTTTAATACTTAATGGACTTTAATACTTTGAACTCTTTTCCTTTGAGATTGATGTGTTCATGCAATAAACAACTTTACTACAATCAACAACTGCTCTTGTGTCTTTAAAGACACAAGAGCCAGGAAAATCTCGACAAAGCATTCACCCCTTGGAAATCTTATGACATTCAGGAGTCTGCAATGCCAATCTCCCTCACCACAAGTACTCTTAGCCTAATTTTGTGACCTCAACAGATTATTTTTGGCCTTCATGTTGACAGGAAAAGAAAGGGAAAAAAATGGGAAAATAAAAAAGAATATATAGGCTGCTGGTATGTTATATGGCAACTTTGGTCTGCTTTGTGAAACTTCTGACCTGCTGGCTTTATAACCAGGAATCTCTTTCTGTAAGTATAAAGTAGATGCCATGTATATTCAGCCTTGGACTTTACTAGGCATTTTGTAAATGTAATTTAAAAATCAATATGAGTTTTGGAATGATAACTCAATTAACATTAAATTGCTGAGTTTTCCTTGTCTATTTTATACAAGATTGATCATTGTAATTTTTTTTTTTTTTTTTTTTTTTTTTTGCTTAGATTAGTGTTTTTTTGCTTAGATTTGCTTAGATTACTTTTTGTTGTAATGGGCAGTCCATATGGTACATTTAACTTGCACCTCCAATAGTTGAATTACACACCTGCTTTTCAGCTAAACCTAAAATCTTGGCAATCCTTTCAAGTGTGTTTATCAAGAAAAAAAAAACATTATTGCGCAAATACTTCAAGGTGGGGCGTGGAATCCATTCTGCTTTTCTACTTTTTTCAGCAACCACCGCTGACTGCAGAGTGAGAGTCTCAGATGCATTTACAAATTTTGCTACCTTGAACACAGTTCTCTGTGCACAGTTCTCTGATATGGCAGTACAAGCTCCAGCACACAAATTCCTGGTCACCAGCTTGGGAGGAAAGCTGGACGAGGAAGGAGAAGCAGAGTGAGGAATCACCCTGAGCTGCTGCTCAGAACACCTTGTGCAGGAGCAGTCCTCAAAGCTCCTTGGAGGGTCCTGGGATCCCCACTGAAAGTGAGCACTGCAGCTTTGCTATGGATGTTGTATTTTCCCAGGACTGTGTCCCAGGGTAATTCTAAGTATCAGGAAGCAAGCAAGAGACTTTCAGCAAAAAAAAAGTTGGGCACATATTTTAACATTTACGAATTGTTAGCTGAGTAATGCAACACCATAAAGAACATAATACTGTATTATTCTGAAATGGTATTTGTTGTACTACTGTTGATAAACACAATCTAGGTAAGAACTCTTGTGATTTTCCTTCAGTAAAAGAGACCCAGGGCAGCCGTAAGAGACCCAGGGCAGCCGTAAACCCTGCTTATTTATTTGGCAACCCCAAATTTTAGCAAGATTAAAATACAAACCTGAAAAAGCTGGATCCCTAGTTTTGAGTCCCATGGAGATCTGAAATATCTTCCATCTGTTACTAGTGAGACATGAAATAGTTTTTGGCCTTAATACATTCAATTTTCTTTCAATGCATTGATTTCTCTAAGGTCTCCAAACACGTTACCACAATTACACTTTCCACTCAGAAATTGTGCTTTTGGTGAATTTAAGAGTTTTGATGGGGACATAAGATGTTGCTGTGCTGTTGCTGCCAAACAATAGTCTTTGTCCAAACAGGCTGCCAAATACCCAGAAACCCCAAGAATGTGGCTACTATAAATATTTTTTTAAAAATTTACATAGTACACAAAAGAATCCAGCCCTTCTAGTCTTATCTGGATCATGTACAGATGGTCCATGGATATTCTAGATGAATCAATGATTTTTAATGCACCTGTACTGCAGGTAATCTCAGTATATTCACATAGCACAGATACATATGTTTGTGACTGAGAATCAAGTAAAATAAAAATGAAAATACCAGATATGAAAATACTCACTTCCTAATGTGCACTTCTATTGCCTGACACTTTAGTGTTTTAATGTTTTGAATACACAGATATTATGTGTTGCTGCTGAGATCAGTATGATCCCAATTTATATAAAGTATCTTTTGATACTCTCAAACATACTCTTTTTCATTCTATTTCACTTCATGCTCCTTCAAGGACAGAGGTGCTGAACTTTTATTTCAGATTTCAGGTAGATTTTCCTTCCTCAGGGTATGGAGAGCAGATTTTGAAAGCACTAAATTTTCATCTCTCAGATGCAGCACTTTTGAAGAAGTTCAGCAATGGCAGAATGTTTATGCCTCATGAAGTTTGTGTTCACAGTCTCATAACATCTTCAGTAAAAGAAACCAGCTTCATGACATTAACTAAAAAGGAAATAGCATGAAGTATTCTATTAGAACTAAAGAAGGTTGCCCAAAATTTCTACAGAACAACCCTTTGCCAAGCAAGTACAGTATGACCACTCTTGCAGTAAGTTTTCTATCAGTTTTTAATGAGAAGCAATTTAAATAACTCATCCCCCTCTTTTATTTTTATTAATAAAACTGGATATCTGCCATCAAAGTAACCATTCAAATTACATTAAAAGGATTTCACACGCAGTCAGGTTTTGAACCTTAAACATCACCAAAAATTCCAGCAGTGACAGTACTGTATCTATGTAAAAAGAAAAGAAAACATGAACAGCTACTACAAAGATAAGTAAGCTGTCTATTAAGAATAGACTATCACAATTGGCCAAGCACCTGAATTTAGTGTTTGATAAAATAGCATTTTAATTTAGTATTAAATTCAAGGCATAGATCATTTTGACAATTTTCCTTTTTGTATTTACTCAATTTTTAGAAGTGTGGAAGGGCTCGCAGGCATGCAAAGTGTTTATAAATATTATATTATTAATACTACCTTTATATTATTAATATTACCTTTACTTGACATTCAATTACTTTTCTCCCTTAAAATTTCAAGGGACAATGAGATTTAGTTCTTATTTCTATACCAAATAAGCCATTAGTATTTTTAGCACAGGTGCCTCCTAGAGGTTAGAGTGAAAGATTTCATTTGGCCTAACATAATTATGTTGGGCTGCTCACTTATCACAGTGCTTATGGGAGTCCAGGTTTACCATCAGATCCAAGTTAGAAGCAAATAGATATTAATTTATAAGACATCTAACAGCAACCAATAAGCAACCAGTCCTTTTAATGCCTCACAGTAATCAATTTCCTATTTAATTAGATTTACTGTCCTGGAAGATTGACACATCAATTACTAAGTTGTCAAAAAATTTATGTCATCCCCTCCTGAAGAGCCCTCATGAAGTCATGTCACATCCCATCCACTAAATCGCAGCACTGGAAACTGATCCATGACCATCAGTGTCACCTCCTGACTGCACCTCGTGATGCTGTCACAGCTCATCCCTGACGAGAAAACCACAGCCCCTTGTAATTCCAGCATCCTACCCACGAGCAAACAAATGCAAGAGCTACTGTGTCAGAATTAGGCATGGTCCCCAGACATGGACTCTTCTACTTCCTCTAGAGCTTCTTTTGCTGACAGGCTGATAGAACAGCTCATTTTCTCAATGGCCTCCATGTTGCACTCCATGCATGAGTTATTAAATTCACAATACTTTACAAATTTTGAGTTTTTACCGTGCAGTTATTAAAGTTGTCATCATACTGCACTGGAAAGAGTGCACACTCAGAAATGTTTTCAAACAGCATCAATTTCCTTATTGTACTTATCAAGCAACACATTACTCTTACACTCCAGAGATCATGCCTTTTCTTAGTTAGAAATTTCAAGACACTTTGAAATCCTTCCTGAGTTGTGAAAGAAACTCCTATTACAACTTCTGCTGGAGGCTGAAAACAGATTTCTTCTTCATCAAATACAAACAGTCATAGCAAAACAGATTTACCATTTTTGAAAGGGGTTTGACCCCTTAGCATGCTCACAAAAAGGCCACTTAATTTCATCTTAATAAAATGTAGTATACAAACTTTGAAATATAGGCCTTGATTCAGAATTCCTCCAAAGACCAAAAGAAGGCAGAAACCCATCCTCCTCTTCCAGAGTTCCAGAGCAGCAACTGGAGCACTGAATAATGCACTCTTGTCCCATTTGAGATAGTTTCTCACTCAGAAGGGAAGCAGATGGCAGGTGAAAGAAAAAGGAAAAACCGGATGCATATAAGGACCTTATTGAGTCCTTAAATCTAAATATTCTCTGAAGTAACACACCTGTTTTCCAAATTAATCAAAAAATGTAGTAAATAACAGTAGCATGAGGAAAATCAGCTTGTGATTGCTATATAAAATTGTGCAGGTTTTATGCTGAATTGCTCGTAAATTGGGAAAAATATGGTGTTATGACATGAGACACTTGAAACTAAAACTAAATAAAACTCATATTACACTGGTAGGAGGTGAAAAACTGAAAGCGCACATTAAAGAATCCTGATGCAGATTCCTTCACTTGCAAATTCAGAATCAAATTACCTGAATCAAATTTGTAAGCATAGGACATTCTTGATTTTACTGATGTGAAGGTTGGATACAGAGGCAACCTTGAGCACCATATATTCACTTCCAGTTACTATGAGAACTTTCCTAATTTATAAATAATTGCACAAATATTTGAGTTAAGCTCAACTTCAAGTTAGGTTGTTTATCAATAGGTGCAATTATTAAAATGAAAAGAAAATTTTAGAAAAAAAGTTTGATTTGTTCATATAATTTATTCAATTTTTTAAACATTCTTTTTCAGCCATTGAGGAATGAGATGTTTTCCTGGAGTATTAAGGCTCAAACATCTCAGTCCCAAACATCATCTGCACCTAAAAGCAGACCTTAGGTATGGAGTTACATCCTGTACATAACAGAGATCACTTTTTTTAAAATACATATAGAACACTAAATTAAAAAAAAACCAATTGGTTTTTTTGGTCAAAACAGTCTAGAATGTCTAATAAATACAAATGCAGTTTCCTAAGTTACTAGAAACATAGATTTCCCCCTCTTAATTACAGCTATAGCTGCTGAGGAATTTGTACCCTGAGGAATATACAGATGATGTACAGATGTCTTACTGAGCCCACATTTTGCTCCATTTTTTCTCATAAACATTCACATAGCGGCTTCTGCATAATTGAATTTAGATTATTATGATCATGGTATTAATTATGGAAGGTAAGATAACAGTTATCACTCTTCAGGTCTAGTCTACAGTAAATTGGCTGCATCACTTTAAATCAAAAACTACTGTGAATTGATGCAATAACTATAATAATTTATTTATGGGAGACCTGAAATTATTTGTGCTAGAACCTACTGATCTCTACATATAGTAGATCTGTAACACCTCAAAACTACTGTTACAATTGGTCTTTGAAAAAGTCATAGTCATAATACTATTCAAATGGAAATGAGATGAAAGCAAATTAATACTAAACCTAATGTAACAAATAAATTCTGACATCACCATGGCAACTTCCATGACATTAGGCATGAATTGTGTGACAAAATAATTATTACTTTCATTGTAGCAATTCAATATATTTAGAATTGTGACAGTACTCCTCCTCCAAAATATTTCAATGAAAACTATGTCTAAAAGATAATTTTATATTCTCTAATTTTGAGTCAAATGGAAGTAATAGCAAAAAACAGTACAACTGGATCAGTGTGAAATGATCTTGGGCTACATGCTAGCAGGTTCGTAGTGTCTAATTCTGGAAAAAATAAAGACAAAACCAAACAGACTCTTCTCTCCCTATCCTCCCTCAGGTCTGAGGACTATTATTGCCCTTGAAGTTCTGCCTGGAGTTATGGGAAGGGATGGAGGCATCATATCTTCCTAAGTTTTCTACATGCCCTTCTGACTTTATCATGAATGCTTCATGCATTGCTCACACAACAAGTGCAACAAAGAATTTTAGAGATTAAGACAATACCTGAGATTGCTGCTCCCTGCTCAGCCTGAAGCTCTCCAGTGAACCTGCTTAGTCCCTTTGATTCCTGTGTCCCACTGGAAACTATTGAGAATTAGGTCCCTTCTAGAGTAAACCTTCCTTTGACCCCAGGACAGGAGCTTCTACCCATGGACTACCTCTAACACTGGACATCCAGCCTCATATCCACCTGTAGAAGACATATTCTGTTTTCCAAAATCCCCATATTACCTAGTTGATACTTCCTTTTTCACTATTTTCATTCCCCCAAAGCCAAAATTTCTTCATCTTCTTAGCCTCCTTCATAGTAGATAACACACTCATCTTGCTCCTTATCCATTCAGTCCTCAAGTATTTTAATATTCTAATATTCTAAGCTTAAGAGAAATAGTTTATGCATATGAATTTACAACTTTTACAGAAATTCTCATCAATTGTACAATTTGTAGCTGGTATTTCCGTTATGTAATTACATAAAATAATGTAGCTCCAACTGTTTCATTTTTTTTCCAAAGTCTAAAGTAGACTAACAGGGCTGTCACTTAATTTTAAACTATTTACATTCAAGCCTAATATTTGCTTAGTATTTCAAACACTCTTGAAAATCACTATTAATGAACTAGAGCTTTGGGGTTTTTTTTCAATCCTTCTGCAACTTCTAGAATGAATTTAAGAAGGGCATTGCTTATTAAAGTAAGTGCAACGTATATCTGGGTTTCCATTAATTTTTTTCTACAGTTTTTAAATCTTAGATTTAGGTCACTTAACACAAGAACCATCTTGATTTTGCCTAATATAAAACTCTTGCACTCATCTGGCCTCATTTGTCTTCTAACATGTTTGTGGTCTTGGTAGGCTACTAACAGTTTACAGTTCAAAAAAATAATTACAGCTACTTTTCCCACTTTGGCAGTTACAAGAAAAGACTTTCTTGACATCTGAAAAGCATTCTTAAATATTTTTAAGCGTTATTCATACTTTGTGCTCTTTAAATAATGTCCAAAATTATTGGACTCTTGTTTTCAACTTTAGATAAGCAGCTCCTGGAATTTCCAAATATATTTACTGTTTGTTTGCATTGTATTCTGTTTGCTTAAAAAGCCATCTAAGGTCAAGTTTTGATGTTTTCAATTTACTCATCTGTGATGGTCTGTTCTAAAAATCAATTTCTCCTCATTTGCTAAGATCAGGTCTCAAGCAGCTTAATTATATGTCAGATGCAGAGTGAAAACAGAAGGTGTGGTTTAGAGCATATTTTTGTATTAGCTGCATGAAGTTTCCTCCATTACCACCTGAAGAGAAGCCCTGTTCTTACACAGCCTTTTTTCCTCTTACCCCACATTCTAATCTGTGATTATAAAGCAGACTGGAGGCCTGAAGCAGTCTCTAAATTATAATCCATCATGCATATTATCTGTTATGACATTTTCCCATAAGCAATTAAAGATTGTTTAAGCTTATAACTTTTCAGTTCCTTGAGCATGGCAATCGTTCTGGTTGTTGTTGTTGTTTTGGAAGAAAATACATCCTCCTTAAAAAATAGTGCAATGCTAACATGCTTGGGGTTTTTGAGCTCTTCGGTCCTCTTAGCCACCCCACCAAACTGTAGTTGCACAGAAGTCAACAAGTACCAGGCTGGCCTTAGGGAACTGACTGGACCCCTCCATCATCTCTTTAAGATCTCTTTCTGACCTCTGACGATAGCAAAAATTTTGGAAAAGCCACATGGTATTTAGCACTGCAAAGACAATGACACTTGTCTAGACTTCCAACTAATTTTAGGAAGTTCTCTTGCTTACATTATCTAACCTTGCTCTGAAATTCTCTCTGTAGCAGCTGTGCAAACCTATGATACCGCATCTGGAGGAGCTCTTGATAAGGCAACATGCCTCAGTGCCACACTCCAGACACCCTTCAGCCCAGCACGTGTTTACAAGGGATGTTACAGACACTCCTGGATATCACACAGATACAGTGTAATGATAAAACATTCTAAAAGATGAAAGTACAAAAAATACCTTTTTTCCCCATTTTTACATTGATTTTTATTGAGCGGATACCTATCTATTCTAGGAATACTAAACGGGAGACATAAACAGTTTGTATAAACAAGTTTTTAAAAGTTATCTGCAGAACTCCAACCAAATTAGATACCTGTCAAGAAGAGACTGAAAAAATTAATTGCAAATACCATAAACTGCAAAATTTTTTCACTGCAACAACAATCTGGGCAATACCAGGCTTATTCAGAGCTCAAATAGAAGATTATGAGAAATGTCTCTTATATCTAGCTTTTCCGTTATGGCGAAGCTGAATAGCTGTTTCTTTCTTTGGGAATGCTTATTTGGATATTAGAAGCTAAATTTATGGTACTAAAGTGAGAAAAGTGAAGGTTAGCATTTTTTCTAATCTACATTGTAAATTAATCTACACTGGAACAATCACCACATTTTTTCAGAACAAAAGATTATTAAAGCTTTAAAAATTTACTAAGTGTATGACGCTCACAACATAAGACATACAAAACATCCAGAGCACAGCAGGGTAAACACATCATGAGATGGGTGATCAACTGGCCCACAAGTTGGACACAAAGGGTTACAGTGAATGGGTGACATCAGACTGGTGACCTGTCACTGCTGGGGTTCTGCAGGGCTCCATCCTCAACTCTGTGCTCTTCAACATCTTCACTGCCAGCCTGGATGCAGGACTGGAAGGGATACTGAGCAGGTTCACAGACAGCACAAAACTGGGAAGTGCTGTTGGCTTCCTCCAGGGCGGGGAGGTCCTGCAGAGAGACCTCCAAAAACTGGAGGGCTGAGCAATCACCAAATATGTGAAGTTCAACAAGGGCAAATGTCAGATTCTACACCTGGGATAAGGCAACACTGGATGTGTGAACCAGCTGGGGAATGAGATGTTGGAAAGCAGTGCTGTGGAAGGTGACCTGGGGGTCCTGGTTGATGGCAAGTTGAACAGGAGTCAGGAGTGCCCTGGCAGCCAGGAGTGTCCTGGGGTGCATCAGGCACAGCATCACGGCCAGGCAAGGAAGGGGATTGTCCTGCTCTGCTCTGAGCTGGGGCAGCCTCACCTCGAGTGCTGGGGGCAGGTTTGGGTGTCACAACATAAAAAAGACATTAAACTCTTAGAGAGTGTCCAAAGTATGGCAATGAGGATGGTGAAGGGCTTTGAGGGGAAGTTGTATAAAGAGCTGATAAGGTCACTTGGTCTGTTCAGCCTGGATGAGACTGAGGGAAGACCTCATTGCAGTGTGCAACTTCCTCGTGAGGGAAAGCAGAGGGACAGACACAGTCTCTCTGGTGACCAGTGACAGGACCTGAGGGAATGGGCTGAAGTTGTATCAGGAGAGGTTTATGTTGGATATTAGGAAAAGGTTTTTCACCCAGAGAGTGTTTGGGCACTGGAACATGCTCCCCAGGGAAGTGATCGCAGCACCAGCTGGAAGGAGGTCAAGGATGGGTGGTACAATGCTCTCAGGCACATGGTGTGACTCCTGGGGATGGTGCTGTGCAGAGCCAGGCATTGGATTTCAATGATCCTTGTGGGTCCCTTGAACTCAGTTTATTCTGTGATTCTGTGAAAATAACCTCTTATTTGAAAAAAAAACCAAAAAACACCAAATCTACATAGTGTTCATCTACTTTTGCAAATCTTGCACTCTTTTAAATATGTCTCTGACCGAGTCCAATATAGTGTATAAAAGCAGAACTTACAATTTATACAGATAGGGTGTAAGTCAGAAAAATTAATACTAGAACTCCATAAAAGAATTGTAGATGGATGAAGTCTGCAGAAAGACACATTTTACCCAGCCATTTTGTACTGGATAGCCTTGCCACCTGATTTCCTGCTTGCAGGAATTTCTGTTCTGCTGGTATTGATGAATTTTAATAGTCTGTTTTAAATCCTCTTAAAACTGATTGTTCCACTGAGTAGATATTTCAGGCACACTGGACAGCTGTATTAAATGTTTTTCTTTGGGATTTGATTACTTACAGTACATTGAGTTTTAATGCATCAGCCTCTGTTAACACTGAATTGATAGTATCTCAACTGTTTACAATCTGGAGTTATTACAACATGATTTGCGGGTTGCTGAGAGTAAGCTCTGGATTCTGCCATGTAAGTTATCAGAAATTCAATGTTCCTACATATCACAGAAGACTAGAAATATTCTATATACAATACAGCTTTATCATACAGCTCAATTTTCAATAGGAAACACTATCTTAAAAACCAAATAAACACGACACATGCTAAAGTACAGATGCATGAAAAAAACCCCAAACATTCCAGCTGTAAAAGTCTTGAATTCTATACAAACCTTTCCTTCTATGGTGCAGAGAACCATAATGAACTTTAATGAATTAGTCCTCGTTGTGAAAGAATTTTACTTAGTTCTACCACCACTAACAATATCAAATAGATCTACTGCAGCACAAGGACACTCTAGAAGGATGGTGCCATCACAGTTCACCACTTTCTGGGTAAGAATGCTTCTCTTTACCATAAGCATTTAAGCACTTTTATCTACCAACTACCTATTTATTTTTCCAGTTCAGTATTAATGTCATATTCAAGCATCGCTTATATACAAATTCTAAGTAGCTACCAATAGTCTCAATTACACCACTGTCTTATCAAAGGGAAGAAAAAAACTGATCTCTAGTTCTGAAATGTCTGAATTGTTAATAAAAAATACATAAAAATTTATATATTAGCCTGCCAAGAGCTGCTTATGGAATCATAGAATCATTAAGGTTAAGAAAGACTTTTAAGAATATCAAATTCAACCACTAACCCAGCACTGCCAAGTTCATTGCTAAGCCATGTCCCTCTGTACCACATCAACACATCTTTTAAATACACCCAGAGATGGTGCCTTGAGCATTACCCTGGGTAGCCTGTTCCAGTGTTTCACAGCCTTTTCAATGGAGACATTTTCCCTAATATTCCATCTAAACCTCTCCCCTCAAGTCATAACTTGAGGCCATTTTCTCTCCTCCTATAACTTGTTATCTGAGAGAAGGGGCTGATCCCCACCTTGCAAAACCCTCCTTTCAGGTAATTGTAGAGGTGCTTCCATGGTTTCTGACACATCAATAACCCTTGCCTCTTTGCTGCCACCTGTATCTCCATCCCCTACTTCCACTGAGATGGCAGGCCAAGGGACCTTGCTAGCACATCCTCCTTCAAATATCGGCATGCTGTTCCCAGGCTTATCTCTATCAAAGTAGGTTTTATTCTATTTTCTCTTCAAAAATAGTTTAATATCTTTCAGTGATCCCTGTTAACTCCTTACCAATGATCCTTTTCCCTCTTTGAGACAAGTGTACCCCCTCTCTTGCTAGCGGGTTTGGTGTCACGCAAACTGATCTGTCATCAAAAAGTTGTAGCAAGCCAGTGATACCAGGGTCAGAGACAGGTCTTGGCGTGCTGGCTCCTCCTGCATCACTCCCTGCAATGGGAAGGACAGAGGAGGACACTGCTTGTGCTCCTGATGCCTTAACCAGTCCTCTGAAGGCCCTGAAGTTTCTCATTTCCCCTCTGACTCCCTGCTGGGCCTTCAGAGCTGCCTACCTGGAAAGTCAGTAATGATAATAATCTGAGGATTGTACCAGGGTGAGGAACTTTCTTCTCGTGACTTTAATCTGAGCCCCAGGTAGGCAGCAGATTTCTCAAATCTGGTGTGCATACTAGTCCTTCTTTTCCCTCCAGAGAGGAGGCTCCTATGAAAATGACACATTCTTTTTCTGAACAAAAGGAGCTTTGATGCAGGCCATAGGCCCACTTAGCTTGGTAACCAAGCTGTTCTAGATGAACTGTCATGCTTATCGTTTTTTGGTTCCACTTGCATATGGAACTATTGTCTTCATGCAAAGGCACCTTGGAAGGTGGGACATCTTCCAGAGGAGACATCAGATGCCTGCTACACCAAGCAGTAGCTTGTAGCAATTACCCCCTATCCCCAAGTCTCTCTGTTTAGCCAGACAACAAAATAATAGAGAATTCTGCATATTGTGTACCCTTTCTGCACGTTGGGCCTATTTTAGGGAATGTCCCAGGTGTGAATGGTTACAAAATTTCATTTTCTATTGGGCTACTGGTAGCATCTAAAAGTAACGTAGGCATAATTTTCAAGAATTCTTGTAAAGATATTTTAATCTTCGGAAACAGAGAGGGAAGCACATATTTAATTGATAAACCATCATAAATTTAACCAATTATGTTCTGCAAGACATAGGGTAGGTAATAGGAGGTAAAGAATCATTTCATTTTACTTAAAATGAAATGGTTCTTTACCTCCTGATTTCTAAGATAACATACTCTCCTGTGGGACAGGAAGAATGAGGTGTCAGCATTTCAGCATCTCAATTGCAGCACTCCACTCATACAGCACAGCTCTCACCATTGACTTACAAAACAAAACTTGAGTTTTTTTATATTATGCTATTTTAAATCAGCATTGATTAAAAATACTTAGCTGACTTACTATGATTAGAAAAGATGTATTAAGGAACTATTTCAGGCCAAAATCAATAGTATATGGTCAGCAGAAGAGAACAACAACATTTAAATCCATTTCCAAGATAGGATTTTTGCTGCTCAAATGGTAAAAATAAATTTTATTTTTCAGTGGCCATTCATCCACTTTCATTTCCAAATGCATTTTACTTCTTCACATTTAAGGACATAGATATCTTCTGTTTCCTAGCCTTGAAAATTTGAGCTGTGAAAAACACAGAATGACATTTGACTGAAGTGATACTCCTTGGCTTATACCCTGAGCCATTAGGCTATTACACAGAAAAAGGGATGTCATTGATTCACTCCAGTTTCCCTTTTAAAGTACTGAATGAACACTAATTATTTCTCTTAAATAAAAAGCCCTGGCCTTTGACTAGTTAGAAGTGTAGCCTTTGATCTGGCAGAAAAGCATTTCAGAATGCCAGACTAAGGTATGAGGGACTACAGAAGCTCTTTTGAGGAATTACAAGGCTCTTCTATCTCATTATTTTCCATTTCGACTAGTTCTGTACAATCTCACACTGAAGTACAACAGTGTAATACATCTCAGGATTCACCAGTCTGATACTTTAAATATCCCACCGTGATGCCAATACTCTCCAAAGGCCACATAAGGAGTAGAGGAGTTTGAAATAAATATTCTGCCCCACTATCATGTCTGTCCAGATCCTCCAAATTCAGTTTTTCACCCCAGAGCAGATAAATGTATGAAACTGTTGCCTACCTGTTCAGGCTTTGCAGTTCTGTAGCTGCATCACTCACCGGATCTGCAATACCTACCAAACAAAACGCTCAGTGACCCCAAGCAGAATGCAAAAAATTTCTGGGAAGCAAACCAAAACAGCTTTCATTACTAAAGTTGTTAAATTTCGCTCAAAAATATGAAGTAATAGGGAACTGGTAGATTATTTCACACCTTCTTTGTCTTACTTCATCATACATGCCTGTCCTGGATAAATGAAGTCAGGATGGTTCCTTTACAAAACACCTAGCCTTGCTGGCCAAAAAACCCCAACAAGGAGCTAAAAATTATCCTAGTGTTAATCAGCAAAGCTGTAAAATCTAGAGATGCTTAAAAGCCACAGCCAAGCAACAAAGCAAATGTTCCTGAAGAGTTCTGAAGACACAATTTAAGTAGAACCTTATGTGAAAATCAGTTTTTTTCAGTAAAAACAGTACATAAAAACTTGCCAGTCTTCATATTTTTTGGCATTTATCACTTTGCAGATGGAGAAAGCCCCATTCAAACTGAATCAATGCAGTATTTATAAAAATACTTCTACTTCACCAAGCTTCTAGTTGGTGAACAAAAAATATTATCATCTTCAAAAGTTTTGGTGCTTCTCTTCATGCAAAATTACTTTGTAGCACTGGAAGCTGTCAAGAAGCAACAGAGTATAGTCACAAAAGCAAAATAACCAAACACCCAAGTTTCAATGTCAACTTCACAGGCAAATGCACCAAAGGAATGAGCATGCTTCAAAAAAAATCAGGGAATTTGGTATTGACAAAACCCTTTCTCTACACAAACAGGAAATTTTGCAGAAAAACTCATTAAAAAATGCTTTACCAGGAAATAACACCAAAATAGTATTTCCACAATCTAAGTGCAAGTCAACATTTCATTTTTTCCTCTAAACAAAACTGACACTTACAAAAACAATAGCTTTGTTTTAACAATCTGGTTTTTTTCAGAGCAAAATAATTTGTATGTAGTCACTGCATCTAAGCCTAAGAGATTGTCAATATTAAGCTGCTTCCTCCCTTGTGAAACCTGGATTGCTATCAATGAGATGCAGAGAAATTTATATTAAAACTTCTTCCAGCCAAAAGGGCACATCAAGCTGCTTTATTGCCCTTGAAGGAGGAATAAGACATTCCACCCATTCTCAAAAGGATATACACAGGTTTTCTATGTACCAGAAATATCAGAATACTTTACAACAAGAGTGGTATATTAACACCTTGCAGAACTAAGGAATGACTGCAAAAGAAAGAGATATTGGGGCAAAAAAAATCTTTCGTGTCATTGAAAACTTTTTCCTCTTCTCAGAGCCCCTTCCCTTCACCTTTGCTTAACTCACATTGAGATAAACATGCTCAAATCAGTAAAAGCTATCTTGGGCAAAAATTGAACTTCTCAGTTTCTAGATTTCCCCAAAACGGATTCACAGTCCAACAATCTGAATGACTAAAAAAAAGTTGGCTTGGAGGGAAAAACAACCAATAAAACCCTGTCATTGAACAAGTCCTCTTTAGACATATGCCAGATCTCAGAATGTGCTGAAATTACTAAAAAAATATGACCTATTCAATTGAAAATAAGTCACTTCTCAGTTACTCAGTTTTGTTCAGAAGGAATGAGATAAGGGAACACTTCCATTTCTGCATTCCTTCCACTGGATTTCCTATCAAAGGAGGACAGTTGCCTCCTCCTCACAATTACTGGCATGGAAGTACCTTTAAGTGGGATTTAACTCTGGAGCTCTGAACAAGAAATTTCAGAATTGCCTTTTAGTCTATATCTTTCTGTGCCTCTACTGAGCTTTATGGTTAGCAGACATATCAGACAGTAAATAAATGTTTCACTTGGAGCCTTTCTAGAATCTGCTCTCACCTATATAACCTGATAGATACTTATCTTCTACCTCTGCACTATATAGTGTATGCACTATATCACCTCATATAGTAGAACAGAGTTCAAATATTTTGAACATCAATCTCAACTACAAAATTGATTTGGCCATTTGAGGGACTTTTCCTATCTTCAGCTGACAATGAAATTACCAGATTTTTCAGGGAGACAGTGTTCAAGGTCAACAAGCCACACTCCTATGGTACATGGCAATCCAAACTCATCTGTTTACTACCAGCTTACATTTCCCTCCCATACTTCATCTATCATAAATGCATACTAGCTGGCTACAAAAAACAAACCAAACCAATCAACAAACCATACCAACCAAATAAACAAGCAAGCAAAACAAAAAACAAAACAAACAAAAGCAAACAAACCAACCAACCAAACATGAAAACCCTTCCACCCACTCTATCAGCATTCTAATAGTACTGTTTTTATCATCAAATCACCTAAACATTTCATTCTTGACAATAAAAACTTCTAATGTTGTTAGCTTGACTTGAAAATGAGACTTACAGACCAGAATTGTCAGCCCCTTTGTTAAAACTTAGCAATTTCCACCAAGTTTGAAAGAGTGGCAATTTAAGTCTAAGGTTTCCACTGCTAGGAAAAGGAATTATGTGAGTCTCTCAAACCACCCTTTCTGTTGAAGATAGCAACTATACTGCTTTGAAAAGCCTCAGCACCTCCTGCCTCTTGCAGATTCAGTAGCTCACGTGACAGCAGGTAAGGAAAAAAAAGCTGAAAATACTGTAGCAAGAAAATACAGAGCGTGGAAGATAATTGGGGAATGAGATGGTACAAATGAAGACTACAGAGATTCATTGAGAAGATAAACACAGAGGTGGTGCAAGGGGAGACAAAAAAATTGTACCTGGGATTAGATTACTGCAGCTAGAGTGTGCAAAATAAACTGCAAATTAAAGTTCTTTGAAAGCATACTCCAGATAACAGAAGCATAGATATCAGGTGTCTTAGAAAACTTCTAAAGGAAACATTGTTCCAAGTAAGTTAACACAATTAACATGTCTTTTGAAAGTCTTAAGAAGTCTTCAAAACAAAAGAATATTTTCTGAACAACAGAAACACTAAACTAATGCTACAGGAAAAGGACAATTTTAAAGCAATAATCTCTCACCATTCTTGCAATTATACCAAGGAAGGAAGGAAAGAAAATTGTTCAAATATATTAGGATCTTCAAATTATATTAAACAATTAAAGCAGCAGCAACATGCTCAGGTCTGCAGAAACAAGCATTATAGACAGAGACAACTTTACAAATGTTAAACTCAAGTCAGAATTCTTAGCTGGGATACCACTGCATATATATTATTGCAGTTGGAATAGTCTAATTTCTCCTCCTTTCTGCACAAGGTACCAGCAGGATTTGAATTCTTGCACTGAGCTTCTTCTTACCAGATTCAATCACCTGGAAATTTAGCTTTGTATAAACCCTTTAAAAAAATTATTACTGTTCTCTCTTCATTCCAGGACACATGGCAGAGTGAGTGAGTGAGCCCTTTCCAGTCATGCCAGAGTTGTTTCACAGAGAAGAAATAAATACAAAACTTCCAGATCTAGAGTTTCACCTTTAACCTTCTGCTTTCTTCTCCTGCAAATATTTGAGCATCCCTGCTATTCATCAGGATAACAGCCCAGAGAGGTGATCAATCCTCAATCAATGCTTTACAAACCCTCTCCTTTGGTCAAACAGTTATGGCCTACAGGTACTTTCTTCCTACAGCAGAGAACACTCTGCATTTAATCCTGTATGTCTAGCCAAAACTGTTGTTCCAACAAAATAAATCATAATGAGAACACACTTAACTATTTAAAAACATCAGCTCTGTTTGTTCCTGAAGACTGATGTGAGGTCTCCCGGCATTGCCACCCCCAATCCATAAGGCTGTGCATATAGTACTCTGCAACATCAGTGTGACTTTGCAGGCTCCCCCTTTCAGTCACTCTGACTTGGAATAAAAACATTGTTTTAGTTCTTGCTTCCCTATCACCAGTATAAACAGCATGTGGGAAAAAAAAAAAAAAAAAAGATTATTTAATATAATTGACCAGAGCAAATAATAGCCCTGAACATTTTTATTGTATAAAGAGATTCCAACCATATAGTCCAAATTCTTACAAGACAGGCTGAGCCAAAGTTAATTTATCATGAATGCCTCTGTAAAAGTGAAGTTTACAGGAAAGATGTGAACACTGAAAAAATTTCTGGCTTGCCAATTGTGTTTGGAAAAGACTGATAGAGAAACACTTGGAATAAAACAGAGGTACTCACAACATAACACATTTGAATTCCCAAAGATGTACAGCAATTAAAAGTCACATTGGTATTTGAGAGGACAAAAGAGATTAGACACCTGGAAATATACCTATCATATAGAAATTCCAGGGAGAAGGCTTTGACCTATTTTCTAGCAAAACTAGCCACCTTTCCCCTCCCCTTGTGATTCATCAAAACTGGAACAATTTCCAACTGAGCTTCACATGAATTTTATCAGAATAACTTTGAATTACTACAATTAATGTTCTTGCACACACATTTTGCAATTGATTTAACATCCTTATTGCTTCCTCTGAAGGCTATAATTAGCACCTCAGCATTCAGGGTTACTCGCAGTAAAATTTGCCAGCAGTAGGTCTTTATCTTTGTTGACATATGGAAAGGTGTCCTTCCAGTAATTGGTGAAGGACAAAGCCATGGCAATTGCCATACCAAGAAAGGAAAACAAGCAAGAGGTAAGAAAGAGGATTGGAAAAAGGGTGAAAACATTTTGTGAGAGAACAGGAACTTTTTTTATTTCTTGCCTGATGAAAAAAATAAAAGCTACACAAGGTACTGACTTAAGGCTTGGGGTTCTCCTAGAACTTGCTGCTTGCTTTAAAACAGCAAAATACATCCATGACAAATTTTTTTAATTTCATGGTTAACAGCAGAATGACAATGAAGAAGATCAGAAGGCCAAATTTACAGTTGTGGTATCATGAAAGCAACAGTTGTGGTATCATGAAAGCTGGAAGTCACGGGTTTGAGTTTTCAGTCAGGCATACAGAGGACTCTCTCACCTTACTTGGGAAGGTATAATGCACAATAAGAAATATATCCCTGCCACATATGACAGATCTAAATAGCAAAATTTAGAGTTTCAATGGTGAAAAAAGTGCATAGGTAATTACAGAAATGGCATAAGAAATCATTAAAGTAGCTTTGTGTCCAAAGTTAAGCTCATGAGTGTTTTCCTTTTCAGGATATTTCTGATGTCAATGTTTCCAGTACATGATTCAAAAGCCATACATCTTTGCTGTCCATTAAACTGTTGACCTTTAGGCACCAGATGCTTTTATAAAAAAATTAATTTTTTTTAAATTAACCACAATAATGTAATTGACTCTCCTTATCTTATTGTACATTCAGTTTTAGTAATCTCATGCTGTTTTTTGAGAAATACTGCATGGTATTGATACCATAACTCCATATCACAGGTTTAGTAATGTAGTAAGTTTTAAAATAGAGTATATAAAACAAAAACACTAAAAATATGTTCATTCATGTCTCTGCAACATGAAAATAGATATTGGCTTAAGACATATGCTGTTTAGTTTTCATGTTCAGTATAAAGCAGTATTTCTTCATTCAAACCACTATTTTTAATAATTTATAATGATGAAGTATATTTAGCACAGAACAAACAAATGGTTAAAATAAATGCAATAAAATCAATCTATTTTTAATTATTTCTCCAGTGAAAATCATTGGGAAAATTAGACATTGGAACCAGATGATGGATGACACAACAGTCTTCCTAAGAAGTGGCTTGTGTGGGTTTTAGCACAGTACTTCAGTTACCCACTCTCCTAAAAAAAAAAAAAGAGAGAAAAAAAGCAGCCATCAGTGATTCTCAAGTTCTCCACTAGATATTTTGAGTGGAAGTCCCAGTTAATTTGTACTGAGCACAAATCATCACCAATCAAATGCTTTCTTTGTTTTTTACTGACAGATGACATCACACACAGCTTCTTAGTGCGCAGGGCAGAGTGGCAAAAAACATCCCTGCTCATGGCTAACACTAACGTGCATTCACTCTGTCTACTGTTTCAGACAGAATTTTTCCCAGCAGAAGAAACTTTTGAAATCAGAAAAAAAAAAATCTAGACTACGGCAGCGTGTGTCTGAGCAAATGAATCCTGAATGGCCTTGCATCTGTCTTTTCATATATAATTTACTCTGTGAAGTATTTATTAAGTACATCCCTAGAAGTTACTTCTCCTTTTCAGCCGTTCACTTCTTACTTCATACATCATGGCTGGGAGATTTTTTTTTATCTCTGCTTCCCTTCACTACACTAATAGAACATATGCACACTCAGCATTTCACTTTTATTTTGGGGATTATGTTTCTAAACTTCACTTTTAAGTTCATAAAGAAACAGATAAGACAGTTTGAGTAGAAATTTCCATAAGTCTTTCAAAGATTTCTCAAGGTTGTCTCACACTAAATAAGCTTTCTTTGCTCAAACTATTTAAACTGTCGATTCAGTATCATTTCAAGCAACTAGGTCAGGGATACCTGAAGTCTGAACTGCAAAGAGCAGATATTAAGGAAAAAATCTGCTGAAGAATAAAATTAATATGCACAGATTTTATGTCCCACGTTCATTTTCCCTCTTTTGTTTAAAAAAGGAAGATCCATCTTGAACTCTGTTCTGGTCAGACATGCCTAAGTGGCCGTCAGCCACTTAGACATTCTGTAAATGTATCATGAGGTTGAACTTAAGGGAGAGAGAAATTTTGGGTGCACATCTATTCTCCAAAAAGGCAAGAGGAAAAACAAGCAAACTCAACTTAACTGCAGCCAAAGCAAGAAATAAGAAATGCAGTTATTCACAAAGAACTTTTCTCTTTTCTAAATTATGTTCTATAACTAACTCTATTAAAATGATGAACCCAGAGGAAGAAAACTGATCAACAACCTACAACGGAACTTAATGACCAAGATTTTTCTTTTTAAATAACAAAGAAATTGGTTTATCTCAAACTCAGTTATATAGAAGTTATTAACTTCTATAGAAGTTATTAGAAAGCAAGAGGTTATTTAAAAAGTTGCGTGTGCGATGCACTTGGAAAACCTAACTTTGCAAATAAATTTGCTAGATTAACTGTTACAATTGTAACAGTTGTTTATACTGTATATTGTTGTTTATACTGAAAAAATGTTTTTAATCTGTTGCTACTATTGGCTATACCTCTAAAGAGCAGCAGTAATGACAGAATCAGCTTCTACAAAATTAGTGACGGTGCTCTATTAAATTAGCATCAGACTAAGAATCATATTTAAAACACAGCTTGATAAATATATTTTACTCTGACTTTGTCCAGGCTAAGAGCCATACCTGCTTGAAAAACACAAAGGGAGACAGACGCAAATAAAATTGTCAATTTTTAGCAGTCTGTTTAAATTTCATCATCTTCACTGCACTGACAGATGACTGTGGTCTTGCCACCAAGGAAAAAGTTGAAAGGGAGCAAATAACTCTCTGTGGGGCTTCACTATATATATTGTAAGGTTAAAGCACGGAGGGAAAGACAATAGCAGAGGGTCAATACCCCAAGGAAAGCAGGCTCAGCCCTACAAATTAAAATCAGTACCATCATTTTACTTGGACTCTGCTAGGGAAAATATCATGCACTCCGTATCAGCCCCCAGTGAATTTTACAACACCAGAACAGATTGTAAATATCAAATTATTACTTGCTAGACCAACTGGCATTATATTTGATTAGTTCCAGTTTTAATTGCTTTCTCTCGCATAGTTTCCCTGTTGGGGCACATCCCACTTGCTATAGGATTATTCCAAAAGTAGCTCCTGCATATCAAGGCTTTCCCCAGGAGTTTTATTTCATTTGCAAGCATTGTCTAGGCTGTCAAGTCTGAAGACATTGATTACCAGTGTTTTCAGGTGCAGCAGATCCTTTTCATTGGCTGCATATCTCACTAGGAGCCATGACACTTGCCAGGCTAATTCCATATAAGATTTGGAGTGTTGCAGGTGAACTACACTGCCCATGCAGGGACAGGCATTCCCAGTGCTTTTGGGACGTGCTGCACACCCATGCTGAGCACCAGCCACCTCTGCTGTGCAGAAGCAGTGTCCACGTGTGAACATATCTCACTTTGTGTTTCCTGGAACAAGCTGCTTCTGTCCTTGCTAAATATTGCTCACTTATGTAATATAGGTATAAAATGTGCAAACTGAAAAAAAACCCTCCTGTTACACCAATTGTTTCTACCCTCCCTGCCAACACAGCAAAACCATTAGTCTTGCAAATTGCCCATTGTTTTAGGAGAAGCACAGAAAAAAAAATAGAAAAAATGTCCAAAAAAAGTACATATAATAGCTTAGAAAGTGCATCAGAAGACCCAAAACAAACAATGTTCCCAACCCAAGATAAGATCTGCACTATTTAGCCAAAAGGCCACATTTCAGCTTCCAGCAGCAGGTAATTATATACTTGTGATAACTCTTCTTGAAAATTAGATATTTTTTTCCTTTCTACTTTCACTGACTGAAAGTAGAAAGATTTTTCTGCAATTTCACAACCTGTACCCCCCTTATTAGGTTAAAGAAATTATTCTTAACTTGCTTTTTGAGGAAAGCAATGCTAATTCCAATTTAAAAGGAGTCAGTCACAAGGCTGCATACATGATTTAGTCTCTTAAAACAGTCACAGGATAGGACCCAAGATCCAAGACTCATTCTCTGCATTAATCATAAATTTTAAACTGCAAGCCTTGCAAGATTAAAAACTGAATAATCTGCTCCTCAGCATGAGCACCCACTGCATTCCATAACTGTTAGGAAAATCCCTTGTGCTCATTACTTTCTGCAAGCTGTCTACATAAGGAAACAACCACACGCTTCTCTTCCATGAAATATTCCAGCTCTAGAGAGGAAGCATTATGAGGGTAATATTGTTCAGAATGAGAACACCCTATTGCAATGTACCTGTTGCAGCATATGCCACAGCAAACAGTACAGTCGAGACAGCCATGACATAGTGTCAGCAGTGTCAACATCAGAAAGCTCCAACCACAGAGAGTAACACCATACTACTTCAGAAGGCTTTCAGCATCTGCCCTTCTTGGTCTTTAGCCCAACCTTTCATACCCTTCATGTTCTTGCATTGCACCTGTGTGCCCTCTGCACCTTTTGGTGATTGGTCAGTGCACGTGGGCACTCCAGGTCTCATTGCCTTCAGTGCTGCTCACCTGTCCTGCACAGCTGCAGCACATTGGGGATGAGGCTGAGTTGCAGCCCCACTCCCAATTAACAGAAACAGTATGCCTACATGTGCCTTTTTAAGTGTGAAGGGAACTGTTCAACAAAGCTGACAGTAATTCTTAATATTTGAAGGCTAATTTCTATCTTGAATTCCTTTAACAGCCTTTCCTATATATTCAGACATCTGCTAAATATTTCAGAAATTTGCTATTATTTCGAACAGGAAGGTTGATAATTTTGAATACAAGCCAATCCAAACAAATTCATTTGGGAGCAAAATTTCCCGGGTTGCCTGTTGCCTGGAGGAGATGTGCCTGTCTATAAATAAAAAGTGTACAGACTGGATGATTTCTCACACCCATGACATACAGTCTGGCATGCACTGTGAAACTCAGCCTCAGGTACGATGTTCCTGTGTATCCCTACATCTGATTTTAAAAAATAGCAATAATCACCCACATTAGGATTGCCAGGCTTGGTTTGGAATAATAACTGGGTTCTGATGCACAGCCAGCTGACACATTAGGAGGATTTTTTGTGAGATTTTTCTGAGACAGAGAGGGAAACTTTGGCATCCACCAGGTCCCCTGTAGGGACCAAGGTATTCACTTGATCTCTGTTCTTCAAAAGGGGTATAAGTCAGCTCAGAACATCTTCATTTATAAGCTATGATCTAAATGTATAGGAAATCCTTTTCCACCAGGATGTACAGATTTAAAACTATCTGGCATTTACTCTTTCCTAGTAATGCATTTTTAGAAGTGTTTAATGAGTTGTCTTAAATAGAGAAAATAATATTAAACTGAGAACAATAATCATATCCGAAGGAAAGAAAATTGTAACTTGAATAATGATTGAATAAAAAAAATTACCTCAATTTTCAATACTAATATGTTTAAAATATTTGAAGGGGACTGAGGCATCTTAAATACTTTTTTTTTTTTATGGAGGTCAGGACTGCTTTTTAATGTTTTATGGATTTTTAAAGTGGTTGGGCTTTTTTGTTTTGTTTGATTTTTTGTGGGTTTTTTTCCTTTTCTTTTTTTTATTTTGAGGAATTGCAAAAAAAATTTGTGTTTGGGCAGGTTTTTTACAGAAATACTGTTACTAATGTTATTTCAATTCAAAGCAGATTAATTGAATAATCATGAATATGCGTTCAGATTTCTGACATAAGTGGTATATGAAGATTCCAGGAGAGACTTACTGTAAAAACTCATTACACAGAAGACCATTTTAGATTGCGGTAATTTATAAACAGTAAAATACCGCTAGGAGAATGTCTTCACTGTACTTCCCAAGGACAATATACTAGATATGATTCCTCTCAAGCTTCAGTTTTTTCTTGCTGTTTGACTGAGACTAAAAACAGGCAATACATTAATTGTTAAACGACTAAGCTGGAGAAATCTCTGCTACACAAGTTTGAGAAATCTGTGACTGTCAAAACAGACTGTTACTTTGCAATCAAGGAGGGTCTGTTTTTACAGAAGAGAGCAGCCAAACTGTAAAACGCTTATACATGCAGGCAAGTTATACCCATGTCTGACACATTTGGAGGAGGTGAATCTGCATTCTTCAAGAGCACCAACCATGTACCTACATTGGAAGCAATAGATAATTATGAGCCCCTGTTGTAGGAACATTTCAAAAAGCCATAATATGCACTGAGTACTGTGACTAAAAATTCAGTCTTCCAGCTTACATAATTCCTCTATCATTCATTTTCTAATATACATGAATGGTCATAAGGCTTTCAGGATGTACATTCAAAAGAAAAAAATGCTGCTGCTTTTCCAGTCTATCTTAAATTCCACAACCACAAGCTATACAGTTTTCATTATTAAATCCCTTACAATTAGTTTATGAACTAGACTCCTATGTTGAATTGGAGCAAATTCTACAGATATGAATCCACCACGCCAATAAATTGACGGAAACATGTCACTAACCTGTCTATCCTAAAAATGATAGTTAAAACACATGATGGTTTTGTATGTTTCTTAGGTTAAAGGACAAGCAAGGTAAGAACACATGCAACAATAGACCCAGAGAACTTTAAAATTAGACAAATTACTGAATACTACTAAAATTTGAAGTTTTTCATGAGCTGCAAGTGAAAAGACTGCAAATCAATTCAACTTTTGCATTTTGAGGATCAGTTAAAGTAATTCTATTTGGGTTTTTTGCATTTGGTATCACTGGTGTAACCCAGATTAGTTAAATTGCATTGATAGGATAGGAGACACCATCCATTAACTGAGAACATTGCTCTTCTCTACCTGTGACCCAACTAAGATTCAGCTAACATGCATGACAGATTCTCTCCCAGCACACTGAAATACTGAAATACAGTGCAGAAGAGTCCTATGGTAACTCAAGCTCCACAAATCTATCTGGAGATCATGCCCCTCAGGAGACAAAACAAAAATAAATGTAATATACTGACTATCTTGACTTCTTCTTTTAATGTTCAAAAGAAACTTTAACCTGCTGATTTAAACAAAGCTAAAGGACAAGTACATTCTATATGCAAACTACTCCAATAAAATTTGATCTATCTGCTCTACATAGGATTCTGTCCTGTGAAGCTAATGCTAAATAAAGTAAGCATTTACTTTTAATCACACCAGAATCCATTTGCCCATTTTATTAGCCAAGAGACAGGCATATAGTATGAGAGGAAATAATTTCCAGTTTTTCAGTGAAAGCCCTGAGACATATCAGTTGGCACTAATATAGTGAACAAGAAACTTTTCAGACCTGAAAACTTTTCCCTTTTTTCAGTCCCCTGAAATTCTCCTCTTTCAGCAAGCACACTAAGATCATTCACAGATGCATTTATCACACCTAATGATCTTCTTCCAGCATTCAACTTTCTTTCAACTTGAATTGATTTTCTTTGAGGAATACAGATGTGTCTGAAAAACAATATATCTGTTCTCCACCAGTGATAAATTAATATGAAATCAAATACTCCTGTTGTTGAGCTGTCACGTTTACCAGCATCCTCATTAAATGTTTTCAGGATCTGGCTTGTCTAACAATCCAAATACAATGTAGCATCTCACATCCCATTCTTATAGACTACTAACACACTCGGTTCACATATGTAGGTGCTTCCTTTGTGGGTCGTGCAATTTCCGAAGTCCACCAGTGAAAAGAGACATTCCACTGGGAAATGTCTTTGTGCGAACAATATCCTATAAATTTCTGTAGGAGCAGCCAGGGAGCAACCCTTTTTTATTGCTTTTAAAGGGCTTTGTTCACTGCAGTCAGAAGTCTCCAAGTGAAGACATGGAAACAGAGATTAATTGCCTCATCTGCTCAGGATGTAATTCCATTTTGGGGAGCACCATAAAGCTTAGAAACCTTATTGATGGAGCTGTGTTTTTCCATGGAAACACTGTTAGTCTCTTTTCAATAGAGTTAGTCAGTTCAATTGGGTAGTTTCAGACTGGCATTTTATTAGTTGGAAGAATCACATGCTGTATCAATCTTTCTGTATCAGGACTGATTTCCTTATTAATCTGCATATGACTGCACAGTCAGAGTCTTTCAGGAGAAAGTTAGATGAACGTGGAAGTTTCAGCACTTTAATGAAAGGATGGTTCTTCTTTCACTCCAGACAGGGTTTGAGATTTTGAGTTCTTGTTGTTTGATTGGGTGTTTGGGTTTGTTGTTTGGGGTTTGGGGTTTTTTGGGGGTAATGGGTGCAATGGATCTAGGAGGGTGCCTCAGCCTTATAAGTCCATAGCTATGACTATGCTGACTTTGAAAATAGAAAATGGTATTTTGGGTAGTGCATCCAGCTCTGGGATCCCAAACACAAGAAAGATATCCACATGTTGAAACAAGTCCAGAGGAGGGCCCCAAGGATGAAGTGTCACAGACATCTTTTCATGAAAAATCCTTTCCTTAGGATTTTTCCTCCTGAGAGGCTGAGAGGCCTCAGGAACAAAATGTAAACAATGGTTATCTGCTGCTGTGGGATGCAACAGGTGGATCTGTGATTGGCTCATGTTGGTTTGTTTGTAATTGATGGCCAATCACAGTCAGCTGGCTCAGACTCTCTGTCCCAGACAGAAGCTTTGTTGTCATTCTTTCTGATTCTACTCTTAGCTTAGCTAGCCTTCTGATGAAACCTTTTCTTCTATTCTTTTAGTATAGTTTTAATGTAATATACATCATAAAATAATAAATCAAGCCTTCTGAAACATGGAGTCAGATCTACATCTCTTCCCTCATCCTAAGACCCCTGTGAACGCAGTCACAGATGAAGCTTTTCTCCTATGAGGAAAGGCAGAGTGAACTGGGTTTGTCCAGTTTAGAAAAGAGTAGACTTTTGGGTGATCTCATTGTGCCCTTCCAGGAGCTGAAGGATACTTACAGGAAAGATAGGAAGGGACTTTTATATGGGCATGTAGTGACAGGACAGGCTATGGTTTCAAACCACAGGCTATGGTTTCAAACAGAAACCAAGTAGGTTTAAATTAGATATTGGAAACAAATTCTTTACTATGAGGGCTGTGAATCACTGGAACAGGATGCCCAGAGAAGTTTTGGACACCCAAACCCTGGAAGTGTTGAAGGCCAAGTTGGATGGAGCTCTAAGCAACCTGGTCTAGCAGAAAGCATTTCTGCCCATCACAGGGGGGTTGGAGCTAGATGATCTTTAAGATCCCTTTCAACCCGAGATGTTCTCTGATTCTGTTTTTCTATACAGTATCTGTAGCATAATCAAACCAAATTATACAAACCTTTTTTTTGAGCAGAATATTGAATGTCTGAAAATTAGTGCAAATCTAGACAGTCTCTTAGCCAAAATAGCCCACCGTTCTCTGATTCCATGGTTCTTATCATCTACCAGAGCTCAGCAGCTTTGCACACATCATCACTATTAAGTCAAAGACTGCAGTCATTGTACAGACTAAAAGCTGAATAAAAAATAAAAACAATGAACCTAAGTATTTCTCTGTAAGTCTTCTCTCTTCAAAATATTTAATTATTTTCATTGATTTGATTGTGCAATATAAAAATACTGCAAATTCATATTATAAAAACTAGAGTTAAACACCATTTTCAATAATAGAGAGCAACTGATCTGTTCAGGAGAGGATAAACAATTTGCATTTTACATGACATCAACAAGTCATCTTCATTTCTATTATTTTCAAACTATTGATCAATGAGTCTTGGATAGGCTTTTATGACCATCTGAACTGAAAACAGTTTTCTGAAGAGATGATTACCTGCAGGAAGTTCAATTAAATGTATTCACAATTCACAAAATTACTCATGTCTTAAAACCCAAGAGCAGTATCATGTTCAAATAGCCTCCACTTACATTGCTCCAAAAGAGCCCAGTAGGACTAGACCAGCTCCACTAGACCAGCAAATATTCTGATTGTTAGGTAAAAGGAAAAATTAGCAATATCAGCATATTGCAGAAACAAGTAAGACATGTCCCTGCTTAAGCACCAGGAAATATATTAAGAGAAAAAATGTGTGTCTGTTATTCAGGAATATTTTGGAAACTATGTAAAGCACAGTGCTTTTGCAACCTGATTCTGAAGATCAGCATTCACCTTTGTAATGGGCTGTAAGTATGAAGACTTCATTACCAGGGTGAGATTGACTTCTGCTTTCTAAGCTGCTACTGTTCAACTGATGAAACATATCAACAAAATCAGCATACATCTGGAGCTGTTATACTCTAACTAAGTTCTCCTTGACATACTCTCCTTCATTCACCATTGAACATGTTATAATGTCAGACCAGTGAATAGTTAACGGAGTTATAAAAAGAACAATGACAAGGGAAAGTCTTGGACTTTCACCCTTTACTAAACTCATTACAATGCTCTGAAGTGGATTAAAATAGCACAGAAAGCACCTCTGATCCTCTTTCAGTCACAGAAATGACCTTTGAATTTTATTGTGTTTACAATAATCTTCCATGCAGATAGGTGTGAACTTTAGCTAAATTAGTTTGACCTATTGCAAATAAAGAAAAATGATTTGCATTTAGTGTTTCTTCCTGGAAACTAAGGGCAAAATGAAACCATAGAGCAGCATATCTAGAAAATGCTTGAACAGTGTCCCCCATTCTACATCAGGAATATGTAAAATTCACCTGAGAATCATAGAATTTTATGGGTTGGAAGAGACCTTAAAGATTCCTTAGTTCCAAAGTTCCTTCCAATGGCGGGGATGCCACTCACTAAATCCGACTGCCCAAGGTTCCATCCAACATGGCATTGAACATTCCCAGGGATGGGACAGACACAACTTGTCTGGACAACCTATTCCAGTGCCTCACCACCCTCACAGTAAAGAATTTCTTCCTAATATCTAATCTAGGCCTACCCTCTTTCAATTTAAAATCATTGCCTCTTGTCCCGGTGCTATTTGTTCCTATAAAAGGTACCAGGACAGGGTACTCCTTTTAATAAGCCCCATAAAGGTACTGGGAGGCTGAAAACAAGTTTCTCTGAAACCCTCCCTGCAAACAAGTTTCTATGAAACTTTCCCTTTTTGGGATTTTGAAGAATCCCAAATCTCAGCCTGTCTTCAAACAGAGTGTTTTTAGTTCTCTAATCACCTTCATGGTTCTCCTCTGGACCCACTCAAATGTGTCCACATCTTTTTTGTGCTGAGGGCCCTGACCTGAAAGCAGAATTCCAGATGGGTCTCATCAGACTGGAGCAGAAGAGCAGAATCACCTCCTTCAACCTGCTGAGAAAGATGGAATTTCCTTCCATAGATTTTTTCATATGCAAAATTTCAAATCAATGACCTGTCCTATTTGCATTTTGAATGAGTATATTCAAGACATACACAGTAGCCTTTTCTCAGCCAATATAACAGGGATGATGCACAGCTGCAGCCATACAGTGAAAATCTCAACTGAAGTGCACTCAGAACCCCTAGAACAGCAATTTCGGAAGTGGGATGGTCTGCATCCCAAGCACTTTACTTATTATGCTTTTAGTCCCCTGACACAGTTTCACTATCTGAGTGCGAACTAGAATGTGAAATTGAGTTTTGCTTACTTCTCTGAAATACCATTCGTTTGACCCATATGCTTATATACAGACAAAGTATATATATATTCATACACATATACATACATATATATAGACATATCCAAAGGCAGAGGTTGGCAGAAGTTGGATATATTTATTAGGTGAAAGAGTCATCTCTATCTATCCTGCCTTCACATTCTTCTCTGAGGGATCTTCTTTTGTCAGGGATCTGCTATTAGGTTTAAGACAGAGCTTTGTCCCAGATGCCATTCCATCCCTTATGTCCCTTTACCTGTCACCACACACCCCTCAGGTATTCAGACAATCCTGCTGCTCCTGCTGCAAAGCTGCCACCTTCATCTCATCATACCATCTTAATGAGGCCAAAGGCTTCTCTAAGTCTAAAGGCTTTACAAGCTTTATAAAAGGAATTATATTGTCTAATCTAATTCTTATAGATGCAAATGAATAAAAACTTTATTGACACTCAAACTGTCCTCTATAAACTATCCAGAAGTCTTTATCACTGAACAGTTTTAAACACATCCATGCAGGAGCTGAGACATTTTACAGTCATTACTTCAAACTCTGCATTAACAGACCCAAGAGATCATAAATATTTGGATGAGAATTTAGTTCTCTATAAACAGGCCTACAAATTTCTATCACAGTCGTACACTTACACACAACTAAGATTCTGAGCAGTTAGCTGCGGCCACATATTACCACCTATCCTAAGAGACTCATTTACTTGCTATTAAAAGGGAATACCAACAATAACCTGTAAACTTCCTCACATTCTGTACAAGAATACAAAACCTAGAGATGTGCATTAGGTGATCACAAATGAAGCTGCTGAAGAAAAAAAAAGCAAATCAAACCAAAAAGAAAAAAACAAACTAAAAACTAAAAAAAAAAAACAAAAACAAAAAAAAAACAAAAAACAAAAAAAAACAAAAAAAAAAAACCAAAAAAAAAAAAAAAAAAAAAACACCAAAAATCCACAAAAAAACCCCAACCTAGTGGACTCTTATACCAAAATATAAAGCTCAACTGCTTAAAGTATACCTGCTTTTGGAACTCATAGGATCATAGAAATGAATCAGAGGATCTCAGGTTGTGTGAGACTTTTAAGATCATTGAGTCAAACTATTAACTCAGCACTCCCAAACCCACCCATAAGTGCCACGTCCTTAAGCACCACATCTATGCTGACTCAAGCAGTAGCACAGGCCGCCTATTCTAATGTCTGACAAATCTCTCAGTGAAGAAATTTTTCCTGTAGCCAAACTAATTCTCCCCTGGTGCAGTTTGAGACCACTTCCTCTGGTCCTGTCACTTCTTACTTGGAAGAGACCAAACGCCATCTGGCTCCAATGTCTTTTTAGGGACTTGTAGGCAGCAATAATGTCACCTCCTTTTCTCTAGGCTAAGCAACCCCAGCTCCTTCAGCCTCTCCTCATCAGACTAGTGCTTCAGACCCTTTCCCAGCTCCATTGACATTCTCTGGACATGCTCCAGCCCCTCAGTGTCCTTCCTGTATTGAAGGGTCCAGAACTGGATGCAGGATTAGAGATGCAGCCTCGCCAATATCGAGTACAGGGCGACAATCCCTGCGCTGCTCCTGCTGGCCACACTATTTCTAACTCAAGCCAGGATGCCAGTGGCCTTCTTTGCCACCTTTCTTTCTCTCTCTCTCTCGTATTTACTATCAAATAAAACTCATACTATTATCACTGGCATATGGTCTCATTTGCACCTTAATTTGGGCAGAGACATTTCCAAATACCCTTGATAACCAGATCATGACACACATGGGTGGCAGCATAGTCCCATAGGAACTTTTTCTTGGTGGTAAAAACTGTCAAATCAACCCCTCTGGAACACAGGCAAAGTACAAGAAGCAGTTTAGCAATTTTCTTCCACAGTCTAAAGTATTCTGAAAATTAAAAGGGGGAAGAAAGAGCATACTATTGGTACTATATTACTGTGATAACTTATACAATTGGTAGAGGCACCACTTTGTCCTACAATGCATTCATACTTTCCTTAGCATCAGGTGCTTCAAATCCATTCTGAAAAGCCTGAACTATTGCTCAATCTGCCGGTTATTCATCCATTATTTACAGAATTCACAAACATTCTCAAAGTGAGAAGAGAGAAACTGAATGCTTAGGTCTTTGCATGTCCAGAAATACTAAGAAATGAAAGAAAAGCTTTTGCAAGGCTGGATGTTTCGTTCTCTGCACAATGGAGTATTGTGCCCTTACATGTGTGCAGAAGGTTTTATTAGCGTAGGTATAGTTTAATTCACAGATATTATTTGAAGTCCAGTGTTATAAAGGATTACGTTTTTAATGTAACTTCTTTTTCTTTACAGGATTGAAAATTAAAAATAAAATAAACAGACACAGAGGAAGGTAAAGCAAGCCCAGATAGAATTACATTAATTCCACAGGATTAAGATAAAATTTTTCTATATTTCTTCCTTATTTCCTCATCATTATTGACAATTGAGTACTGCACATTCACAGAACAGGTTACTAACTTTAAAGTTCCTTCCCTTTAGACCATAGGGTTGTCTTAGCACTGACAGATGCCTAGTTGGAAAATTAGATTATTATCATGAACGTCTTGATTCATCAAAGAAGCATGAAGAGCTGTTACACAGCATTTGGACAGGGACCAAGAGATGGTCATGTAGCTACAAGAAAAATAAACAGAAAATGTGAAACTATCTATGCACTACTGTGGAAAAGAAGCTCGTAGTGCAATCCTTCCTTCTTCCCTCTGGAGCTGAAGTGATGGTGGAAACCTTAAAAAGGTGTTCCAAGTAGCTCATCAAAGCAGAAGAAACACGATGAACAAAGATGTATTTAAATTTTAGAAAGGATGTTTTCTTTAGTCACATTCTTATATTGGGCCTGGCTGGGATGGAATTAGGTGTGTCAGTGACACACCCATGTTTTGGCTAGTGCTGAACAGTGTTTTCACAGTTTTTCTCACTCTGCTACCCTTCCCATGCCCAGCCAGTGGACACCTGAACTCAAATGGCCAAAGGAATATTCCACACAATGTAACACTCAGTAGCAATAAAAAAATTTTTGTCTTCCAGAATAGCCATTACTCGTAGGCTTGGCTGGCATCAGTCTGCTTTTGGGAGGTGATGAATTATGTCCTTTGCATCACTTCTTTTTTCCTCTCTCCACATATCTTCTGTTATTAAGCTGACCATAATCAACTATCAAACTCATGTCAAGCACAGATAACTCTCATGAGGCCTATAAATTTTATTTGTTTTTACTGACCACAATATATCATATGAAGATAGAACAAATTATAGCATTGTCTAAGTCTAAAGCAAGATGAAGGGACTAGTAAAACTCCTCGGTAAGTGTACAAATGAAGTCCCCATTTCTTTGGCAAACAAACGGAGGAAAATTATTTCTTCTGTATAATGGCTTACTTTTATTCTGAATAAATGAATAACTATAATGAGAAGGGGTATATCTTTTTTAGCATGTCAAAACTGTGCTGACTGCATAAACATTTTTTACAGAAAAATTAACTGATGTCTTAAGTCTGATTAAATATACAAAATAGCTAAATTCTATGAAGATATGTGAACAGCTGCATCATTTTTTCATTTCATAATGCTAATTAACTAATATGATAAATAAGGTCATATTTATGCTACCATTTGTAAAACAAAGCTACTTGTAACAACTTCTTCCAGTGTATGACACTTACAAGAAAAAAATGGCTAATGATAACCGTTTTCAGAGACAGATAAATATAAAAACCTTTATTATTTTATGCTGGATAGAGATATCTATAAATGCATCTTGATTAATAATTATAAAAAGACAGCATTATTTTTGTTAAAGCTTATAGAAGGATATTTGAACTAGATTAACTTGTGCTTGTTTCAAAGCAAATAACTACTTTGATTGCAATGGCAGGATTTGCCTAAAACATAGTCAGTAATGTGTTGCTACCCAAGTAAGGTTTACTCAATAGTTTCCCTTTCAAGGCCTCATTTTCAGTCACCCATAGCTCAGCCAAATGCAGCCATTTAGACATTTCAGTCAAACTCCCAAATATGTGATTTGTAAACTGAATTGCAAAGGAAAAATAGTCCAAGTGTTGTCAACAGGGATGTAACATAACAAGGGTTTGACTCCATGGTAGAAGTCTCCATGTTTCCTCATCTTGTGGAAAACATTTCTCCTGTTTGGGTAAGCTGTGTATCTCAGACTTTAATCTTCAAAGATTTTAACAAGTTTTTACAGCTGTATTATTCAAAAACTTCTTTGTGTTTTACTATATGTCTTTGAGAGCTGCAGCATCCCATGTCCACTGTATTCAAACCATATTTGCAGTGATATAGAACAAAAAGCTTTATAATCACAGAATCATAGAGCCATTTAGGTTGAAAAAGATACCTAAGACCCTTCATTCCAACCATCAACCCAGTACTAAACCACGTCCATAGGTGCCATATATACATGGCTTTTAAATACCTTCAGGGATAGTGGTCCAACCATTTCCCTGGGTAGTCTGTTCCAATACTTGACTGCTCCTTAACTGAAGAAATTCTTCTTAATATCCAAACTAAACTTCCCCTGGCACAACTTGATATTGTTTTCTCTTGTTCTAGCACTTTCTACTTGGGAGAACAGACCAACACACTTGCAACAAATGAAAGAATTGATCTCACTACTGTCTGATCACACTTTGCTCTTAACACCTTTTCTCCATCCTACACCCCCAGTATAAAAGAAGAAAGTAAAGATATATCCTGCACTGAACAATCAATGCTCCCTGCTGCAGGAGCTCAGGTAGTGTGGAAGCAGAAGCTTGGTGATATAGTTCAAAGGCAGAGGGAAAACAGAAATTCAGGCACATAAGGATCCATATTAAAATGGGGGTCAGGGGAAGGAAGGACAAATGAAAAGAGGAAAAAAACAGAAATAAAAGGAAATCAAGTAGTGCTTTCTTCATGGCTAACTGGATCATTTAGTTTATGGCTAATTCTCACTCCAGCAGTTAAAGAGCTCTAGAAAGAAACTACTGCCAATGCTCCCACTGCATAAATCTGTGTGCATGACCTCTCTGCAGGTGTGAGCACAGCTTTGCCCAGCTCCAGAGCAGGGGGAAACATTATTGCTGCTGTGTTACCACTTCTGATCCTGTCACCCACCTGTGTGCCCAGCTGCATCAGTCACACATCTTTAGTGCAGACCAGGCTGACAGAGGTCTAGTGAGCCATACAGATGATGTAATGGCCGATAAACCTAAAGCTGATCCTCAGAAACCATCCAAAAGTTTACGTCTACCTTATAGTCACAGCTGCACAGTACTTACAGAAAATGACTTGGAAGCAGGAGAAGGAAAGGACTACTAAAACTTAATTGGCAGATTGGTACAACTGAGATACAAAAGATTCTAGTTTTTCCTTCTTTTAAAAGCATGGCTGCCTTAATAGTTCTATTGCTTTCCCTCCCTTTTGCTCCTAACTGTCTCAGGTGGGAATGGTCATATAGCAAAAAGATTTAAAAAAAGAAAAACAACACATCTTTCATAGGTTGATTTGAAGCAGGAAGAGTTAGATCATCCTGGCATCCTCACATTTTTTCTGCACTAGAAAAGTTGGGATGAGAAAGGGTGGATTTCTTGGGATATATAAAATATATTAGTCTGTGGCAGACTCAAATTTACAGAGATTTATGCAGAATGATGGCTCTTACTTTAATAAGTTGCTATATTTTTAGAAAGTATTAATGACATGTTTTGATCAGTTAAACTCTCCTCCCTTTACCAGAAAATATGTCAGTTCATGATAAAACTTGATGCCAAAACATGTCTTTATGGAAAAATATTTTCCAACATCTCTCAATGTATATAACACTCACAATGTGTATAACCTTCTTCCTCTGTAATACTTATAGCCATACAGGTTTAAAAGTAAATGAAATTTTAGATAATAAAAAAAAACTAATACTAGCTGCCTATATTTGAGCTGTTATATCAGGACTCTAAAAAGTGGTATTTACACTTGTATTGTTCTCTGAGTTAATCAGTCACCTGGAGGGATCCCATTTTTTTCTTTTTCTTTCCAAAATCCACTCAAATAGAACACAGTTCTCCTAATTTTTTCTAACTCCATTAAGAAAAGTATCTTTTGAGACTGGGGAAGGGTAAAATTCAGGATAATAAATCATGTTGGTCAATAACCAAGCCCTGAAAAATCAGCACATTAGAAAACACCAAACTAGCAGCCCTTGGATTTTTTTTGGCCTACATTTCTGTGGATACAACTTTACAACTTGTCATTCTGGACTGGGGAACAGTGATAGTCTGCCTGTATTGTTTTCCGTTGTTGAATTATTCATCACTTTCTGCTGTGGAAAAAGTTCCTTCCTGTGATGCCTGCAATCAGTTTCCAATTTACACACATGCATGTACGTACAGTCCTCACCCCATGAATCACCTTGGTTTAGTAATTTAGGGACCAAAAATGAACTTTTGAAATCATCACCTCTTAATGTCTTCTTGGATCATTTTGGGATTAATGCACCCAAAATCAGCTTAAGGTCATTTAAAATTCTTCACTTAATCATTATAAGGCAAAAAATAATGAAAAAAAATTCAACAACTGCCAACAACCACCACAAAACACAACTCTCTGGAAATCCAAGGGAAAAAATTAACAAAAGCCACCCCAAAACTGACTACACAAAAACCCCCAATCCAACTAACTCCTTCCCCCTCCAGCCTAATCCTGATACAACTGCAAAACTGTGAATTGCTCATAAACACACAAACCAGTGACTAAGAAAGCAAACAGATGGGCCAATGTTCAGTCTTACCTTTTAGAAATAAAACCATTGCTGGAACCCCTATAAACAGTACAATTCAACAGTATTCACTTTTTTTTTCTGGGCATTTGATGTGTTGAAACTTGGTTTCAGCCATCACTTACAATTTTCTGCAATGAGTTTAAAAGTGCTTTACTGCATCTTTCAAAAGACGCCAGGGAAGAACAAAGACCCTTTCCCAAGAGCCTGCCACCCAGTGCCGCACCACCTAGAGCTGGGTACACAAGGTGGGGAAGGGGCGTGACTGCCAAAACAGTCAGACTGCTCAGACATTTTAAACTTGCACGGGTAATTGGTAATTTTGTTCTCCCAGTCACAGGGCCGGGACCAGAGTTTCCTGTCATTTTGTGGGGTCTCTCTTATCTCAGACCTCTTCTGCTGTGTCTTTTATTCATGGAATAGTTCTGACACCTGAGAGCCCCTATGCTACCCCAAGGAATCATTTTAGGTTAATGAGATCCAGATTGAACATTCAATAAGGTATTTGCAAATAAATACAGAGATCCAATTGCCACTTTCCACGGATGCTGCTTGCACTTTAAAGTAACAGCTGTCTGCAGGCCCACTGGGAGTGTCAAACTTGCAAACAGAGAAGTTATGAAGGCATGAGAGGAGGAAGATCTGAGCAATATTGCACTCACCAAAATTACATTTCTAGGAAAACATGAGGGGGAAAAATAAATCTCAAATATAATGTTTCATTTTGACATTTTATTTCAGAACTGGTCTCATTAGTCTTCAGCAGCTCTCAAACATTTCCCATTTCAGAGAGAAAAATTATTTTTTTATTACTTTAAAAAAATTTCCTTATTCAAGAATGCTGAGGTAGCATATTCAGGTAACTACCCCCCTACACACACCATTTATTTGTTTTTTTATTTATCTTTATTCTGTTAGCAGTAGTTGCAAGGTCAGCCTTTCCTTATCCTATCCAAGTAGCCCTTCTGCTGCAAGATCCTCTAATTCCACAGCAATGTCCACTACCTGGGGTTGCCTGAGATATTTGGTTGATTCCCAGTGACTCTGAAAGTTCTCACCATAAAATAGACCTCACCAATTATTTACTTTTAATATAATATTTTCTCATGTCTAGTTGTACAGTAAGCTTACAGTTCACCAGATTTATAACATAAAGTACAGATCTACAGCTACAGTCTTTTGGCTTGTTTTCTTCCAAATAATTTCATTAGCTACACACTCAAAACAAAAACAAGTCCCCAATAATTTTTGGATTCTCTCCATGACATCAAAGACACCTTTGGTACCACTCCCCAAGGTAAGATTCTCACCAGTTTTCCCTATTTTTAGGTGGAAATGGATGAAAATAAAATATTCAATATTCCATTTTAAATTGAAAGACTGAAATTTAATTTGAAGATTCAAAACACCACCAAGCTGGAAACTTAAAGAGGAACTTTAAAACAAACATCTGTCCAATGCACTCATCCTTGATTGTGCAGGAAAATGAAAATTAGTTACCTGCAGGTAGAAATGCAATCCCTATCTCAGAAGGAAATGAATCACAGGATACTAATGAATACTGAAACATTACAATGGGAGAAATTCTGTTGCACTCTTAGCTGTCTACTGGACCTTATATTTTATCCAAATAAATTTTGTGTTATGACACCTAAGAGCATATATAGGTACAGATTTGAACCATAATGCAGGCTCCAAAATAACAAAACCACACTAACAATGAACTCGGTAACAGAAGAAATTACAACCTGTATGCAGGGTAACCCAATAGTAACATACACCAGACCAGGTCAATTTGACCACAGAAAATCACCCATCTGTTTGTCCTCCGGTATCAGTCAAAATGCAGACGAAGATAGAAACAGGACTGACAGCATGCTAGACTTGTTGAAGTGTTTAACAAGGCAAAGAACTGATTGCACGCAGTGATTAGAAACCTACTAAAAGCAAGTGATGAGGACAGGAGAAGAAAAAACAGAAGAAAGATGGTTCTAATAACATCCAAAAAATATTGCAAGGACCTTGATGGACACCAAAGCATCAGCCTTTCCAGGTTATGACTTACTTTCATAAGACTTTGCTTGTTTTTAACACAGTGCTAAACATATGAAGTGTATCCTGCTGGCTTTGACAATGCTGCTGGAGTGGGAGACTCAGGAAGGAATATGTAACTCTATTCAATTCCTTACCCCTTTTTGCCGTGAGCAGGGCAGATTTCTCCATCCCTGTAGGGATTGCTTTGCTGTTTTTCTGCTGGCAGTGGCTGGGCAGCAGCTGAGGGGCACTTCCCCAGGGGCTGCAGGGACCCAGGCTGGGGAGTGTCCCCAGGGCAGCAGCCAGGGCTACCAGCCCTTATTTTGCTCACATCCTTGTAACTTAGATGTCACTCCTGCCACATTTTAGCAATAAAAAAAAAGCTTTCCCCAATGCCCTCTGCAACTATAAGCTGAAAGCAGGCATTTTCTCTAAGCCATAAAAATAACAAAATGTCTACTTCCAGCAGGAGCATGAGCAAAACTGCAGTTATTTGATAATTTAAAAATTATATTTATCAGCTTTTGCAAATGCAATTAGCATTTCCTTTAGTTATAAATGATCATAAATACACCTAGATGTGTCTACAAGTAAGTGTACACTAGACATATTAGCTTTAAATATAATAGAATATCAGAGCAGCATCTTTTTCTGAAGAAAAATAGCACTGAATTTCATATATATGAAATATATATGAAATATATATGAAATCAAAGTGCTACACTGCTGAACACAAGGGAGAAAAACATGGAGAATTAGATGGAGCTTTATCTAAAAAATAAAGTTTATTTTAGGATGAAAAATCATAATACTCAGAATTTTCTTCCTCCCTTTTAGACCCATTTCCTTGCAGCAGCTGCTCATTCTCCCCCATCATGGTTTCACAGCTTCTTCCAAAAGTGTTCTGCATCTTCTTATCAGTGGTGCCTGAACTGGGATCGCTACCAGCCCCAACAGATCATCTCAGGATGCAAAATCATCATCTCCTTTCCTTGACCTGAAGGATAAAATAAACATTTATACCGGAGTTTTAACCCAAAGGAAATCAAATAAATTTTAGTCTGGACACAGGACATTATATTTCTATCTAGTAGCAGTCCCCATTTCCAGACTAACACATATATGGGCAGAATTTATAATATCTACTTCATATGAAAGGGAAGTTTCTGGGAAGGACGTGTTTAAATCTGGGCGACTCAAATACAAACAAATCCGTTCCAAATTTTTAGGCACTGTTATTTACACTGTTAATGTGTAAATAACAAGGGATGACGTCTTCATTTTTTTTTAATCCCAGTTAAAACTTCTCAGCTCCCATATTCAATTTATATTTCAAAATTCATTTACTTCTTTGGTCAGCCTGGCTCAGGAGTGCCTGGCATCTCAGTAAAAGTAGATACTAGAGGAAAAGACAAAGCAATAAGCCATGGTCTTATATTTGATATTTAATTATAGCGAAGCTAACTAGGCAGGAAGTTGCTACAGAAACCTGGGCCACTACTATGGAAAAAAAGAAAAATGTATCAAAACATGTGCATGAAAGAAAATCTATCAACAGACCAGACTGTGAAACTACTACTTACTCTGACAGCAGGTGGTTTAAAATTACAGGTTTTAAAGCTGTCATTTGGAAATAAAGAAAAGACTACTATCATTGTTTAGCATCAAAGAGTTTTATAGGATTGACATGCCTTCAGCAAGTGAAGCATGCTTGCCTCAAAGCATATCAAATATAATGCAAAGCAGTCTCCAGTTTGGGGGAGGTAGGGAGTGGACAGGGGTTCAGAAACAAAAAAGTACACAAAGCCACATTAGGCAGCTCACTATGTTATTCTGGAAACACAAATGCAGCTGTCAAGAACTGTATTTCTCAAAGGAATCAAAATTTCACTCCAGAACCTAGGTTTCTTCTAGAAACGTAAAATAATGGGCCCGACCAAAGAGTCAGATGATCTTTTGAGGTAAAAATCCAGATTACAAATAACAGAAAAAGATTTTTCATTTGGACAGTCCATACTATGAGATATTCAAAAGCATTACTGAGATGGAAAGAGCTAGAAAATGCCTGCAATTAATGATGGACAGATTAACTGTTACCGCATTTTCCTCTGTGTACACTGAATACTTTCTATCCAGGAAAAATGCTTACAAACTGAAATGCAATCCTTGCTATACTTTCAACCACCAAAGGAGGAATTTTGTGTGGGTCTGTGTTGACACTTTAAAACCAAAACACAAATGCATTTACTAGTTATTCTAAGTAAGGGACTGTAACTTTCAGAAAGAACCTGTGAAAAATAAACGTTAGACTATGAGTGCACAATGCTTTATAAAAATATATTGCTCTCTTCATTTCCATATTGATAGTGAAAGTGAAATACAGAAGATATGCTTTTAGTAATAAATTACTCCTTTAATTATAAGCATATTTCTAGGTTATGGCATTTACAAGACTTTCCATGACAGTTGCATTCAAGTTTGAAAAGAAAGACCTGGGAAAACAGTTAAGCATTGGCAGACAACCATGACTACACAACACAATTAATTACAAAACTCAGTAATTAATTCTTTTGTCTCTGCTGAATTCAAAATTCTCTGAAGTGAGATACTGCTTTTCTCAACAAAAACAATCACCAGTGAAAAAGTATTAAGGTCTTAAATTGTGTTCACTTTCTATAGTAAGGATTAGGGTTACATGGATTCCTTTTTGCATCCTGTTTGTGCTGTGCTTTGGTGAATAGGTTTTTTTTTTTTTTTTTTTAATTTCAAATCCAGGTTATGAGATTTCCCTCTCAAATTGCATGGTTTCTAAGTAGCACCATCAAGAGTATTTGAAATCCCACTTGAGCATTTCTCTACTAAAATTACCATGAAAGTACCTTGAGGAAGGAAAGAATCAATCAGAATTCCAGTTTAACCTCCTCTATGAAGAAGGGTGGAAAAAAGTGAATTGGCTGCAAATTGAGAAGTTATTAGTTGCATATTAGTAGAGGACACATTTCCTTTTCTTCTGGGACTTAAAGAAGGGGATCAGTATTAACTTTTTTAAATCTGAAAATCTGATTTTTCTCAAAATGTAAAGGTCTATATACACTTCTGATATCTACATATCCCATTACTTTCCTACTACATCTAAAGACCCAGACAAACAGAGGTGTTAGACATTACCAGTGCACAACACAAATATCTGCTTTTCATGGCAGGGCAGAAATGAAATGAAATCTCCCATTATGGTGTCCATCTGCAACAGATCATTCTCCTCCTGCAGGAAAGCAAGCCTTGGAAGCAAACAGGGCTGCACTTTTAGTGGCAGGATTGTCCTGTGGGTTGTGGGTGGCAGGTAAGGCTGTTCTGTTTGTCAGGCATTCAGTGTTTGCAGCTCTACCAGGTACTGCCCCATTAACTTGTTGGTGAGAAAAGGAGGAAGCAAAAACTCAAAGACAACCTCAGGATATATCTGCAATTTTAACCAAAGATTGCAAAAAACCTACTACTGACTTACTATTGAACTTTTATTTTGTACCCAGTCATTTTATGTAACCTCTACCTCAATTTGAGGCACATTTTAGCTGAGTATAAAATACTGCAGGACAAGAAGCCCCTGAGAAGGGCAAAGGTTAGCATTCTTCTGCCTGCTTTAATTAAAAAGATAACTTGCAATGCGATGACTAAGTAAATACCAGAGGGAGCAGGATAAAATCCCTGTAGTGGAAGGACATCTTGGAGAATTCTTTCAAATGTCTCCAAAGCTGATTGGATTTATTATTCCAATATTTTTCCAAGAATTCTCCAAGTTATTCATAATAAAAATTAGTGAACATGATGGGAGATTGTAAGCATCCAGATGAATGAAAAAAGAATAAATATTTCCTCCCTTAAAAAGAAAGTTTAGGAGCAATGAAGATACTGTAGAACAGCCATATGAACTTAAATTTATAAAAAATACAAAAGCAAATATTTAAACATGATAAAGCTTTTGGAGAAGAAAAAAAAATCAGGTGAAAAATCATGATAAAAGTAATTTTATCATGACAAACAAGTCTAGTTTACTTCTATGAAACAAGTAACATGTTTAAAATGTGGACAAACAACCAAAGTCTCATCTCTATCTTAGCAAGCTCCTGATGTGGTCATGTCTGAGACCTACCTATAAGTCAGTCACGTCCTTCATGAGGCCATTATAAGGAACATGCATAACAGATTGGAAATATACACTATCTTCCTTTAGCACACTTAAATGTAATGACTCATGACAGACATATCTGAAAAAGTCTTTTCTACATCCAACCTCCGTTGTTTTCACAGGACAAAAATGGAAAAGGACCTGGAGCTGAAGTGTCTTCAGAAAAGTAAAAAACCCGCAAACTACTAGATCTCTTTTAAATTGCAAATGTGAGGAACTTTTAGTCTTATAAAAATAATTCAGCACAATTGGCTAGGTGAAAGCCCTTAAGGGTCATAAGTTACAATGCATCCCAAGATAACCTTGAGTAAAGTATCATGACTGAAAAGTCAATCAGCCTGACAATGCACAAAAGGTGAAATACAATCTTGAGTACACCTAAGTTAGTCTTTCCTTTTTACCAGCCATTAACAAAGCTATCAGAACAATAACATCCAGTTTGAGGTGTCACATCTCAAATCAAAGGAGTAGTTGGAGAGATATTAACCCATTGGAGCAAGAATGTTGAAAGGATTTCAAGGACACAGTCTGTGAGAAAAGAGAATATACATCTCAGCCTGTAAAAAAAAGGAAGTCTTCAACACATCTCTGATAGAGAATGCAAATTACATATTCTTCCAGTCTGGAATATAAATAAAGAGAAACCTGAGTTTAAACTAGAACAAAGGACATTAGGGTGAGCTAAGAAAACCCACAAACTGAATAATCAAACAGTTGTTTCCAAGAGTGTTGTTGTAATATTGTATTTGGGGCTAACTAAAGCAATTAGATAAATATCACAGCGACCTGAGGAGGTCGCTTGGGGTGAGAGAAGGACGAGAATCTTGTTTCTTGATCAGAAGGCTGGATTTATTGATATATGATATATAATACATTATAACTATACTAAATAGAATAAAGAGAGAAGTTGCAGAGGCTGCTGAGCTAAGAATAGAATAGAAAGAATCTATAACAAAGTTCTGTATCCAGGGTCTCTGTCCCCAGCTTGCTCCTGTGATTGGCCCTTAATTATAAACACATGGAACATGAACCAATCACAGGTGCATCCTATTGCATTTCACAGCAGCCGATAACAATTGTTTACATTCTCTTCTGGGGCCCTTGCTTCCCGGAAGATGCACAATCCCAAAGAAAGGATTTCTATGAAAAAATGTCTGCGACAGATAAACATTAGCACAGAACAAGTTTGCTTTCTATTTAGGTAAAAACTGAATGCAGATTTACAATAGAGACAGCAACATACGTCTTAAGAGCTCATTTTACTGAAGACTGCAACCTTGACAAAACATTTCATTACTGCTTTGTAACCACGAGGCCATTGAGCACAGCATTAAACTCTCTCAGACTTAAATCCCAAGTGTTTTTTTTTTTAGATGAGCTCCATTTTCTGTACAACTGAGAGTTAAATAATCACAGTCATTAATTTACCTGTGAGCATAGATTTCTTCTTGGTTTTACTCACATATTTGCCTGTTCATAGTCAGCATAATCAAATAAATGAATTTTTAAAACAAATTAAAGAATAAAATAATTTTATAAAAAGGAACTACAAGCATTAACATTCAAACCAAGAAGCCTAAAACATACTCAGAACTGTAAAAGTAGCTGCTACAAAAGTGGTATGCAAAGGGCATACTGTGGGGGCAAATTTCAAAATAGTTACAAAAGGTAAAAGATTGAACAACTGTAAAACTTGAATGCTATTTTATAAGAATAAACAACAGAATTTAAGCAAGAAAGAAGCCTGTGTTCTTTCACAGAAGAAAGTATACAGAATTGTTCAGATTGTATACTTTCGGTGTTTACCTCCTTTTTGCACTTCATCCCAACGTACTCCTACACCCAACATCCATTCCACATATTCCAACAATCCATTAGAAACAAACAGGACAAACAAGAAAAACATACAAACTTGCAGCTTTGTCTGTTTTTGAGAGACAAATGAATGCTTTCTGACAATACCAGGATGTCTATGAGAAAGACTAGGTTTGACTTTATTTTGAGCAAGGGCTTAGCTTCTCTCAATTTTATGTTCTGCATTAAATTTTGGGGTTTTAACATTGCCAGAAAATTTTCTCAGAAATTTTGTCCACAGCAATTCTAGTGATAACTTAAGGGCGATAAATTTATCTTGAACATTGCAAAAGGAAGAGGAAACTCATGACCAATTTAAGAATAAAAAGTGTTAGCAAATGCATATTTTTGCCGCTCTTTAGCAAAGTGCTTAAAGTGCCAAAGTGCTCTCTATGCCAAGCAAGAAGATGAGATTTAGCATAAAAACCTTATGTTTCATTCATACAATGATGAATATTATAAGAAGAGAAATACCCACCAGCCAAAAGCTCATTGTGCCCTCTACTAATAGAACACTGTAATTTCTAATGCAGAGCCATTTAATCAAAACTTTTAGGAATGAGATAAAATACTAAGTAAAGATTTCAATTCCCAATCAGTGCGTGTGCTTTTTAACAAGTGAGTGGCTACAAAAACATGGATTTTTAATAAAGAAATAAAGCAAGCAGACAGCTGCTCAAAGAGGAACTATATACTTTGGAAGTAGAAGATTGAATGCATACTTTGGATTTCAAACTACATACCTTTTTCAAACCTCACAGCAACTTAAGTTACAGCAAAACATTTTAATGCATATCAATGGAATATTTAGAACTGTGTAAACTAATTTACACATCTTTTTGCCTTTATATAATTTTCAAAGCACAGTCTGTTTTATGAAGGTCACAAGCAATCTGACATACACAATCCTGCACTACATCTATATTAAAATAATGACTGCTGCCCATTAATTAACATAAAGCAGCTGGTCTGGATGAACATGCCAAAAGAGTGGTGAATGGAATTAAATCCAGCTGCCCACCAGTCAAAAGTGGTATTGCACATGGCTCAGTACTGGGGCCAGTCCATAATCAGGATGAGGGGATTGAGAGCACCCTCAATGTGTTTGTGATAACACAAAGTTGGGTGTTATCCTCAAGTTGCACCAGGGGAAATTTGGATTGGATTATAAAAAAAAATATATAAAAATATTTGGATTACAAAAAAACATATAAAAATATTAGATTACAATATATATATATATATATATATATATATAAAATTCACCAAAAGGATTATGAAACACTGCAACAGGTTGCTGAGGGAAGAGGTGAAGTCACCATCCCTGCAGGTATTTAAAAGATGTTTAGATATTAAAGGATCATGGTTTTGTGATGGACTTGGCGGTGTTGTGAAAATATTTGGCCTCAATGGTCCTAGAAGTCTTTTCCAACCTATGGTATTCTATGATCCTGCATCTCATAGCTGTAACAACTTTCCTCACAGCACCAACTGAGAAATGTCATCTGTCATCCAGAGTGACAAATCATTCTCAAAACATATTTATTATTAATAAATAACATTGTACACATTTTTCAAAGCATGGCCACTCTATATATCTTATTCAGTTGAGTTCACACTTCTTTATCAATTACCCTTGTACTAGACATTGCCTGACAAGTGGAAGATTAATGGAAGCAGCAAAGCCAAATTCTATAAGCTAGACACAGCACAATGCCTTGATGAATACATGAGATAAAGACATCATTTACTTTGGAAGTTAACAGTCACAGTAAAATAGCAGAATAGCCCAGAACCAGACATGGCATGCTTCTGGAGCTCAGTGGTTTGCTTTCAGGAATAATTCATATTCACTGCTAGCTCCAATGCTGTTAAAGGGCTGTATTGTTACAGGATATCCTTGAAGTGAAGCCTTTATAATCTCAGAATGAAGATTTTTTAAAAAGCACTTGTTTTGTCAGAATTATAACATGGACTGAAAGTTCATTGCTAGGAGATGACAGTACTCTTCAACATTGGAAGGACATTAAATGACACTTCAGGAACACAGGTCTGCTACAAGAAGGCTCCATTACCTCTTTTTTTAATCTTACTGAAATCTTATACATTTTGTGATCTTAGAATTCAATTTTTTGCTATGCTGTTACGTAGTACTCACGGTAATCATGAATAAGCATGTTAATTAAGGCATCTTTCACTACGTCTGAGTCATGCACTGTGAATTCTTGCTACTACATGATGCTCAGTACTCCAAAACAAGGGTTTATTCATCTTGGAAGCCAAGACTGAGCCAAAATATTGCTTCCTGTCTTTAAGCTCACACTTATTACCTGGGGTTTTTTTTGCAATACTAAACTCTTTGTCTCAGTGGACTATGACAAAAGAAATGAATGTGTTTAGACTAAGAAAATCTACCAAAAATCAACATTATTTGCTCCTTTCTTTTATCGTTTTAATCACAAGTAACATTGCCTTGATAATAAGTAATGCCCTTATGCACTCTACAATCTTAAAATAAATTATTTCTGTACACCTTATACAAAATATTATGGTGGGAATGGGATTTCTGATGAAGAAACAGCATCTTAAAACAAAAGTCTTGAAAATCTTCCATTAGGTTTTCCCAGATGGAATATAATGAGCATGCCAATGTTCATAAGGTAAAATAACAGAAATAAAGAGAACTATTGATCTGTTCACAAAATAAGCCCACATCTATATACACACACTCATCTACAACCCACACGCCTCAGTGGAAACATTTTCTGACACAAATGATAACATGAATTTGGGGGTTGATAAGACTAAGTATATCTATTCTTTTGAGGATTCATACAGGGTAGAAATAATGGGGGCAGAAGAGTGCAGTAAAAGGTAGGAGGTGGCAGAGAGGAAGTCCAGATACAACTGAGTGTAGAGAAAGTATCAAAAATAAATTTAAAAAAGAATCTGACAAGTTATCTGTTGTTATTACACAATTACCATACTTAGAAATTAGCTAAAAATATTTCCCACCTGTTTCAAACAGGCTCTTAAAGCCCCTCCACTTATTTAGAGGCTTTTTGTCCAGGTTGGCAAAATCTTGAGATAAGTAAAAAATTAGAGAAAAGGCATATTTCTTCGGTACAGTAAGGTCCAGCTGATCTTTGATAGGCTGGCTTCCACCCAACTGCTCTCCATTTCCAAGCCAGAACATGACACTGGGATAGCCATGGATCTCCAGCCTAGCTCTATTTACTTACAGCTGCTTACAGCTGCATCAGTATCTTCTAGCACTCTTCCATCACTCAGTGCGGCTACTTAGAAACTTCAGATTTAAGAGTCTGAATTCACAATTTTTGCTAACACAGCAAGGTGGGGAGTTTTTCTAACTATTCCATAGATGAGCGTGATAAAGCTATGTTTTCCTCCAGTAGAAAACTCTTCCTTCATCCATTCCAAGTTTTTATCTTTACAGTAAAATTCAGAAAATTAATCAAAGTATTGAAAAAGCAATATTAAGCTGTTAGGCTGGAGATTAAAGAAAAGAAGATATATCAAGATAGCAAGAAAATGAAACTGTTTTTAAACAAAGTCCCAGCACACTGTTTCTCTCCAGTGTTTCAGCACAGCTCACTCTTCCACAGTTTAAGTGGATCATCACACTTGCAAGACATCAAGTTGTATGAGAAAGATGTCAAAACAGTGATTGTCTAGCATTAGTATTTCCCTGAGAAACTGTTTTAGAATACTCAACCAAACAAGCCCTTTGACATTCGTTGAAAAACAAGAATAAATGTTATTAATGTGCTATAGAGTCACTATTTCCTTGCTATTAAAAGCTCTCCAAAACTTGTAACACTATTCAGTTAGAACTTTGGGTAAGTTTGATATATAAGTGCCATATTTCTCACTTGTAATTCCAGACAACAGCCCAATACTTGGTGATACAAAGACAGACATATTATGTTTTCTGAAACATTTAACCTCTACATCCAAATATTCACAAATAGTCTCCAAAGTAGTTGTTAAAGCCTACTTTAACAGAAGACAGAAAAAACATAGTGACCTTGTTCTGAATTATTGTTAAATACAATTTTCATCGTGCTTCCATCTTCTCACAATCGTAGTACACAAGAAATGAAAGCGCAAGGGTTTGTAGCAATATTTTTAATTTAAGATTAAGCAACAGTTGAGCAAAAAAAAGAAATTGGCAGCGTTAGCTTAACAAACAAAGATAAATGACTGAAAATTCAGTTCATTTTAACATTATGCAACATTCATTTAACATTCTTTTTAAACTCCACCTTGTTTCCACTGGAGACACTTAGAAGCATTGATTTCTTGAGTTTGAGGTACACTGTGTCCATAAGCACAGCATTTACAATAGTATTCTCCAGCAGAAAAGCTGAAGTACTTTTTTTTTTCCCTGTAAATTCAAATGCCAGTGTAGTAATTTCCGCTCTTGTCTCTGTAATGTATGCAGTTCTTGCTTCTCAAAATAATCACTAATTTTTCAGCAATCCTGGAAAAACCTTCTGGAACAGGCTCCATGTCACTCAGATGCCGTGGCCAATGTTACAAAACTTTGTATCATGCATACTTTGCGCAAGCCACGACAGCCTGCTCGGCTAACCTGAGCATCCACTGCCCTGCTTAATCTAACCTCTTCAATACTTTTGACAGAACAGCTCTGCCAGATGGAAAGGGAAGATGGATCAAGGTAGAGGCACAACTGCAGACAGAAAGTCCTAGACTTAAACATCATCATCCAGCACAAATCTTACTACAGCGACAAAGCCAACAGATTTCAGAGGACAGGCTGCTCATTTAGGTGGAAATTTGAATCTGCTTATACAAATATTTCACTATTATGACTACTCATTTTGACTTATTCTTTTCAAAGTACAGGCTGTCTCTTCACTTATGTTCAGTGCATTCAGTATCTCTTGTCTCTACCATTCTAAAGTGATACACACTGAGTAATAATTTACTACATAATTCTACCTTCCTAAGTTCACTGTACACAAAGTGTAAGAACAGCATGCACTTTTTTCTATATGAGTTTCCATCCTAAACAAACAAACCCTTTACTGTATTCATTTTACCGAAAAATTAGTACAGTTGCCCACTGCACACACACAGTTGCAAGAGAGATATTCTGAAACTAAAGCATTACAGTTCCTATACTGTCATGTGTGATAAGGAAATTTCCATGGTGACAGGAAAATCCCCTTTACAGTATTAGCACTAGACAGAAAATTTAGCATTTATAATTTGATAGTCATCTCAGCAACAATAAGCCATACAAATATATGTACCTATTACAAATGGGGGAGGAAGGCACAGTTACACATGCTACAGAGCTTCACCTGTGAGCTACAAATCCTCTCATTTTGCTGGATACTCTGTTGGCTTTATTTTCTATTTGGTGTCCCAGTAAGCATGAAAAACACTAAGTTCATAAATATAACCAAACTCAATTTTGATCAGGATAAAACCCTCCTGTAATGCAAAGGGAGAACTTAACTCACTGGTGTTTGCTCAAAATGCTGAAATAGCTCAGGTCTCATAGCTGGAGTTTCTGAAGGACATAGCCAAATTATTTCTGCCCAGCTTCACATTTCATGAGAACTCTATTTTATAGCCCCAATTTAAACATGATTATGTTTGGTGTTTGGCTGAATGTACCACACTGAAAATTGAGTTTTGATTTAGCACAATCATTTTAACTAAACACAACCTGTGGTTCAGGCACAGATGGATTAAGCATGATACCTCATCAGCTAGTAATGTGATGTTAAGACTAAATTTAACATTCAAAGCTGATACTTTAAATACATTCATTTCTCCTTGCTCAGAAAATCATATACACAGCTACTTTTGAATTTTTCTTGCCATCACAATCAATCCTGATCTTCAGCAGAAAAGCAAGTTACTTGTTCAGGAAAGGTTACCATCTGTAATCAGCACATACAGTATATGTTCTTCAACTATCAGCTAGAAAGAAAAAGATAAATTCTGTAATTTGTACTAAAAAGTGGAAGACTATCTTCTAAGTTGCCAATTGTCAATCATTTTTCTAATGATCTTAATGTTTTGGTTTGGCTTGTTCATTTGTTTAGGGTTTTTTTTAATGCTTATTAGTCCTTAGAAGAACAACATTTCTTTTGTCATATTTTCATAAATAGTGCATAAATATTTAAAATTATACTACTTTGCCCAGCAACAGGGAAATGCCAAAAGTTATAAGTTTGTTTACTGAGGCTGCAAACTACAATAAGTCTCCTACTACCTTAAGCAAATATTATAAGCATAGAAATGATTCAGCATCAGAAGTCCAGGCACTAGTTTTAAGATTAATGTTTCCTAGACTTTGCATTGAAGAGTCCCAGTAATGAGCCAGTGTTGTAAGGCTTATGTTGACCTTGCACTGAACCAAACAGGCAGCATCCTTGTCCTAAGGATCTCACAATCTGCTCATTATATACTCATTCGCACTGTGTTAAAAATGCAGCTGCCAGAAATTCACAATTAGAATTTATTTTTTTTAAGTTCTTAATTTCCTCCCCACTACCTTAGAATTCAACCAGAACCATACAAAAGAGAAGTAGAGTTTCTCTACACTGAAGTACAATTATCATGACTAAACCACAATTTCGAAAGGTAAAGGGATTGAAGTTCCAGGTTCTCTGTTTCACAAAGATAACTTTTAGGATGGTTTCTTTCAAGATACAGTTAAAAGTAGGGTATGGAGTCTTAAATACGCCAATGCATTCATACATCTTCAACCCTCAATGTGACCATAGCTATAATTAATCTCGCTATATTCAGAATTAATTCCCTATGCTCTGTGTGTCTATTAAAGCTTGTCTTTAGTTTTATATATTATACTTGCCTCAGTCTCTAAGTGGGTAGATTTATTACACTTACTTGTTGAAAGACTTTCATTGTTCATGCTGTAGTTTGATTCATCCTCAAGTTTTTAAAGGTCAGCTGCAAACCCACAAACAGCTTGACAAACAACCAACCTTTGTAGATGAATATCAGATTTATGTGATATTATATCATTGTCATACTCTTGTAATTTGCAACAATCTAGTTCATGACGTGTCATTTAAAGATATGCAGGTCCTGAATTATTCATGGCTTCAACACCAATAAATTGTTCAGAACTATCCTCATTTCTTGGATACCTATTCTCATTTAAATAATTTCAATTTTAAGTAATCAATGAAGAATTTGAACTGATAACCCAGATCATATCTGAATTTGAGTGTTTATTTCTCAATTACATGATCTCCATTAAGATAGTTCAACAAAAGGTACTCAAATGAATTTATACATTGACAGTATAGCATAAATTAGTTTATATATTGATCATGTTTTATTCATATCTGGAAGAAATAAGAGTGCAGCATTATTGTGGCGTTATAGTGGATATAATTTTCTTTTTCATGTCACACACACACACAGCAGACAATAGCTATTTAGCATAAGTGTTGGGCTCTTCATAAGACTGGAGATTAGCAGGTCACATGAAGAAAACCTGTCAACAACAACCCATGAGAATTTTCAGCTTACATTTCATAAAGATTGAAGGTTACTAAGGAAGAATGATATGTGACAATGGTGAAAAAGTCGGGCCTGGTCCATATCTCTGCCATGTCTATATCTCTGATCCCAACTTCAGTCAGTTCCTCCATCACGAGTACTTTTTACTAAATCATTCTATATTTTCAAACCCTTTAAACATGAAAGTGATATTATTTTTATTTATATATGCTGACTGAGAAAAAGAAACACAGAGCAAGATTTTATTACTTTGATGAGTGAAGCAAGAGAGTGAGAGTCAGAGACTACTTACTTATGTATGTGCTTGCTGGAAAAGCCCCAGGTAAGAGTACGAAGAAATTACTTATCCAAAGATATCTTTACCCCTTCAATGAGCATGGAATCATTTGACTGATATTCAGGATATTTAGAATTAATACTTTATTCATCGTTCTACTTTTTTTTTTTTTTTTTAATATAAGGCCTTGCATGTGTACAGTGATTAGTATTTCTCATAGAAATTGCTTTTTTGTTTTCAGAATTCACTTGAACATTTTCTCGGCGTTACTGAATGGATTATTGATCTGACTTACTGAACACTTGTGGTTTTAACATTGATCACTGCAGAATCCTTTGAAAGTGCTGTATTTCTTCAGTATAAAATTGGTATATTTAGACATTGCACTGTCAAAACAAACAAAAAAAAAAAAAATCTGAAATATCCACAAAGTTTCTACCAGCAACATCTGAATGGCTTTTGGAAACCACTTAACAGACGTAAATGCTCTTAACAGCCCTGAGATGTGGTCAGCGAAGATTTCAAACATTAGAATAAGCCACAGTGGAAAGCACATGGAAATAAATGACACCTTTTCAAACATCCTTCATGTTACCTTTACATGAAGAAATTCATTATTTCCAAAAGAAACATGACTGTGGAATTTCATTAAAAGTATTGTACATATCATTGACTTTAGGTTTATAAACACTTGCAAGCCCTCTATCCCACACCCAAAAATTTGGCTGTTACAAAAGGAGAGGGGATGGAGAAAGGAGTACAATACACTGATACTACTGTAGCACACACGCTATCATTTATGGGGAAGCTTGTTTTGTGCAGAGAAATTGATTTCCAATCCACCCTGATTTTCTCAGGAAGATAGCGATTACTTGAATTTATAAATTTACTAATGCATATTATCTCATGTCTGCCCCTTTATATTGTATGTCTTCATCCTATTTATTATGAAGTAATCATGGGACATATTTTCTATGCATGATAACTGCATAACAGCTTTTATAGAAATCAGAAACTTGTTCTCATTTGCACTAGAAATATTTCATAGCATAAAAGGTAATCTCAAAGTTCTTTTGTTTCATCCACAGCAAGCATAACACTTCAAAATTGATTATGTTATATTTTTTTTAGGAAATACTTGTCATTCTACCATTTTTTAATTCCAGTGTTCCAAATTGCTTCAGTTCATAATGACTTTTTAAAAATAAATAAATAACAACTCCATAGGGCTTTGATTTGGCTGTTTCTTAAATGTCAGAAAGACACCAACTTACTCAACATGAGCAAGCTAGCATTGGTCACAATTATAGACAAAGATCAGAGGCATGCTGAACCCCTGCTTTAGATGTTAGGTGATGCCTTTGATGCATAGTAACAAGCTACTAAATCTCAGCTGGAACTTCTAAAAGGTATCACTCTTCTTCAGCTTTCTTTCACAGTAAATTTCTAGTACAGAAGTGCTGACTGTCAAAAATTACAAGGGTATATAAAATAATATCATTAAAGACAAAGTTGACTGTCTTCCTACCTTCATTACCTTGCTAGGCTTCCCTCCTGAAACAACTGACTGCAGCTTCAGAGGAAATCAATATCTCATTGGAGACACATCATGGCCAAGGAGCCAAACCTGAATTAACTTTCAAGACAACACATATCATTTTCAGAAATTAAAAGCTTTGGTTTGCGATATTGCTTGTTTTATTTTTTGTGATATTATTGGTTTCATTGTTTTGCAGTACAGACTCAAGAACAGATAAAAGCGGACAAAAGGACAAATTCTCTAGTAATCTCTACAGACAGGTCAGCTGGTTAAGGATATTCTTATTGTTCCTTTATTAGAGAAAAAACACCTTGAGTTGGCCTTTCAAACCTAGCATATGCTGGCAGAGTGCCCTGGGCCAGGAACTAAGGTTATTACTGATAAAATGTACCCTGAGGCTCAGGCAAGCATATGCATATATGTCAAGCTTACTGCTGTTATAGAAACTGGCAGCCCTGAGATGCAGCTGAATAAAGACTATCACTCTCCTTCAGTTTTTTTTTATTACTAGACTCTAGTTCCATTCTTTCAGTGCTTTTAAGCTGTTCGCTCTCCTCACATGCTTCTTTGCAAGAAGAATATGCTTCTTAGCCTAGAAAGGCACCATTAGTGTTTATTAATGATAATGATAAATAGTACTTTTTACATTAATACTTTTCATGGATTTGTTCTGCACTTAGACCTGCCTTAAGAAAATGGGAATATATTCAGTGGCTTGCATAAGCCAAAGGTAATCATGAGAGAATTTGGAAGAAGGCGTACCATGGGCTCTCTCATGTTAGAAGTGACCTCAGATGCTCTAACATCCTGCTCAGAGTCAATAGTGAATTCAGCATTTAGACCAGGTTGCTCAGGGCTTTGTTGGGCCAGGCGTTTAAAGCCTCCATGGCAGAAACTCCACAACTTCCTGGGCAACCTGCCACAGTGCTTTGTTGTCCTCACAGAGATCCTTGGACAATTTGTTCCAGTTGGAACTTCTCCTCTTTTAGTCTGGGACTGTTCCTCAGTCATCTGCCATGCCCCAGGCATAAGAGGAATTTGCATTCTGGCTAACTTCCCTGTGGATATGGACAGACTGCTGGAAGGTGTTACCAAAACCATCTTGTCTGTAGGTTGAACAACTTCTGTCTTGCAGTTTCTGCTCACAGGGCAGGTATGCCAGCCCTGACCATTCTGTTGGCCTTCATTCAACACATGCCAGTTTACCAATGTCTTGCACTGAGAACATTCAAAGTGTGATCTAATGAATATCAGATAAAGGTGAGTAATCATTTTCCTTTGTCAACTGGCTGCAATTTTGTTAACAAAGCCTGGTATGCCAGGACGCTGCTGACACACACTTAGACACAAAAATACAATTGATGTAGTTGACTATTCTGCTGCACCTCAAGTATCTATAGGCAAACACTGGTTTTGAGCTAAAAATAGAATCTTTCTCTAGACAATCCTGGATTTTTGTGACAAAATATGTCAAACCCACCTTACTGTCTGACTTCAACCCCAATAAATCAGATGGTCTCATAGTGAGCAAATCTATTTTATAGCAAATGTGCCAATTTTATGTTTGCTATGCAGGTATAAAATTATTTTAATGCTTCCCCTTTTTCTTTGGCTAAAGGGTAAGATATAATTCAGAAAAATTTTCCAAAATAAAAAAATTCTTTTCCATAGAGTTGCCCCTTATTGAAGGAAACTGGCTAGGAAACTGTTTAAGAGAAGAAACACATAAAATACTGGATGAGCTTAAATTAACTTCAAAGGCGAGCTGACCCCTGATAATTAACAGGTGTGCTAATTACCAAAGAAGGGGAACAGCCTTGCATTTAATGGGTTGCACCTGTGAGTAATAAAGACAAGTGTGATAAAAGGGGAGGGTTGAGGGGGTCAGGCAAAATCTTGAGGAAGATGGCCAGGAGAAAGAGAACTTTGATGAGGAGCAGGTGCCTCTTCTCTTTTCCCTTCTCTCCTTGTATCTTCTCTCTTCCATTCTCTTTCCCTTTCCTTAAGTACAAGGAGCTAGTTGGAAATGGACAGTAAGAAGCTGGCTCCTCTCCTTGATTACCAAGAGCCATTTGGAGATGGAAGGAAAGAAATTTTCTCTTCTCCTCTTCTTGAGTAACAAAACCCATTTGGAGGTGGAAGGTAAGAAATTTTCTCCCCTCTGGTCTGCTCCTCCCTCCTTAGGTATTGAATTTTCTTCCTCTTAACTCTTAGGATTTATCACAATGAAATGAGGGAAAAGTCATTAGCATTTAGATGGAGAAGGAGGATTTACCTGTTTTTACATCCCAAATTTTTGCAGAAAAAACATATTCCTCATTATAGTTATACATACTTCTGTTGTGAGTGCAGTTCTTAACTGTTCCTCTGTTGAGGCAAATCTAAACACAAAATCATAGGTGTTACAGAAACCTCTAACTTTCTATTGAAAGAGCAAACGACAGTTTAAAAGTTTCCTTCATTAAAAGAAATTCTTAGAAAGGAGTAGAGAACATGTGAATCAAAACAAACTCCTAGGGTATGAATTTGAATTTTGCTTCTCTAACCTCCTACTTGATTTCTATATATTCATATTTGAAGAAAATAAGAACTCTTATCTCCTAGCTAGGACCCACAAAATTAATCCTAAAATGGAACTTGTCTCCTCTCTGTAAATTTTTTGCATTTCTCTATTGCCACTTTACCATCTTGTTGAACTTAGTGTGAAAAACTATGCTTCAAGGCATGCATCAAAAATAATATGGAAACTTCAAGGGACATAAACAGTGGCCATCTTGACAACATTTTCCCAAGTAACTAATCAATTTTTTGCAAAACATGCAAAGAGGCACTAGTAGTCTTCCACTAATCTTTAGATGTGTCAGAATCTGCAAGTCTTCAGATCCTGAATCTGCTATCCATGTGATTTATCTCAAATCTGAAACGAAACTGCATTATCTCTCAATTTGACAGGAGAAGCACCCACCCAACGAATGGATAGTTAAAGTCAAGAGACAGGAGGAAACTTGTTAAGCTATTACAACTCAATCATGTAAATGAAAAGTTTATTTTAATGTGCTTTATAGTACATATCCAGCTGCAAGTGCAGTTAAGGATGCATTCATGAGTAGGTACTCCAGCTCAGATGAGGCACAATAATTCACAAAGGTGTGTAGTTCATTCATGACACCTGACAGGTCATATAACATTCATATGTACTCTAGGATGAAATATGGCTACTTTGTAAGTTGAAGAAACCTGAACAAACGTTCAACCACAGATGACCCTCCTTTTCTGAGGAAGCTTCTAATCTATAGTTAGTAGACTTATATGTAGATTACAGGAGATTTATTAAGACTTCGAATTTGAGGATCCTTGGATACAGCACATAAAACTACATCAAATTTAACTGAACATAGTGAACACAGGATGTGACTCTGGAATGATGTACTAAGATTATGATGAATCTTCATCACATTCTGAGACCATAAAATAATTGGTTTTATCTTCAAGACATGGTTGTCTGCTCAGCTTTAAAAAATAAGTGGTACCTGTAAGAAATTACAAGCCCACAAAGCATAATACACTGTGCAAAATCATCTTTAGCACTTTTTAATATGAATTTTAAAATATAACAAAGAAAGATGACTCTTCTAGTATTAAGCTGTTGTGCCTAGAAACAATTATGTCTCTTTCAAATAATTACTTTCCCCGATCCATTTTTTGTACTTACATACTTTGGTGTATTTAGGAGACTTATTCAGAGCTCCTTGGGAAGCAGCCCTTAAAAACAAAGGAGTACAGGAAAGGTGAGCATGCTTCAAAATAGAGATCTTGAGGGCACAAGAAACAGACCGTCCCTGTGTGCCAAAAGATGAGTTGACAAGGCAAACGTCCAGCCTGGATGGGCAATAAGCTTTTGAAGGAACTTAGGAGTAAAAAGAGGCTGTATCATCTTTGAAAGGAGGGTCAGGTCTCTCAGGAAGGGGCTTGCTAGGAGGGCATGTATAAAAAAATTTAGGAAGGTCCAAGCTCTATTTGAACTTAGTTTGGCAACTTTTGCAAAGGATAATTAAAGATGTTTTTACAAATATATTAATGGTTAAAGGAAGGGTAAGACCAACTTTTGTTTTCTACTGGATGTGGGAGGGAGCTTAGTAAGTGCAGATGGGGAGAAGGCAGAAGTGTTAATGCCTTCTTCCCCTCAGTTTTTAGTGGGAAGATGGCTTGTCTTCAGGACAACTGTCCTCCTGGTTAGGTAGATGGTGTCAGGGAGCAGAAAGTTATCCTGTCAGACTGGTTAATAGTCCTCCCTGTTACCTAGGAGGAGGCAGTCAGAGAACTGCTGAGCAGCTTGGATGCTCATAAATCTACGGGACCAGATGGGATCCATCCCAGGGTGATGAGGGAGCTGGCAGATGAGCATGTGAAGTCACTCTCCATCATTTACCAACAGTCATGGCTCACTGATGCAGTTCCAGGGGACTTCCTCCTGGAAAAGCTGGCATCTCACAGCTTGGACAGGAGCACTCTTTGCTGTGTTAGGAACTGGCTGGATGGCCAGGCCCAGAGAGTGGTCGTGAATGGTGCTGCATCCAGTTGGTGGCCAGTCATGAGTGGTGTCCCTCAGGGGTCTGTGCTGGGGCTAGTTCTGGTCAAGATTTTCATTGATGACATGGATGAGGGGATTGAGTCTTTCATCAGTAAATTTGCAGATGACACTAAGCTGGGAGCATGTGTAGATCTGTTGGAAGGTGGGAGGGCTCTGCGGAGAGACCTGAAAAGTTGGATGGATGGGCAGAGTCCAATAAGATGAAGTTTAATACAAGTCCAGGTGTCAAGTCCTGCATTTTGGCCACAATAACCACCTGCAATGCTATAGGCTGGGGATGGTGTGGCTGGACAGTGCCCAGGCAGAAAAGGACTCAGGGTACTGGTGGAAAACAGACTGAACATGAGCCAGCAGTGTGCCCTGGTGGCCAAGAAGGCCAAGGAAATCCTGGCCTGTGTCAGGAATGGTGTGGCCAGCAGCAGTACCAGGGAGGTCATTCTTGCCCTGTATTCAGCACTGGTGAGGCCACACCTCGAGTGCTGTGTCCAGTTCTGGTCCCTCAGTTTGGGAAGGACCTTGAGATACTTGAGCGTGTCCAGAGGAGGACAATGAGGCTGGTGAGGGGCTGGGAACACAAACCCTGTGAGGAACGACTGAGGGAGCTGGGGATGTTTACCCTGGAGAAAAGGAGACTCAGAGGTGACCTTATCACTCTCTACACCTTCCTGAAAGGTGGCTGTAGTCAGGTGGGGGTCGGTCTCTTTCTCCAGGCAGCGACTGACAGAACCAGAAGGCACAGTCTTAAGCTGAGCCAAGGGAAATATAGGTTGGGTATTAGGAAAATGTTTTTTTTTAATGGAAAGTACTAGAATTGTCTGTCCAGGGAGGTGGTGGAGTCAGTCTCCCTGGATGTGTTTAAAAGAGACTGGATATGGCACTCAGTGCTGTGGTTTAGTTGAGGTGTTAGGGTTGGGTTGGACTGGATCTTGAAAGTCTCTTCCAGCCTAGTGATTCTGTGTGTGATACCTGAAACTTTCCAAAAACACTACATTTATCTTGTTGCAATTAAAACCACCACAGCTTATTCTAGCATTCTGGTTGACTAATAATATGGGAATAGTTACTTTATTTTTAAATAAACCACAGCATTCTTGACCAAGTTTGCCCTTAGCTTATTCACAAATTTCTGCTACAACACATATGATGCCATCCCTTTATGCCCTTTATTTGGAGCCAAATTATGATTGATTATCAGACAATAAGAGCTGAAAAAACAAAATGAGCCAAGGCTTCTGTTCAGAATGAGTACTAACAAAGCTAGAAACCAGCAAAACAAATTACCACACTTGCAGGAAACTCCTCTAAAAGCACGAAATTAAAAGATTCCTACACTCTTTTTTTTTTTTTTTTTTTTTCTGTTCAGGGTGAGTCAACACAAGCTACTCTGCCATTCCTCTTCCCTCTGCCAACTATAATAGTCTTGCAACTTAATTTCGTTGTTATCTTTTTTGCCTTTTAATTGTAACTGAAATGGTACGGTGCAAGTATTTTAACTAAAGCACTGATTTTCTTCCTTCCTAAAAGTAATAAATGCTGTAGTCAGCTCACTAAGCATTCCTAACAATTCAAGCATAACAAATGAAAACCGTTCAAAGAGAGATGTCATTAAAAAGCATTTATTCAGTATTACTAGGGTGTGTGAAATTATAAACAGGCTTTTGTGTTATTCTTTTATTTACAGAACATAGCAGGGAACTTCTATGCTGCATTGTTCCATACATAACATTTAAAGTTATAATCCCCATTTCTCATATTAATTGCCCAGCTAAGAACTCAGTGGCAGGCTTACTATTACCTGATCTACAGTGAAGAGATTATTTCATATGGGGTTCGGCACCTGAAACACCATTTGGGCAACTGCATGGGCTTTGTTTTTGAAAAGAAGGAGGCTCCCAAAGGAATCAAAAGTACATAATCGAATTTCAGGCTATTTTTTCAGCTAACAGGGAACCTACCCTTTTTCTTCCCAGAGGCTATGGAAGCACCTGATGCCCAACATTAATTCTAAACTATTATAAGTCTTATAGTATGTACTACAGATAGACTTTTCCAGTTGATTAAAACTCTGTATTTTGTTTATATGACTACTTCCTTTTTGCCTAATAACATGAAACACTGTCATGTTGCACTCTTTAAAAAGCTGGAAGTTTATTATATGTAATAACAGCATTCATCACAGTTCATCAGGGATAGTCAAGTTTCAAACAGGGGAACAAATTTAAGTTTGTTTAATGAGGATTTCTGGCAAACACAAGTAATGATTTTCTTGGGTACAAGATCACCAGGTATGAGCATCCACTAGATATACAAGAGGCCTTTTGCCACCAGAATTCCTCAATTAAAAGAAGTAAAAAAAAGCAGACTCCAAATATAGCTTTTGCATGCCAAATCCATTTGCATAATTTAAAAATTTAATATCCAGCAATTGGCCCAATTAAGTTCTATCTTGTCAAAAATTATTTTGGTTTATGAAAGCATGACTGACCTTGAGATAACTTGAGCAGCTGCATTTGCAGTTTAAATGCTCCAGCCAGAATGGATGTCCTGGCAGGAGCAGCACTAGCATGGGAATAAGTAAAGTCATACGAAATAGAACACATCTCGCACAGTTCACACACATCAAACCCCCATCTCAAAGATGATATTTTTTTAATGGCAATCTACTTTTCTCCCCTTACATAGTCCACAATTTTTATGGAATTTACCAGTAAATTTGTTCTTTTTTGCTTCTGTTTCTACACACTGCAATGTAATCCCAAAGAAGTTTAGCGCAGTAGTTGCAGTAACTGGAGCTTAAACACACATATGAACATTTTGGGGAGAGCAGGGGGAATCCTCTCTCTTGAACACATAAACAAGAAACATTTTTATACCTTAAATGCCTAACACTGGTTATTCTAGAGTACATTACAGTAGCTTTTAGAAAAGTTCCTTCTATTCCAAATCAAAATTTTCAGTGTATGTCCCTGCATATGTGAATGAACATTTGCATGCATTTGTAGGAACAATGAAGGCTTTCTAAAATCCATGCTCACAGGCTGCAGAACATGTGGATGGATCTTGCTGAATATTTGACTAACCAAATGTATCTGCAAAAGCCTCTGAATACTCAACAGTTTAGTAAGTTAGCCATCTACAATACCTAAATACAAATTAACGTCAGACTTTGAAGGTAGTTGTCACAGTCTCCTAAATCCTGGAAGGTTGATTGAACATTAAGAAAGAAACTCTCTCATACACAGTAAAAGCTAATAAAACTAAGCAGAGATTCCAAAGGATAGAATATGTATATTCCGAAGGATAGAATATATATATTCCAAAGGATAGAATACAGAATAAGCTCCAATATTTTTTTGGTAGCATTAAAATCAAGAGAAACCAAATTGGTATTATTCAATTGTAAAATTTAACTGTTTTACTGTTAAATTTACTGTAAAGAAAATTTATTACGATTATCAGTATGTGTTCTACAAAGCACAAACAATCAGTTAAGAGCCAAAGAATTTTCATATGATGCAAAAGTTAGGTGCAAAGTAGCAACATAGATTCACCAATAGCATCCATGAAAAGGAACTTTGCAATAAATCTAGAAACTAATCCTCATGCTCTTAAAAACAGAACATTGGTAAGTTTCCAAACATTTTTAAAAGGACTAAAAATATTTAAGCACATCAAAGACCTGTTCTGCCTCATTTGTTCAAAACTTAGATCTCAGGCAACAGTGGTTGTGTTACAATGATGCTAGTAATTAATTTTTCTGTATTACACCTTAAAAATCTCCAATTGCTTCTAACTGATGCTTGTGACTAAAGATACAAGGTTTCTTAAAGAGTTAACACATTTATTTGTTTCAGATATAAGACCCACAATGTTATTCTTTTAGAATGTCTTTTTAATTAAATGTCTCGTGACAAATAGCTCACAATAGTAAAATGGTTCCACAAAATGATCGACAACATACTTAATGATGACATTTAAAGTTGATTTCACTTGAAAACAGTTGTCACATTTTATATATTCTTTTTACAGACAATTTCCTCATCAGGTGTCCTCAGCTTTCAAGTGTAATTACTTTTCTCTTATTGCTAATAACAATAAACTCCCAAATTGAAACAATATAAAGGGCGTCTTCTGCTGGATTAGAAGATAAAAACACAACAGATAAGGCCCTAGAAAATATAGAGCAGCTATTATTTTTTCTAAATATGTAGCTGTTTTGTATATAGGATGATTAATGTTTCAAGTAGGAAAATCTGTCCTCCACTGCTAGATGTGTTTCAAATAAAAGCTGAAGTTAACTACCTAGAGATAAGGAAATTGCTCAGTATTCAGGGGGAAAGTTTTTGTTTCCCTCCCCAGCATTAACGGTGGAGATAAATACTTGGAGCATGTCTATTGATATCAAAAAGTATTCATTTCCTTTACTTAGAATTCCAGAATCATTTACTCAGAGTAGTAAGTCTTTCCTGCAGAAGTCTAATATCTGACTCTAGATACAGAAGTATTTGTATTTTGACCAGATACTAAAATAAAAATTCCTCAAAACATATAGGTAGGTATTAAAACATTTCATTTTATGTGAATTTTGCAGCTACGCACAACCTAGGTAGTAAGTTAAACCTGTGTTCAGCCTGAACAAGTTCTACTTTAAAACCTGCATCTCCCTTTACTGCATTGTCTCATCGTTCAGTAAATTAACACCTAAAGTGGGTACAAAGTTATTTATTTTTGTAGGTGCACAAGTATGACCATAGAACCTACAGCATATGTTATGCCCAGGCAAGTACATGGACAGGAGCTGAAATGGGCTCTCATGGGTCAAATGGAGATCTTTGGTGAGCCAGTTCAGAAATATTAATGCCCATAAGGGCTCTCAAGGCACTCATCTTCAGGTGAGTACCTATTAATCAGGTAGGGGGGTTTTCCACCAAAGAGTTTTTTAAAACATACTTTTGTGTTTCCTTCACACAGAATTATTTTTTTTTAATTCATAACTTCCTATCTTTGGTGAAGGGAAAATTGAGCTTCTGCTAAAGTATAAAAAAAAACCAAAAAATGCAGCATACCTCAGCATACTACATCCTTATAATTCACAGAATGATATAAACCTTATTGCTTTGCAGAAAAATGTTGTAACTAACACAGAAATTAAATTCACCACAGCAGTTATAATGTAATGGCACTATGTAATAAATTTCTGATGTTACAAAAAGCAGCTCTGGTCATTAGAACCATTTTTCACAGTTTTAATTGCATTTTTTCATTTACTCCTCAGGATACCTCAAGTCATCAAGATATCTATTCACCTTTTTTTACAAATGAGCTTCTTCTACTAAAAATAGATGGCTCAGGGTTGAGACTGGACTTTTTCCACCTTCTGAATGAATCAGTTTCTTCTCCATGCATGCCTGAGCCAATGTCTGCTTGTCCTTCAGTAGGCATTTCCAAATGAAATGAAAGAAACAGACATCAGGGAATGAAAGGTGGAAGAGCCTTTTGGTTAGCCTGAGAACCATTACTGAGCTCCTCTTCTCTTGGTTCCTGCTCAGTCTGCCTTAGTGCTGGTACAGCTGATGAATAATGATTCATTTATCAATAATAGCCTTGCTAATCTTCACAACAACTGTTAGTAAAAGGTCACTTCAGCTCTGAAAATGTTTGTGTTTCCCTTTTCTTGTTGTGATAAAATCTTCAACTGATGCAACATGCAATTTTAAACGCTTTCTTTTTTTGTTACACAGTCGGAATCAAAATGGGATGTTGTTTACAATGTAATGTTTCTCCCACTAGATGAGGGAAATTAATTCTACCTATTTTACTATGAGAGTAACATACTCTTGCACCTTATATAGTACATTTTAATTACGTGTATTTTCAAAGAAAGAACAAAGGAACAAGCAGCAGATAAGAGGTGAACTTTCATAGTAAAACTGTGAATGGGTATATATAAATGTATACAATGTGTGGAAAATACTGCATGAGGATGGTGTGCTGTTGTAAATCCCCTAGGTTCTGTATGGTTTCTACATCTTTAATTTTTCCACCTTTGAATGCCTTGTGTCAGGTTTTTTATCTTATTTGGTTCTTCTTTTTTTTCTTTCCCCAAGAGTATATTCAGAGTTGCTTACTCTTTTTATATCAACTACAGATACTAACAAATGCTCTTCCTATAAAGGGTGAACTGCAGACACATCACATTCTGGCACAAATGAATTCTACATTTTTAAAGAATGAACACTTGAAAAATAGGTGTTCTCAAAAATGTGGATTGTTAAAAATATACGAGAAATAAAATAAGTTTAAATACTGAAATACTTTAGGTTACTTACTTCTGAGATTAATGTAATTACAGCCAAAATAAATAATTAAGTACAAAAGTTTTTACACAGATTTCAGAACAAAAGTAATTTTGGCAAATATTTTAACAGAAAAACCTGTGCTTCAAGGCGTATTAATGCTCTGTCAAAATTACTCATAATGGTATGTAGGTCACCACAATAACTGACATAATAAAGGTTAACAGCATAGAAGCTCAGCATTGCTGTGAACAATATGTAAAGTGAGGATATTTCCATGCAATCTGCATAATTTTCATGCTTTGCATTAGTCTTCACCTATAAAATTGCCTTCCCATCGCATGTCTATGTTTGATATGGGGGCCTTCTGTAAAATTTCATTAAAAGATGATCACTCAGTAAAACATCACTGTTCATGTTCTTGAACATGAGGTTTTTCTTGCAGAGACAGAGAGGTAAAGAGAAAACAATATGTTAGAACCGAAAGGAGAGCCACAGATATAGTATGAAGTAGATGAAAGAAAAAAATATATTAAAAATAAAACAGAGAATAAAAAAGCAAATGTTATTTTGTGTTTATTAGCCCATATAAAATCAGGCATTCATACTTGAAATTACTCCCTGTAAGAGTACAAGTGGCTGCGGTCATAAGCGCAGAGGGTGCCAAAGACTTATCAGGCCTTGATGAATTCTCTCTTCCATGCCTGCCAGCTTTCTCTTCCTCTAGAGAAATGCTTCTACTGTATTAACAATGGAAAAATGCTTCCCCCAGTCTCACAAGATAGAAGAGCTCTCTTTTTTATTCATTAGTGTGTTATAACACCAAAGAAGTTCTTTGGGAAAGATTTTGGACTGTTTGTCAAACTCTGCCAGCCTGGGTTATCCCCACCTTCTGGAAGTACCTGAATAAAATCAGTGTCCAGAGCTCTTGCGTTTTTCCCTTTGTAAAGGCAAACTCAACAAGACCTCATGCTTCCTGCCTGCACTGAACCTATGAATCAGGCAGGCTTATCTGGGACACTGAATTAGTGGGGTATGAAAGGAATGGCCTGACCTTGAGAAGAGCATCCCAAGCACGCAGCTCACATCTCCCAGCCAGCAACTCTTACACCTTTACCGCACCAACCTTAATTCTCAGTAATAAGTCAGATTCTTATTTTTATGAGACACAGGAATGCAGCTAAATATAATCTTGTGTGCACATAGCCTGTCTTCCTTAATATAAATCTCGTTTCCCCTCTAAGATGTGGCTGTGCTTTCTGCAACATCAAAATTCTACAATTTCCCTGAGACCACATGAAAGTTGAGGTAGCTGGTCTCATGACAAAGCTGTTGTTATCTGGCTTTGATAATAAAATTGCTATTCCTCTTTCATCTTCCCTGAAAAAAAAATCTTTACATATTATCAGTCATTTGATACAGTTTTAAAACATATTCGAATGATAATTCTTTATAATCCCAAAAGTTTTATTTGGTATTAGAGACCAAATTAATACATTCCTTCCACCAGAGTGTTGAGAAACATATTTTTTCCTTTCAAAACAATGGAGTGACCTCATTTCTATTGCAAAAGACAAACATAAGTCATACTTTTCCCACTGGAATTTTTAACACATTAGTTCACTGTTCACCCAGGAATCACCTCCAGTTATGTACCCTCCATTCTATTTTTTCAAGTAGAAATGATGAAACATTTGCAATGAACACATGCCAAAAAGTCAGTTTATTGTTTTTAAAATAATTGTAAATCTACACTTTGTTCCTCCTTGACATTTCTTACTATCTGTCAAACTTACATATTTATGACCAAACCTGACCCTGCTCTCCTTATTTATATACAATCTCTTCCAATTTCAGCTTCAGTCAACACATTTAATAAAGTGCGTGCAATTCCAATTATTCTTCCACTGTAGCAAGGCAAATACGAGCTAAGATGCAAATTAGCTGCTAAACATACAGCCCAAACCTGCACCCAGAACTTCCATTAGATCACTCCAGGGAGAAATTTATAGATCAAGTTAGCTGACTAGTAATTTATTCATTTTAATTTTTTACAGGTTAATTTTGCCAAGACCAGGAACACATCTGTTTCAGTTAATTCAGGGTAATTCACTTAAATTATTATCCACTCTGAAGTGAGTCAGCAGTTTCAATGAGCGCTCCTTATGTGTGCTGTCTGTGGGAGTAATCCCACAGTCAACATCAGAAAATTCAACAATTTAACAACCAAACTGTTAAGGCGCTGATAATTTTTGAAGGTCTGGTCTTAGCCTTAACTGAAATCTATTGGGAGCTTCTATTGGGGGAAGCATTCTTTCCAATCTTCGCTGAATCAAACCATTAATATGAGTATGTTTTCTGTAAAACACATATGACAGTATATCTATCAATATACAAATTAATATGAGAGAATAAGAGAATTATATCAATAAGAGAATTAATAATAAACAAATTAATAAGAGAATTTTTGTGTTAAATATTAAGATGTACATTACCCAGATAGTGGAATTCCTCCACAATTCTCTCTGGCTTTCCTCTCCCAGAGTAATATTTTATCACTCAGTTCTATTATACTGTAAAAGTGTGGTTTCCTGAAGACTATTTGAAATCCTGTTCACTTCACTACCAGTTCACAGAGTTGACAACATGACTAGAAATGTGAGGGCAAGAATAGAAGCAGCAATTAAGTAACCTGGAGATTTCAGCTCATTATATCCTAATATCTTTTCCTTTAGTTTATATGATTTTTGTAAATAATAAATAATTAAAAATTAGTGAGGTGAAGGGACTACAAGACTGTGCATGGCAGCTAACCAGGGATGATTGCCATTCTCAAGGTAAAATTGAATTTTTTCATGTTCAGAAGTACATAAAACCAAAAAATATGGGTTATTTCCAATCCTTTCTCTTCACAGTAATCTTTTATCCAATATACACAATATTTTTTAACTTCTTTTGAACCAGAATGTCCAGGGTTCTGAAGCAGATCAGATATTAATTTCAGCAGCCTGAAGACCTGTTTTTAACAAACAAGAGGTATCAATTAACATCATTTAAACCAGAACACTATATTTATTTGCCAGATATTTCAAGATATATATAGAATGATAGATTGCAATTATCCTCATGCAAGAATCAAAGCACATCAAACTTATACAAACATCTTAAGGCTTATTCCAATTCACATAATTTCCTTCAAAGAATTCAGCTACATTGTACAGCAAATCCTCTGTAAATCTAGTTAAACCTTTTTTGGCATTTGTATGATAATCTGCCTTTTCTTACTTAAGGATGTTTATTCTTCACTGTTTCACTAACAAAGAAAATGACATTTTGAGGTGCCTATAAAAACTGAATTCCAGTTATAAGAGAAGCAACCCATGAGTCAAAACAGTTGTGTTTTATTCTCAATTCTTTCGGGCATTTTCCCTGCAAACTAGGGCAAGTCACATCAAATCTCTCTTTTCTTTTGTTTGCTCTCTTTATTTACCCTTTTGGAAGCTCCTCTGAGAATAGACTTTCCATGTACCTGCCAGTGTCCCAAGGAGGCTTCAGTCTCAGTGAGGTCTTCTGGGTCTTTCATGTCAGATTCTACATATTAAATTATGAATAGGAGATACTCTATTTTTTTTTTTTTTTTTTTTTGTGGTTTACAAATACACACAGGCAAAGTGTTAACTTTTTTCTCTAAAACAGCCAGGATTTTCAGAGTCTGATATTGTGCGGCTGCCATAGACAAAAAGTGTGGAAGAATGATACTCAAACCTAAGCTGTTAATTTTACTACTTTAAAGAATCAGTCCTCGCAAGAAAATTACAGGTAGAAAGAAAGGAAAAAATAGTAAACTTGTTTACATCTTCTCTTCCTGTTCTTGATGGTATAAGTAAATATTACAGAGTAAGGACCAGATCTGGAAGTCTGACTATTCTCTGTCACTGGAAAAGAAATCTACATTTAATTTTTTGTTACAATGCAGTGTAGCTTACTTGTTAACAAAAAAAATAGGAATGCAACAATTCCTGTTTAAAAATATGTGCATTGCTGCACAATGTTTTGATCTCAATTATGGAATATGCTGATTATTCACTCATATTGAAAGAACTTCAATTTTTTGCTTTACTCAACACTCAGATTACAATTTCCAAGGAAATTCTCAGCTCATCTGCATTAAGGCAAACTATGTTGCTCTTTTTTTTCCCAACTTATTTGTCTTACAAAGACTATAAATAATTTAAGGCATCTCTTGAGATTAGTGGTGAAGGAGAAGAAACATGGGCAGAGAAATAAGAAAAGGTATGAGAGAAAAGAATTATCTCTGACCACAGAAAAGCTCTGAAAACAGTTATATTCTCACCTACACTGGGAAGGGAATGCTACTTTTTGTATGCAACACAATAAAGCAGTAAAATGTTTAAATGCACTTGGCAGCTCAGTGATTTATTTTCTGTTACCAGGTACAATTACAAGAGCTGAACTCTTTGCCTAAGGGATATACCAGGGGTTTTTGGAACAAAAATGTTTGAGGTATTTTTTTTCACTCTGTATAGGAGATCTGGTTCAGAAATAATCTCAGAATATTCTTTAATTCTTGGGCTCAAATTAAGCAAACCCTTACAGACATGTTTAATTAATGGGTTCAAGAACATTGAGTTTCGATTAATATAATAAAAAGAAACTACCAAAAGCAAGCTGCAAAGAAAACAGATTTAAGATAATTCAACCACAACAAAAGGCTGGAAACCTCATGTATTTTCTAAGAAGAAAAGAAAGATGTTCTCTGTGAACAGTTCAAATGTCAAACCTAGACAATAATTTAAAAAAACATAATTTCCTCCTCCAATGGAAGTTCAGTGCTCAAACTTCACAAAAATGAGCTCTGCCAGACTAAAGAAATGGTATTCACCTGACACATGATGTAGAAATAGATTTTAAAATGGTACACATTGGCAGGTCTAAGCCGAAGCATTTTTGTTAATAAATATGTTCTGATAAGAAACAGAGGATATTTCAAAATTGTGAAGATTTTTTATGAGCCTGAGCTGACCAGAAGTGAAGAGTTGTGGCTCAGGCAACTGCTCAAAGTAAAAGAATAGGAACCTAGGAAAAAGGACGAGGAAAGACTGCTTTGGGAGTGCTTGTTAGCAAGGAACTACCCAGAGGTTTCCACTCAGCAGAAACAGACATTGAAGAGGCAAGAGCAAAGTTTTTCCAGGGCAGCCAAGAGCTGGGATAGCGAGATGAAGCAGCACAAGCATGCCAAGTGCAGGATGAAGCCGAGTCAGACTGCCTGTGGGAGCAGTAGCCAGGAGACCTGAAATGCAGACAGTGGCTGCCAGCATCTGGCCTGGGATGAGCAGGCAGGGACCTGAAAACCACAAACTGAAAGAAGATTGTGGCCAAAGCAGTGGGAAGCAAAGAGCAGCCCCACTAATAGCCTTGCCAAGGAAAGGACTGCACATAGTTTTAGATTTCAGGAAAGCAATTTTAGGGATGGCAGATCATCTCATTGCACTGTAAATTATCCTGTTGCTTTTGCCCCTTGATAAATTACTTTTCATCAAATCAATCGATTCACATCTCAAAGTGAAAAAAGTAGCAACCTTATGGCGCTCCAGAGAGACCAGTTTCATTTCCCCAAGGTTCTGGGGAAGGCTGAAGCTGGCATTTATCAGTGATCCACTACATTTCAATTGGGAATTTTTGTTGCCAATCAAATCCTGGACTAACTGTATTTATTCCCAAATCCAGCCAGTGAAACAGAATATTTGATTCCCTCTTCAAACTTAAAATAAGTCAATTTCATTGAAAAATAAATATTAAGACAACCTAGCAGAGTTTGCATATTTTTACTTTTTAATTTTATTGTTCCTGGCCACTTAAATTTTCTCTACTTACAGCTATGCATCTTGGGGTAGAATTATCCATGTTGCTTTCTTGCATCCAAGCTTGCCTGAGTTACAAAATAGTACAGTGAGAGTTTTGGATTTGCTTTTAATCAAACTGCTGATGTGAATAGAAGGCCTGGTAAGGATTTTTAGACTAAAATACCAGTTCAATATTAGATGTACCACATGAGAACCTGCTGCTGTTTCTCAAAACAAAAGGATACATGCCCTTCTTTTAGCATCTACTCTGAAAGGCTGGAGGGAAAAGATTCTATCCTGGAGAGCACCTAGCATCCTTTCCTTTCCTCGTCAAGGCAAACACTTCCCCCTATCTTTTTTAGTATTTCCAAATGCAGATAAAAAGTTGGTGACCAGCTGGGTGCAGATCCCTTATGATCAAGAACAGTTAAGTTTTTTCTCCGTATCTCTGTATTAAATTATGTGATTAAATGAAACTAAAGTAAAATGCAGTAACTTCCACAGGTGAAATTGAAATTACCTCCAAATTATTCCCTATTTCTGTATGAAATATAGATGAGGAATAAGATTCTGTGACAAAATAAATTTATTTTGGATCAGTTTCTCTTGCTTGACAAATTTTTAATCAGACTATGGAGAAAGAAGAGAAATGGCCATCTGGCATTTCCTCCTCTACTCACATTTTAGATGATACACCCTTTTATTTAGATAATGCTGATAGTGTCTACTTCTTGGAGCTACTCACAGGCTGTGAGTTCTTGCAGTATAACTGAGATTTTAAAGCCCAAAGGAGTGAGCTTCCAAATTAATACAAGGAAATCACATGCATTGTCCTCTGGACAACGTACCTGGTGGCACTGGAAAATACAGGTTTTGTTTCTCAGATACCTGTCAGTTAAAGGCTGCCTACCTTTCATAAGACTGTATTTTCTTAGGTGCTGGAATTTGTAATGCAAGGAATTCTCAGAACTTTGGGCCTGTAATCCGAAGTTTAGAATTAAACACAGGATTAGGTCTGAGACCTTGGCAAAGGCTTCCAAACTTAGATTTTAGAGGCAAGAATGTGGATTTCTAGTTTAAAGAAGAGACACGTTAAGCTAAGTAATAGAAAGTTTAGTCTTAGAGTTTAAGATATAGAAAAAATAAAAGTAGTTACAGAGGTAAACAATGAGTTTAGAATGCAGTACCTTAGGTTTGTGCATCATAACATGATTGGCTAAGAAATCTTACACTGTATCATGGGTCCATAAAATGAAATATTTAAGGATTGCGTCAAAAAACAAATATCCTTGTTGGCAGTGTTTTATTGGTCAATAAATCCTTAAAAAGTCTTGTAACTAAGTGTCTTGTGACCTTCTGAACTGTACTGTAACGATGTGAGCCAAATTCACCCTTGCCACCCTTGCAGAAAATAAGAAAATTAAACCAAAAAGAATCATCAAAAACAATTCACAAGTCCTGTCTCAAATGCCTTCTAAAATTCCCCATAAGGGAATCATCACATTTAGGTTTTGCTTAAGTGTGCCAGGAAGCAGAATGAGCAGGCTCCTTGTCTGTGGGAGCTGAGCTGGGTGCTGAGAGTGTCTCAAGAGCAGGCCATGCCCTCCCTGGTGGGGCATCATCTGGGCCACTGGTGGTGGCAGAATCTGCCAATAGCCCAAGGATCATCACACCCCTTATAACCATCATTCAGGAAGGAAAGAGAGAAGAATGGATTGTAAGTCACTGTTCCCCAGCCCGACTCAGATGAAACAGTAACTGGGAGATGCACGTGAATGTGTACAAAACCTGCACAGGACGTTCCCTGCGACTGGATCTGTATCAATGAGGAGAAGTAGAGGTGATGTTTTCTCTCCTGGCTAGATGTAAAGAAATTCCAACCATTTGTCCAACATGCAAAGGCTTGAGTAGAAAATTAAGGCACGACAGGTAATAAAAATAGAAAATGGGGTTTGGAATAGTCATTACTAAACTACTTTCTCACCTAAGCACCAAAATAGCATTTTCTCACAGTAGTTATAATCCTCTGCTGAGTCTTCAAGAGCATTCCAACACCTTTTATTATTTACACATTTTTTTCATGTAGAAGTTGAGAATAGGAATAAACTACGGATAAAATGTAAACCTATGGAACATTTTTCAGGTTCATGTTTTTTCTACAGTCTCCATAGAGCACTGATAAACTACTACGGTGAGGAACTACTACATCCTTTTCAGTCATTTACAACTGTCCTTACGTTAGAGAACAACATTGTTCATAAAAGTGGGAGGCAAAATAAGAAAATATAAATTAGAGAGAAAACACAGACTAAAGGCAGTGGTATATGAAGAAATAACAAAAGTTCTCATAATTGCATTCATTTCCAGTCATGAGATGTAGGAGTGCTCTCTGCTGAAAAACAAAAAGAAAAGCCAGTGAAACTCATAATTGTAGTGGTTCTCTTCCTGGGGTTTGGAAAAAAAAGCTTTCAACTTAACCAAACCTAACCTTGACAAATTACATAGTTCAAATGACAATCTGGAAATGATAAATCCAGGATAAATCATCCTGAGCTGATGTAGCACAGTCTTATTATACATACTAGATAAACAGATACAAACACCAAAAGTAAAAGCACTGTCATGACAGCATTTCATCACCCTTTTGCAGATATCTACATCAAAGAACTGTGAAAATGGTCTCAAAATTTCTTTGCATAAAACACACAATAAAGACCATAGATAAAAAATGGATTTTAAAATATTTGGAGGTCAAATACTTAATATACAAAATTTCAAACAAACTTCAAATACTGAAAAAAATGAGGGTATTTTATATGCAAAGACAGTGACTTCAAAATGGAGGCAAAAGAATGCAAGGCTTGTGCATTTTTCAGTTGAAATAAAAAATAATTCACAATATTTTATCTTGTTCAGCTGAAGCGTTAAAATCTCTATAAATTTTTTTATACAGTAAAAACGCTTTCTATAATTTTTGTTTTGAGCATAACTGTCACAGTAAAATTTCTGTGTAATCTGTTACTGGTCTTCGAGGGAATGATCATGGCTAAGAGCATTTTGCAATTTATATACTGACCAAACCATAAGGGTCAAAGATCATGTACTGCAAGAACCCCAAATATCTTTTAAAACTTCTTATGTTTCAGCATAGAGAGACTGGTAAAGAATTTCACAGGTTAAAAATACATCCTTATACAAAAATTGAGGGTTGCATTGTTTATGTAAGTGTTAGAAACAAGCATGCTTTTCATAACTGACAGTACTTTGGAGGTTCTCTTCATGCAAACAGCATCAGAAGTATTTCATGTCTGCTTGTACAGACTGTACAGAGGGAAGGTTTGCTGGCTTGTCCTTCTTTAGAGCAGTGACACACCACGGCACATAAAGACAACCTGGTGGTTGCAATGCTGTTAGTCATTTTTGCAACA